>NC_071466.1:136442107-136787907 GCF_028500815.1 Rissa tridactyla
TATAGTCTTCTGTAAATCAACATCTTTCAATATTTTTCACATTGTCAAATTTTTTTTTGTTTTTTTAATGTCTCACATATTTTGAATACAGCTATTTCTACCAGAAGAGCTAGGAACTATTAAAAAAAAATAACTGAAGCTAGTTTTCACAATAAATTAGTTTTCAGTTTTATTTGTGGAATGTAACTCCACTCCCCTGAAATTGCAACTTTATCAAAAAGGAAAATTTGAATTTTGTTCTGAATACTTTTTACCTAAAGGTATTTGCTTTTTTTTTTCCTCCCAAAACCATCTGTAAATTAACAACTATTTTGTCGTTATTAATTGATTATATCGATTAAGCACAGATTATCAATCATAACATCTTACAAAGAGTTTATGGACAATTTTGAGGTTATCGTCAGTCCTTTCATTTCCTCAAAACTCTGCATTAAATTCTACTCTTCTGGTTGTTGTTCAATGACTATTTTCATAGAGACATGAAAAGAAACCTCTCTATTTCTCCATCCACCAAATATAAGGACACATTTTAAACTCTGCAAAACGAAACAACTTTAAAACTTAAAAGACATCATTTTCTTCTCATGAAGAAAATACATAGAACCTATTTTTCAAGGGAACCAAGCATTTGTTACTTCCTTCTGCCAGCTTAAATCAATTTAGAGTAACGATACATGCACTTACGTTGCTGCCTATTATATTATTTTTATTTGATCACATAGCAGCTCTGCTCTTTCAAAGGATTAACTGCTTCTAATGGTGATCAGGAAAAAGTAACCTCAGAACTTTCTCACAGCATCTCTCTTCTCATTTTTCTTCTTCCTCTGACCTTCCTCTAAGCATCCTCCCCACAGGAAGAGGGGTGTGAAAGGCATTAATTAATTTATCTATCATACACATTGGTGGAAAGCACATCCCCTGAACTGTTTCTTTGTTAGGAGTAAGCGCCTCATCAATCTCGAGCAGATCAACCCGCATATGCAATTAAAGCCAAACAGAGTAATGACAGCTGTGATTTGAGGGCATGCCGAATGACATGGCTTGTTCGCCGTGAGCCTACACGCCTCCTCGCAGCAATCTTACAGGACAGAAACCCTTCTCCAGTGAGTCAGCGATGGCTTTGGCCAATTTCCATAACCAACACTTTTTCGGGGAGAAAGGAAACCTGCGTGCGAGGGCAGGAATGAGGGAAGCATAGAGCATTTTTCAGAGAAGCCTTCCGGCCCACTGTGGGAAACGGGCCACAGGAGGTCATCTCCCCCAGCAAGTGCTTTACTCCAGCAAAGGAGGCTTGTATGCTCCGCAGCTGATGCTCGGGGATCCTCAGACTAATTAATATCCCAGGCTACTGTTTGATGTAAACACAGCCCAATCCCTACCTTGTGCTGCAGTAATCAGAAGGCAACAGTAAGATGTGCCAAGGTGAAAGTAGAGAAATGAGCACATTTACTACATGGTTTTTTAATCTTTCCTTGGGTATAATCAAACTCAGAAGTTTTCCTTGCCCTCCTTTGCCTCTGGTTGCTATTTGGGTTTCCTTCTCTGTGTTTAGATCTCTCCAAGTTGTGTTTTGCAATTTGATTGCAACATGAACAGAGTAGTTTATTTTTTACTAATTCTTTTATTTAAGAAACAAAAGTTCACAGTGACCGAAGTTCTAATCACAATTAAGTTGCTTAAGTCAGAACAAATTCCTAACAGAACTTCTTTTAATCAGTTCAGACCTGTTGTACTGTTTTGTTGCAAGTAAATTTAGTCATGAAAACATAAAATGACTTGCAAATGTTTTATATATTTTTGACTAAAATATTTCCTCTTAACCTGGAAGACAATTAGTATCATCTTGGCATTAATGTTGCTTTGATTTTTTTACTCCAAACTATTCTTTTTCATAGTTTGTTGGCACTTTGAGAAGGAAAAAAGTCATTTGCAGTGCTCTAGCCTTTGTAGCATGTGTGTGTATCTGCATGTCTGTGTGTTAATCCACAATTGTTCATCTATTCCGGGAACTTGATCTTGGATCAAATCACAGAAACGCACACTGCTGGGTACGTGGCAGCTGGAATAATTATTTTCTTGCTAAGTTTCAAATTCATTTGGATGGGAAAGTCTTTTCCATCATTACATACTATTGCACCATAGTAAAAAGAGTTGCCCTGTTCCACCCCAGAGAGGACGGCATCTTGTGAATAACTTTCATCCAGTAGGATCAAGTATATTAAATATTGAGTTATCTTTATTTGTTTTATGGTCTTTTACCATAGCTTTATTTCACCATGAAGTTAGAAAAAAGGTAAGTAAATCCTACGCTTCCTAATGAAAAAGGCAGTCCTCCAACAGGACCAAACCAAACAGGTTATGAGGCACACAGGAGAAAAAAAAAAAGCTGTCAAGGAAACATGCATTAAGGAACATATACCAGAAAAATGGTGCAGCTTGTGCTTTGTAGGCACCAAAAGCAGAGCTCTTCTCCCCAGGCTGTAGGTGTTTAATATTAATTGTCTTTGCCTGATCTGGTGGATCCTTCAAGGGCAGTGGAGAGAAACAGACACTCACAGAGCAAAATTTGTTTTAGACATCCACCTTACACAAGTCATTGTACTTCAGTAACACTGCTCTCTTGCTGTTGACTAGATGGGGAGTCCCAATCATACATCCGAACTGTAGAAAAAGTAGTTGTCTAAACGCGGACAGACAAAGCCTATCCAGATGCCTGCATACAACAGCAGAGAGGTTCCAACTCAAACAACCAGACTTAAACATGAATCAAGTCTTTAAACTTTACAATTTACCTTCATACCTCTGAATATGAGAAGCTACAGATTTTATCATAGAGAATTCTGGTTTCTAGTCAAACTGTACACCATCAGCCTTATTGCAGCCTGTGTTGAGAATTAGTAAGTAACATCAGAAATGAGCCAAAGCGGGACTTGCAGTCTCCGATAAATCAGGTCAAAATTGCGTAAGTGTGATATTCAAACTAAGCTTTTTCAGAAGACTTGAAAAATTCCACCCATTTTTGTTTTCCCCTCTCTTGGGTGCAGAATAGGCATTCTAAGCTTCAGCAACTGATACAACAGAGAATCTGTTCAGAGGCTTCTTTAGCGCGTACAAAAATCATTGAACACAGATCAGCAGAGTCCTACGGAAACGAGAGCATTTCTCTAGCGCCACAAGATGGATTGAAAAGGAATTTGGGAAACCAAGCACTTGGAAGCAGAACAAGGGGACTAGGCAGGCTAAAAGAAATGAAGTTATCAAAACACAACAGTAAGTAACATGAGGGATATACACTAAGCTGATGAAAAGCAATACCGAAATAGGAGCGAAAGCTGCTTGTCAAATTTAACTAATCAGTAGGCAAGCATTTGGGTGGAGGTTCTCTAAACAGCAAGTATCTGTTGAAAGAATATTTGAACTTCTTAGCATCACTGAAATCCCTTTGCATTACCCGAGGTAGTTTGGCACTCCAAGCTGCATGGGGAGTGCAGGATTGCCAGCGTTAGCTCTGAATTTTCTGGCTTTTGTGAGCTCCATTATTTTATCACTATAGGTCTTGTTGTTGGGGTGTTGGGGGTTTTTTGGGGTTTTTTTGTTGTTGGTTTTTTTTTTTTTCCATGTGCACACGCAGATTACAATTCTGCTCACAGAGCTGCAACAAGTGAAGGGAAAACTGGCTGCCCTGGCAGTATTTCCCAATATACTTGGTGCAGCTACTGATTGCGCTCATGTTTCTCCCACAGCAGCCCCCTGCGTGCAACGAGGAAAACGTACAGGCAGTAGAAAAATCACTGTCAGAGCAACAAGCTTTGACACGCCTCTCTATTGCCTGTGAATGTATGTGAAGTGAAGAGAGGTTGTGGGGAACCTAACTGTGACTACTGTTTGTGAGTAAATACAAATTTCATGTCTGGCTGACCATCTCCTAATTGCTGCTAATTTTTTTTTTTTTTAATATATATTTATATATATTCCTCCCCCTCTCTGCCCTCCAGTGGAGCTGACTTTTGAAGCTGGTTCTTCCTGAGCAGCCCGCGTGGAGCTGGTGCCTGCTAGGAGGCAATTAACATGAATTAGTGCAGGTGCTTCTCTTGGCTCCTGTCCATGGGAATCAGCAGTGCAGCTCGGAACTCCTTGCCCTCCACACCAACCCGGGAAGACTCCTCTGGCAGGGAGGCACAGCACTGCTCGGCTCCTCTGCGCAACACAATTGAGACTTACTCACAGAAAGTGAGATTTTTTTCTCTGGGTGTTGGTTTATTTAAAGCTGAGGTTTCATTCTAGTTACCTTCTCTGCATAACAGATGAGCACTTTAGCTCCTTGTCGTTGCTCATCAGTATTGATCTGAAATGTAGGTATAGCCATTATGTATTTAGCATCTTTGGGAGCCGGAGCTGAAAAAGTAACGATTTATACATGTTTCGGTTCCAGTTATTGCAAGTTAGTCATGGGATAAACAGATTTACCATGCCAGTAATTCTGAGACGAACTGGGAAGATGAAAGAAATTATTTTAGAGTTTAGCAGCATCACTGTCTGTGTTCAGCATTAACAACTCATTACCCAGTTCTGCAGTGGCTTAAGAGTTGGGGGCACATAGATGGAGCAGCTGAGGCAAAGTGAGGTGCAGTGACTTCCAAAGTTGCACTTCTCAGCTGCAGAAGCTGCAGTGACTTCTCAGTGCAACAGATGCACTGAGAAAGCTAGGAATGAAAAACAAGTCTCCTGATCTATAACCCTCTATCCTCCAGTGACACCCCCTCACTTTATGGCCCCTTCATTTTCATCTCCTGTTTAGTGCCTTATTTCTCCAACCTCAACTCTCTTCTAAATGCAAGAACTGGAGAACCCACAGCTGTTGAAGGGAGTTGAACTTTGTGAGATGGGCAAAGGCTTGAGGAGAGGGACTGAGTTAATCCTGTGCGTTTATGTGGCACCTCACAACTATGACTGAGGTCCCTAGGGCTAACACTTACAAATGCTAGAAATGCCACAGTTAACGTGTTGATTCTAATATCCAATTCTTCTGTGTAAAAACTGATATTCCATCCATAAAGTCAATATTTCAAGGAATAATGTTTAACTCACGTTAAGTACAACTTGTCTCTTGTTTTCCACACTTCGTTCCTAAAGATAGATGCCAACTCATATTCTAAGAAAAAGTATCCTTGCGGTGGGGAGAAGGCTGCCCTAGGAATTACATGAAAGATATTTTTAAATGGCAGGTGGTATGAAGTAACACAGAGGTTGACCATACAGAGTCTTTGGTTGTTGACAAGTCCAAGAAGATAAACCAGGGTAAACATGGTCGGTTGAGATACTGACATTGTACTGGTGGGCCAGAAGAGTGTGTCAGGTGAAAGGACAGCAAGAGCAGCAGCAAGTCTCAGACGTCCTGGTAAACTGAGGGAGAAATACAGCTGCTGAAGTGTGGGTGCTCTCTGTCACTTGTGCCTGCACCAATCCAGATTTGTCCCCCTCCTACCACAGCACCGCCATTCTCTACCCCAAGATACACGCTGGCTGCGCCAGATCACAGCCACTGGCAAAATATAATCATGAATTAGAATTTGTGCAAGAACTACCTTAACTGTGAACACAAGTTTCCCATGTACAGAATTTCATACAGTGCACAGAATTGGATGATGCAGGAGGCAGTTCTCTGTTCTCACCCTTATTCCCTAGCTGTATGTAAGCTACAGAATAGAGTTTCATTAAAGCAATGGATATATCAGAAACCACTGGCACAGTAG
The DNA here is from genome assembly GCF_028500815.1 of Rissa tridactyla. Classification (NCBI taxonomy): domain Eukaryota; kingdom Metazoa; phylum Chordata; class Aves; order Charadriiformes; family Laridae; genus Rissa; species Rissa tridactyla. Next base: position 136,447,861 of record NC_071466.1, read on the forward strand.
AACTATATTCCCACACAGCATAATTGAGGCTGCAAGAAAAACGGCAGGTTGTCCTTCATAAATATTTTAAAATTAAACTGCAGAAAAGTCTGACTTACACTCGTTTTGTGAACTTTAAAGATGACTATTTCTATCTCTCCACCTACATATGTTCCCACACAAAATACTGTACTAATTTACAGTAAAAGAACACAGAGGATTATATCCTGACTGAGACTTATACCTTAAAACACAATAGAAATAGTAATATTCAGAGATGCAGAAAGCGCAGAGTAGAAAGATACATTGGGGGGGAGGAATAAATTCACAAAACCCACCAAAAAGTGGGGTTGTGAGGAGTATTTCAGCTGTGTTGTTGCAGATAGAAAGGGCAATAAGCAAAGAAGAGTCATGCCCTGTGATATGGTTATCATAAGTCATAATTAAGACTGATATGTGAGTATAACTTTCATTTATGGGCTTACATCTGATTATCTAGATTTAAAGTATTACATGAAACGTAGAAAGAGTGGGTCATAAAGATTAAGCAGGATTTTTCCATTCTTTCACAGTGTTTTTTGCTTACAATACAGCATCGATTGCTCTAGATTAATTTCTTTTTGGGTTACTATTTGCATCTTTAGCTACTTGGAGAGTAAATTCCAGATTCAACATGATGCTTAGGTACAAATAGGGCTTTAAAAGAAAAAAAAAAATCTTTCTCTAGGATGTTTGCATCCTCAGCTGCACAAGTAAAGCCAGTAAAGAAGTCAGAAGGGGCTTTTCCAGTAACATTAGCTACGTTACTTCCAGCCAACTCCCAAACCAAAACCCCCAGGACATTGCAGCTTGGTCTCCCCACTTCCCCATCTCTTTTGAGATTCATAGTATTTTTACCCGTTATTCCCATATCTGCCACAGACAGGCTGGAAGGCTTTGAGGAAGTCACCTCACTAGGGAATGCTTCTATTTCCCAATTTATAAAGTGCAAATAATGATATTTCCTCCATGAGCTGCAGACCAGTTAGGAAAGGCTCAGTAAAAAAAAACCCAACGAGTTGTTACAGTTAGAAGTTTCCCGTGCACCGCTGTTGGCTAAAAGGAATCTTACCTGCTGTATCTCACTGGTTGCAGTTAAAACCATCTAATACTCATGCCCTTAGAGATAAGTTGGCTCTAGAAAAATCCATCAAGGCAATAGCTTTGTGCTTCTACCCCAAAATCCAAAACACAAGTGCCACATAACTCAAATCAGTGACCTAATATGAGCTCACTCTCCCAACTTAAATAAGTTCAGAGAGTAATAACAAGAGAGGGTGGTCCTAGCAGGTTTTTATACTCGAGCAGGTACTCTCTGTCTTCCCACAGCTGGTGGAAAGCTGGAATAAGGTGCTCTGGCTAATTTGGGGAAAACAAAGACCGTGTGCCCACACCTGCTCTGGACCACAGTGGCACTGCAGGTGATAAAGTTGGGCACAGGATGAATTGCTGTAGCGCCATGGCCAAATTCCCCGCATAGCATAACCTGTGCAAGGCTACACCTGGTTTTGTATCTGCCACGTAACAGGGGCCAGCGTTAAGCTCTGCTGTGCCCAATGCTCTGGATATTCCTTCAATCTGCTGGTGGGGACGTACAGTTTGAGCGTGGCCTTGACACGCGGAGCAGCACTGAATGAAACCAGGGTCAAACGGACCATCTTGTTTGATTTGCTTGCAGGCTCCTCCAAGGCAGTGGAGCCTTTCTCCAGCCCCCAGGGACCAGGACTGTTTTGGCTTGGGAAGCTCAGCCGCATCACACAGTCAGAGTCTGAAAAAGAAAAAGAAAAAAGAAAACCAAATAAGTTTCCCGCAGACGTTGAGGGCTGCCTGCCTCTGCTCCCTGCAAAACTGCTTTCCGTGTAGCCATCTAGTGGAAGGCAACCGAAATGTTCCCAATTAGGAAAAAAATAAAGAGAGAGGGTTATTTCAGGCATTTGAAAGACCTCGGTACAAATTCCCGGTAAATCAAAAGGAACAGCCGCCTCGCTGGAAGTCTTCCTAAAGCACAATTTTCAGTTACATAGTAGCAGTTTTATTAGGCAACCTCCTATCTTTAAGGAAACATAATAGAGGATCCCCAAAAGTAATGTGCTGATTTCTCCTATCAGGTTGGTTCTACTTTGGTGTAATTCTGTTCTGCATTAGATGAGTTTGTTTCTGATTCCATAAAGGTAAATGAGATGGGAATTGGGCCTATTAAGTACATATTTAGCTGGTTCCCCAAGCAATCTATTTTTCCAAAAGCAGGGCTTGCTTATTTGAGACAGGTGTAAACAACTAATAGAAAAACTAACTCACTGCCTAAAGAAACCTGGTTTTGTTCTTACCATCATCACAGCCACAGGTGACCCCCAAAGGACTGAAGTTTCACTGCAGCTGTGAGTGGGTGTGTACTCCTCCGTTCCGTAAAATACCTTGGGGGAAAAGTTCTTACTCTTTTGTAAGTGTGAAGCCAATGCACAAAGCACTACATCAACTTAATAAGGGAACCACGAGGGACAAATAGGACATTTCTTCAGCTACTGCGGCAACTAAGTCAGGAGATAAAACAGAGTCAGGCTGCACTCTATACCAGGCAAATCTCTCTGGTTTTCCATGTATTAATAAAAAAGGAATGTAGAACTGCATTACCTGTCTTTTTTTCTCCAGTTCCTTTTTCACTCCAATACTTTCATTTTAATTGCCAGCTGGGTTCACAAGAAACAAGTTACTCTGAGAGATGCTTTAGTGAAGGGCAGCAGTGGTAACCCAAGGTTAATTCTGCTCCTGACTTCCACTCGTTTTCTGGACTACAGCAAGTCCAGGAGGTGTTCAAGGCCAGGGTGGATGGGGCTTTGAGCAGCCTGGTCTAGTGGAGGGTGTCCCTGCCCGTGGCAGGGGGGTTGGAACAAGATGATCTTTAAGGTCCCTTCCAACCCGAACCATTCTATGATTCTCATTTCCAGCTATATTCCTCCCTCAGTTTCTCCAACTGTAAAACAAGAGAAACAGCAGGATGAAAAAAACACTAGAAGCTGGGATTCTTTTACTGCGAGGTGGGTCTTATGTAAGTTTCTACATTAACAGCAGTGTCCAGCTGAAATACTTTCTCTGTAAGATAAATACTAATGAGTAATCATCTCTTTCTGCTTTTACCTAATGTACAAGTGCTGTGAACTCTAATGGTTTCACACCTAGCTCTGGATTATGCCGATGCATTGATTAAATGGCAAGAGAATCTGGTTAAACATTTGCAAAGTGTTTTGTGGATAAAAGACACCAGTAACCTGTAAATTGAGTATTATTGGATCTATGCAGAGCTGAACTGTAAAGGCGAAATTACCAGCATGGCCAGTATTTTCGAATCATAACATTGGATAAAAACTCACACCTGATTCCTCATGTTGGAAAGTATCTTTCTGACTGATGTCAGTCGAGCAAGAGGATAAGAAATGTATATGAAGGCTTCAGACTTCGTACTGAGCTAGACTGCTTTATTCTGAGTTCCCTCTTACTCCATGAAAAGCTGAGATAACTGGACAGGCTTACATTGTCTGAAGGGCAAGTTATCACCTAGGCTAAGTTAGGGCCGTAGAATTTGTACGTACGTGGTTGGCTTTTATTTATTATTTGAGCTCTTTTTTGCCTCCAATATAGTCCTGTAATAGAAACAAACAATTACAGACTCTGAGTTATTCTAGGCTTTTGGTCACATTTTTCCTAGAAACACAAAGGTCTCATTTCTTACTTTTCTGAATTCCCAGGGTTTACTTGCACAACTCCCATTAATATTGATGGGAGTTGGATATCTTAAAAATCCCAATGCACACAAAAAAGAATAGACTCCTAAGTGAATGTCTATTATAAAATGACAAAGAGCTGTAGTCTTTGCAACAGCCGGCAAAGAGTATTCTTCTGTTTAATGCTCTAATAAGTGTCCTATTATCCATTTAGTTCAATTACACTGAATGAGTCTGGTTTTTCCAAAGCCTTTCACTTTGTCACAGTGAGTACAGGGAGGCTGACAAGAAAGATGAGCCACTGCTAGCTCTTGGGTAGCTACGCTGATCTCTCACTATATCTCAGTGAGAACCAGGACCCACAGTTAGCAGAAAGGAAACAGGCATGACAATGGCCCCCAGTAGAGCCCTCGAGGTACAGATCCGACAATGATACCATTGTAAACCTCTTATCATCAAAATGTTTTTATTCTCATCCATTACCCAATCTTTAGGGGCTCCGACTTAGAAAACACGGAGGAAATGGCTCCCTTCTGAACTGCTCGGAAGAATGTAAGACCGCGCTGAACAATTTAAGCCAAGGGCTACGTGGTTTTTGATACGCTTCTTAATTCTCAGAAATTGATTTTGTAGTTGTTCCACAACAGTGACTTCTTCTTTTAAGAGACACCCATTTTCTTTTTAGGAGGAGCCCGCCACGGTGCCACAGAATGGGACGCAGGTATATAGTGCTTTCAAGTGGAGAAAGTATACAGAGATACCTCAAGCGTCAGTGACGCCATCAAGAGTTAGTCAATCCTATCCTATCAAAAGGATCGGTATTTGAAACTAATGGTTGCACAATAATTACAGACTTCAAAGAGATTTCATAGTATTTTAGCCTATACTATATTTCATAGTATTTATTTTAGCATATACTATACATTTAAAAGCAGAGTGTACATGCAGACTTCCGTTTTATCCCACCTTGTCTTTTACATTTCACGTTTTAGCAATTCATCCAACATGCAGAAAGACTAGTAGCAAAAATCTTACACATTTATGTAGATATATTCCATTCGGTAAGTAATCCAGTTTCTTAAGTTACTGGAACACATATGTATGCAATAGAGGGTCGTTGCTCCACAGAAGCCCCTATAATATATAGGGTAATAACACACTTTAAAAATTGGCTACACTTTTTTTTATGAGGTACACCATAACAGTAACTTGTGAAGCATTACAGCATGTCTGGTAAACCATAAGCAATTGAAAAATTATACTGGTAAACACACACATACATAAAGATATAGGCATACGTGTGTATGTGTGTGTGTGTGTGTATATATATATATATGTACCCTCATATGGCTATTTGATTCTATTACGGGGACTGGATAAAAGGGTGAGATTCTTTTTCTGTCCACCATTCTTGATTGGAATCCTGTCAAATCATTGCTCATTTCCATCTACTGAAACTTCATGAGAGGAACAGCAGTTGGCATCTTGATGCCTTCTGCCTCTTAGTTTTGAGTTCTTCCCAGGAAGGTGATGCTACTCAGATGGAGAAAGCTCTGTCAGCCCCATGTGGAACCACTTTTCCCTCTGCTGGGCACACCCGATCCCCAGCACCCCGTCCCTCCGCTGCTGCCCTTGCTGCGTGCTACAGCTGCTGGGGGATGTGACAACCATTGCAGCCTGAGGAGCAGTTAGAGTGAAGCTTTGCCCCTGGCTTTCCCTTATCCAGCTGTTAAAACGGAACCAACTAAGTTGTACCAACACACACCAATTTTGTACTGGCTTAAGTATTTCAATCGGAAGAGTGCTTCCACCAATGTAATTACCAGGCTACTGTCCCTACTACAGATACAGTTACACCGTCACCACCATGTCTTCTGGCAGTTACTACTGTCATACCCTAAGGAATAAGCCTTGTTTGAGGAGTCGGAAACTATTTAAATATAAATAAATATTAAATAAATCAATACATCAAAACCAAAACAACTTCTGTGTGGAGATACTCTAAGTGTGCAGGTTTCTTTTGCCCATTAGAGGAAGTTCAGGCTGTCCATGTGCTTTCATGTCTCCTTGCTCCCGGCACACTCCCCAGCCTGCAGCGTGCACACACATGGTCCTTCTTGATTTCCCCCGTGAGAAGTGCTCAGTGTTCTCATCTACCCTATGGCACCAGCATGTGAAGGAGAGAAATAGACTGGCCTTCAGCTTTTTTTTTTGTCCAAAAAGAAGCAAATACTTTTCTCATCCTGATCCAATTCAGCATGAACAGGTGGAGCTGTAGGTGCGAGGTCTCCCACATGGCTCACTCCTGTCCCTCTTTGGGCTTTGCAGAGAATGTTAAAGCACCAAAAAATGACAGAAGCCTGACTTCTGTTCTCACAAAATCACAAGTTGAGTATCTTTGCTCATAGCCAGCCAGGATATTTAACTACGCCATGGCAGAAACTGTTAATACAGAGATACATAAAAATCTACTTCTCACAGGTTTCGGTCTGGTACAACAGAATGACCAAACTGATGGATACGTGGGTCGTTTTTGGTGCACCAAGGGAGAAGGCATAAGGGTGTTGATCGGAGTCGTGGAGGGTCAGTACTGAAGGCTTGCTCCTTTAAAGACTATTAAACAACATCCTAAGATTTCTAACAGGGCGCTTAAAAGACATTATCCTAGTAGCAGAAAATGTCTTGGTTGATTTAAAGAGGTGGCTTTGTCAGATTGTAATACCTATTTAAAATGTTTTATAAAGTATGCAATGGAAATCAACATTTGACACTGCACTTGAACATCAGAAATGTTCAAGCTTTCTAGAAAAATGTTTTAGAAAAGCTTTCTAGAAAAATGTTTTTTTCCTACTGATGTCAATTTTCATTTCCATTCTGTAGAGAGCTTGTTAACAAAAAAAGTGAATGTGACCAAATCGTTCTCTCTATCTGCGATTACAGAAAACATCTCCCTTTTCAGTAAACTCAAGATGTAGTTATTTATGGCCTCACTGAGCTCAGTACTTTATTGTCTTTAAATCCTTTTCCAGCATATCTTCAGTGATATACTGGACTCTCTTGTCAGACCAACTCTTGTCTTTATGCATATGATAATAATCTAAAAGCTAGAGTCTCAAAAAAAAGGTTAATTTTTTTTTAAGTAAATGAGTTTATCAATGAGGGATAAAATAACACCCAGAAGTGCGTCAAGGATGAAACAAAAACAAAAACGCAAAATCCCCAAAACCATCAGCAGAATTTCAATACCATCCCAAGTTTGGATAGCTATATCTGTCCAGGGAAGACGTGTCAGGAGGACACCTTTATGAGTTAAAAAAGTGTTTCTCAGAGGACTGAACTCACTGAATATTGAAATCAATGCAAAGACTACCACTGTCATTGCTGGGTATTGTATTGATCTGCAAACGAATTGCTCTCTGTTGTGTATTTAAAAGTTCATCCTTCCCTAGGTGGATTGGCCATGTAAAAATCCTGATTTTTAGAATAAATATATTTGTCCAGCTTCATATTCCTTTTATATTTTTTTCAGTACCTGCAGAAGCAGGTAACAAGGTGTTATAACATAGTCTTCATAATACTTTTAGGTGATAAAAGGCAAGAAATAGGTCTTGAATATGGTATGTTAATAAAATCAAAAGACTGAAGGCCCACTGGTCTTATCTTACCCTGGACAAGGATTATCAAGCACTAAGTGACATCGGATTGAATTTATATTTATACAAGTTTGGATGAAGACTTTGAATTTCCTTTTCTTTCTCTCATACTCCAGGACTGATTGTACCAGTGGTGTTTATTTCCAGCAAGTTGTGAAAAATATCAGAAGTACTTTAGGAACACATGTTGAAATCAGGATTCATTTTGTTTCCTTGAAATCTCATTTTCTTCCACTTTACAATAAAAGTTTCAGTAGTCCGCTAAGAGAGCAAAAATAATGCAACACTGACCTGGGCTTCTTAATACACATCACAGAAAGCAATCAAAGATGCCATTGAAACAAGTGACTTTCAAGTGACCCTTGATTTGTCATGAATTTGAAAAAACAAGTCAAACAATTTTGGCTAACAAACAAGGGAACCAACCGCAACATATTTTTGAACAAAATTCTCACAGACTACAGGTAAATGACCTGCCAGAAGTGTTTTTCAAAGCTCTAGTTAACATGGGTTTAGATGCAGGCAAAATTGCTTTGATAAAACTGCAACTTGTTTCCCAGCATCAGTTCAGTATCATTATTTGCTGAACGAAACAGAGACCCAGAAATTAAATTCCGGATCTCCATTTGGACTCAAATTAAAAACAAACAAACAGGAATTGGGGAAAGTTTATAGAAATAGATGTAATGTGTTTAGAAATACATTTAATGATTTAACACCCCTGATACTGCATGCCAATTTTTCAGGAGGCTTTAGAGGACAGATAGAAATAAAGGCTTACTCACACATAGTCTTTGAACAAATGCAATGCCAGACCCAATTTGCTGTTCCCTAAAAGACATTTTAAATAACTGCAAAAGGCAAATTTAACTGCGGTTACACCAGGGATGAACTCAGCCCATTGTTCTCTTTCCTGGAGGCTATGACATTGAGTAATTATTAGAACGTTCCTTATTGTCACCGTTTGAAGGGAACAAATGACTAGGTACAAGTGTTTACCTGAGCACCATTTATCGATCGGTTGGCTTCCAAATCATCTTTGGCAGAAGACCACTTCCAGTTTTTCAGTATGCAGCCAAACACTAGTTATTTGGCAACTATCTACATACACGTCTCTTCTGGCTACGCCTACGGAGCCTGTAGGTCTCACAGCATCGCAAATACATTTTGAATAGGGTTTGTAAGCTTGTACTCGGTATGGTCAGAAATGTACCTAAGATTTCACAGAATTTAGAGCTTTAATATTGCAACTAACGGTGGCTGTTCGCAATTCTAGTCTCATGAAAATGTAATGTGCCACCAGTGCACAGGTTGAGAGACTGTATAAATTTTATGGGCCATATGGGAATTTCTGGCTGAATGGAAGAACTAGGACAGCCTCTGAAAGGCACCTCGCGCCTGAGGATTCAGGCTGTCCGACAGACTCCGGCAAGCAATCATCTCTTGGTGGTTCCCCTTATTCTGGAACAGTGAATGGTAAAAGAAACAAGGCAATTTAAATGCTTTTTCAGTTTTAGGGTATTAATAACACGGACGCCCCCCGTCTCTTCCCTCTTACAGAGCCCCCTCCTAAATTCCATTATAAATTCCATTATAAATTCCATTATAAAACAAATTAATTACATTTTAAATACTGTGGGCAGAAGCTCCTCTCAGCAACACCCACTGCCATTAGGACATCGAAGCCCGCCTGCCTGCACTAGGATCCGGTCAAGTTCTTGCTGCCATTTGCACTTACTTCCAATTTTCAATTTGCATGTGGACGGTTCACCCTAAATCCAGAAACACCTAATTACATGCGTTGCCGCTCTATTCCTGGAAGTTTTACCATCTGTCCTCTTGTTATGTAATCCCTCTGACATTCTCTTTGAAAATGCAGTAAAATAGGGCTCGTATAAAAGATGCGGCTGTAATATGGGGAAAGGCACCATCTCACTCCATGCCCGTCATCCCTGCAGAGGAAAAAAGAGGGTCAAATTCTACCGCTACTCTTGTAGCACACTCATGTATGCCTGCAGATTGTCACCTGGCCCTCTGGCAGGGACAGAAGTAAAAATTATGATACAGTTTTTACCTCCTAGAAGGCAAAAGTTTGGAAGAAGTCTCTCCAGTGTGAAAGGCTGATATGCCATAGCCACCATGTGCAAAGCACCCCTGACGATCTGCCCTAAAAAAACCCCACGTAGCACCCACTTTGCTGTGTCACACGAGCCTTCAGTAAGTGAAGTATCTGCTGGGAGCCAGGAAAACCTTGATGTTGTTACAATCATAATTTCATCCTGAGCTTATAACATTCCTTTCCACCATCCTACTGCAGGGATGGTGGAAGGGACTCCTTCATGCATTGCTGTGTGGCTTCATGAAGGAAGTGTTAGTATTTTAGAGATTAGCCCACCAACTTTATGCTATGGTGCAGGAGTTGCCATGGGAGGTACTCATTATAGCAAATCCTTCCACTCAAGTGCTAACGGCACAAAATTTATTTGCTCTAAATATCTTACCAACTCCCTGAAAGAAATAAGTTGAAACTTTCTTTAATGAAGTTAACATGATTATCAGTACGCAGTACTACAGAAAAGTGATGAGTAATAGAAAAAATTGAATTATAGTAATGGGATACTTAAATCATTCTTTACATCTGCTCCCAGAGCAGCTGTGGGAAAAGCTGCAGAAAACAGCTGTTGTTCTTCGACCAGTGGATTTGCTTTTGTTGATTAATTAACAAAATTAAAAGTTTACTTGGGAAATTCCTGTCGTGTTTGAGGGAAGATTCTATTTCATAAGGGCAGTTACAGCATGGTTATACTGAGGATATGAAGTGAGAGACTCTGGGCTTTCTAAAAGAAATGTGCTTGTTTTTCAGATGGGGGAAAATAACTTTAGTCTGTTAAGAGACAAGATAATGCAATCCATAAATCTACACACTTTACTATACAGGCAAAGGATTCAGCTGCAAGCTGGGCTGCGGATACTTTCTATCAAAGGAATACCCAGAAAATTGTCAATCGTACATTGAAAATCTTGTCTTTAAACCTTCCAGGACAAGACAAATAGAAAGAAAGCAGCATTTAATACATTTCATGTCATGATTATATTATTGCTTAATCTCTGTATAGGTACACAGGTGGCCACCTGATTACATATTTCCAAGTAGAAAAATGGCCACCACAATTTCAGATGACGAAATGGCCAGGATCCCAAATAATACATTGTGTACATCATCCTTAAAGACAGCCAAAAGCTAGCAGGACTAGCCACAACTTAGTTAGCAACTGACGAAGACACAAGCTCTAGCCTGTCCACTTACAGTTTTGGCCTCTAAGGTGTTGACTGAAAAGTTATGATTATGTTGTTTGTTCTCAACTTCAGATCCAAGTCCTGGGTCTATTTTCCTTAATACACTAGATCTGTTACTCCACAAGAAAAAAAACACAACCAAACAAACCTTTTTTTTGCCTTCCAGTCATGCAGCTCAGCGGTGGTACAGCACAACACATAAAGAAACCAGCAACTATGGAAATTTTTCTTGTATTTGGACTAGTGATTTGCATTGGTAGGAAACATATTCCCTTCACAAAACCCCCTGTGGCTTTCAAACTTGCTTGTGGACCGATGAGGCACACTGCCAATGACTTTGAAAATTTCACGTTTGCCGCAAAAATGTAACATTCTGCAGCAGTTTATTACGGGATATTTCCTTAAGGGGAAAAATGTCATAAATAGCGTTCTGGAAGAAACACCTTGCCTTGAGAAAGGTGTTTATCAAAACATAATGGACCCTCTGAGTAGTCCTTTCTCACTGGCACTCAACTAACACGTAACAGAGTAAGAACCAGATTAGTCAATAACCTTGAAGTTTGCATAGGCTGCAAAGGACATAAAGTTATTTTTTAAGTATCGGTTATTCTGATACCGTATTATATAAGGCAATCACAATGTTTAACATATTTGTATGTTCATTTAATTAATGACAGACTGGTGAGAACGCTGACTTAAACTATTCATTGTCTTCAAATAAGCAACCTTCTGCTAAACAGAGTGGAGGATCATTGAAAAAGCTTTGTGCTTACGTTAGAAGATGCTGCTTTCAAGAGATGACTAAATACTAAATTCTTTTCTGGAAATCGTAGGTCTGATGACTAAGAGATTAGTATTCACTCCTGTTCTAACTCGTTTATTCCTCCCAACATTGTCTTCATCAGTTTTAGAAGCTATTGCCACTTCTGTGGTTTTGAGACTGCACTCCAGGACCAGTCTGCAGAAAGATCTAGCTGAAAAGAATTCCTAGGGAGAAAGTACTAACTACTGAAATAAGATCGAGCCCCGACAGTGGAGTAATATAGTTAATAATCTCCAGCCTGTGACAGACTATGAGCAACGTTAAGACAGCTGGTTTTGCCAATCTGGGAGCAAAGTGATCCAAAAGGACGGCAACAGTTAAAAAATGAAGACAGAATAAAATAATCTCCCTAAAGAAATTCCACAGAGAATAAAGGGCATTGATTCTACTGTAGGATCTGAAGAAGCAAAGCTTCTGTGACTCTGTACCACAGGGCAAAGGCCTTAGGGTAAGAAAGACAGGCATGTAGCTCTTTTATTGCGTTAAAATGCCTTTCTCTTGTGTTCTGTTCTCTTCCGGCTATAAAGATTAAATATTTTGGTTTAAAGCAGCTATTGGGCACTTGAGCACAAACTCTGGAGATTTTTTGATCTGCAGGATGCTGAACTCGGAGAGGAAGAGAATCAGCGGGCTCTATGCTTTAACACCCAAAGTCCTGGTCTCCTTGTTACAGGGATGTGTGGGGCCAGCAAAGTTAACCAAAATGAAAGATTTTGCCCTCAAAATATTCAGTATATATTTCAGCTATGGTTCAACAAAGACGATAATGATCCCTTTGCTTACTATTAGAATCTCCTTTAATCTTCACAACTACAGAGAAAATGCAAAGCACTTGCAATCCCAAGTGCATTGTACACAACATTTTCAGCACGCTTATTAAAGTTGCCATCCACTTCACACAGGGATGACTGACCAAACTCAGGTGACCAAACTGCACCAGCTGTTGGAGACTTCTTCCTTCTGGTGTCACAAAAAGCAGCTGGTTGTAGAAAACGTAGCTTTCTGTGGACAGGCACAATTGGTGAGTCAGCCTGCCATAGGCATCAGCTACTAACATATAGATTACCGCTCTCTCTCGAGGAAAAAGCAGCATCAAGAGCCCTTTAGAAATAAGAATATTACAGGACTGAGGTAGTCACGTTAATAATGGACAACACAGCTAAGAAGAGGCTTTTTATTAAAGCCTATTATTTGGTTTAGTGACAATAATAGCTTAACTGCTGTTCAGTCTGTTTGCCCCCTGAAGAGCATATTATTTCAAGTATTTCTAGATGTGAAATGAGGGCTTTATTACCTTGGATTTTGAAAAAAAATAAAATAAAAGATGAGAACAAGTCATAATGTTTCCTGACACTTTTGCTATACTTGAACACAAGGACTTAAAAAATATCTTGTACAATAGCTCTGAGCACAATTTTCTTGGAATATTTGATTCTGACAAAAGCAAATTGCAGTTTCAAGTAATCCAGATATTAAATGTAGCCCCCTTAAGTGTTGATCCTCTTAGAGTCCTCATTTTAACGTTTATTTCAAAATTGTTTTCCAAAAATGCTTTATTTTTAATAAAGAACTCTGAAGCTTATCATTTGTCTCATTGCTGATACTCATTAATTATACACACTGTAATGAATCTTCATGTAGCTCAGCTACCAAAAAAGCGTCCCTCCTCTCTTGGGGAGAGCCAATGGAAACACATTGTATCTACCATGCAGCAAAACTGGTCTGATTGCTATGGAAGACAGATGGAGAAAAAGGTGACAGATTTTGCAGCCAACCTTATCTTAATTATCTTTAATTCAGATGAAGTCTATTCATAGTGTAGCTCACGTTTATTAAGATAAGAACACAAACGCGATGGCTGCAAACCAAGCAAAGCAAAGACATAGTATCAGGCTTTCTTCCTGGCTGGTGTTAAATGATCCCACTGCAGTGGAAAGATTCAGTTAGTCAACGATGTTTTTAAGAAAGATGATAGGGTACATTTTATGAGAGTACATGATATAAACTCCCTTGTATTTTGCATCTGGTTTAAACATCTCTAACGGTAAGGAAAAGGTTACTCTTAGGAGTACAGCAATTGCCAGTACGAAGACATGAGTTGGTATTCTTTTACATAATGATAGCATGTCAAACTTCCTGTCATCTCTTCTCTATAATGGAAATTCGCAATGGTATCTCTCTCCTTGCTAAGAGAGACAAACAAGCAGAGAAGTTAGCAAAGTAGTACTCGAATGACTTCTACTTGCCAAGCTAACAATCAAAACACGTCTCTTACTAAATTTAGCACCAATGTTTTCCCATCCCATAAATATTCTAGAGATGTCGAATCTCTGCCCATTCTTTGAGAGGGCAAATAGAAGGACTTTTGAATAAGAGAAAGAGCAACAGGATGACTTTTAAAGCCAGCATCATGAAACAAACAAAAAACCCAAACCCCAGAAACGATATAAAATATGCACCTCAGCCATCACCTAGCCACGCTAGTACAAAATATACCAACCACAGTGATGTGTCAAGATGACAAAGCAATAAATTAAATTATTAACTTTTTCGTGACTATTTGTTGGCTCCTTGGACTATCATGTAATATACAAAATTAAGAAATTACTTTATGTTAACGAGCTTAGAAAAAATCAATGCTCGGTAAAGGGGAAAAAAGGCCCACAGTGACAAGTTGTACACAACAATCACAGAGCACAGCAGTGATGACGTGGGTAGTGGGTTGACCCTGGCTGGATGCCAGGTGCCCACCAAGCCGCCCTGTGACTCCCCCTCCTCGGCTGGACAGGGGGAGAAAATATAATGAAAGGCTCGTGAGTCGAGATAAGGACAGGGAGAGATCATTCACCAATTACCGTAATGGGCAAAACAGGCTCAACTCAGGGAAATTAATTTAATTTATTGCCAATCAAATCACTGCAGGGTAATGAGAAATAAAACCAAATCTTAAAACACCTCCCCCCACCACCCTCCTCTTCTTCCTGGGCTCAACTTCACTCCCAATTTCTCTATCTCCTCCCCGTGAGGGGTGCAGGGAGACGGGGAATGGAGCTTGTGGTCAGTTCATCACATGTTGTTGCTGCCACTCCTTCCTCCTCACTGTCTTCCCCTGCTCCAGCATGAGGTTCCTCCCATGAGAGACAGTAGTCCACGAACTTCTCCAATGTGTGACCTTCCCGTGGGCTGCAGTTCTTCATTAACTGCTCCAGAGTGAGTCCTTTCCACGTGTCCTTTCCACAGGGTGGAGTCCTTCAGGAACGGACTGCTCCAGCATGTCCCCCACAGGGTCACAAGTCCTGCCAGCAAACCCGCTCCAGCGTGGGCTCCTCTCTCCACAGGGTGACAGGTCCTGCCAGGGGCCTGCTCCAGCATGGGCTTCCCACAGGTCACAGCCTCCTTCAGGCAGCTTCCTGCTCCAGCATGGGGTCCTCCATGGGTGCAGGTGCATATCTGCTCCACCGTTACCCTCCATGGGCTGCAGGGGGACAGCCTGCCTCACCATGGTCTTCACCATGGGCTGCAGAGGAGTCTCTGCTGCAGCACCTGGAGCACCTCCTCCCCCTCCTTCTTCACTGACCTTGGTGTCTGCAGAGTTGTTCCTCTCACATATTCTCACTCCTCTCTCCAGCTACAATTGCTATTGCACATTTTTTCCCCCCCTTCTTAACTATGTTATCACAGAGGCGCTACCACTGTCACTGATGGGCTCAGCCTTGGGCAGCAGTGGTTCCATCTTGGAGCCAGCTGGTATTGGCTCTATTGAACACAGGGGAAGCTTCTAGTAGCTTCTCACCGAAGCCACCCCTGTAGCCCCGCCTGATACCAAAACCTTGCCATGCAAACCCAATACGACATCAGAGGTACCAGGGATCCTTCTACGTAGATGCCTTCCAGGTAAATGCCTACATAGGGCAGCCATGACTTATTGCCTGTGTGGAAAGCATGAGCTCAATGAAGAAGAGCAGGGGAGAAGAAGGGGAGGGCAGCCTGTCTTCAGCTGTTCCTCCCATTTCTGGCATAGGAGACGGAGGCAGGAGATGCCATATGTGCTAATTCATCTTTGTCCTCCCACCCTAGCCTTCGACCAGATTAGGGCTTTTAGCACAACCAAGATGGAAGTGGGGGCAGACAGAGCAGAACAAAATGTCCATGCGCATTCAGATCCTACATTAGGATGTGAAGAGATAATAGGGTCTCTAAATCATGGAGATAGTTAAGGGGAATGGACTGGGAGAGAAGAACCTGTACCTGCAACATGTTTGCAGAGTATGGCCATCTACAATGAAAGGTCATGGACCAAAGAAGTATAATGATGGCCACCATGAAATCCCTTGAGAAGCAGGCTGCAGCCCTCAAACTACAGTGGGAGAAAGAAACTTCTCTTTCTACAGACCTTCACAGCCCTACTAGGATCACTTTTCCCATCCTCTCTTCTCCACAGCCCAAGCAACCTACTTTTGGCCTCCCTGTTATTTCCACCAAGCCATGACCACAGAAATGACCTTTGCTGCTGCCAGCAATGGGATCACACAAGCTACTTTGCCCCTTATCCTGAGGGCAGTAGAACTTCATTTTACCTATACTGCTCAGAAACACCGAACTTGCTGCTTACCTGTATAGCAAAATTTTTCCTCAAATGCTTGTCATTGTGAAGAAAGACATTTCAAATAGGTACTGTAAGAGAGACAGCCAGGAAGAACACTGTTCTCATTGATATGAGAAGTGATCACTGTTTACACATAGAATACGAAAGGTAATGTTGAAAATCAAAACCAGGCAGCAGTTCAGTCTACATAATAACCAGCAAATTATTATTTGAATAAAATGAGATTTCTCAAAAAGAAGACCCACAAATCATACCCACACAACCACTACGTCCGTACTCAATAGGACCTTTCCCATAAGGAGGAACTACTCAAACGAATAGGGTACGCAAGACCACTGTTCGTCTACCAAATCAATAAACATGTAGCTTACTGCAGAAAATACCATCAACTACTAACAGTAAGGAAAAACGGGGCAGCAGAAGGTTGTGTTACTTCAGGACTATATTGTTGGTAACAAAAAAAGGCATTATATAGGGCTGCTACAGCTACATCCAGTATATGAAAAAGGTAAATGCCCAGATGCATTTAAAACTAAAATACATTCACAACTCCACCAGGGCTGAGTATTGTTATAATTCATGTTTTCTACTTACAATACAATGTATGCATATTTCTTGTAGACAAGGCCTGGGGGAAGCGAGAATTCAAATGAGATATGCCATAGTTTGGCTGTCTGAGTCAGCCTGATTAGACTTTCATATATTCAGGAAGATTTACAAATGGATTGTGTGCCTTTATTTTGAAAACATCCTTGTCTACACGACAATCAGCAAATCCAAAACTGCTGCCCTTTCAAGGACACTTGTCCTGAGCATAGGAAGGTGCAAAAAATATTGATAATGGAGTTCAAAATTGTTCTAGCTTCCCCAAAGGAGGAAACGAAAGAAAGTCTGGAGGCTTTGAAGAACCACAGCTAAATATTAAACATCTGTTCTGTTGGCTTTGAAAAGGGATTCAGTTATAAATATGTAACCACAACCAAACATTCACCTTTGCCACTTTTTCTGTATCGCCTTTGCAACGCTATCTGTATTCTCCTTACAATATAATTCAAAGTCTTTCTGTAGCCTTCCCGTTTCACGTGACTTTAAATCCCCTTCACATCAGCAGCCACTGACAAACTCTAGGATCTTTAGGTCCATCCTCAAGAGCAACAATGGGGCTGGTGTGGACCATGGTGCAGGGAAGGCAGGAAAGACCCTTGACCAGCTGTGTTCACTGCTGCCCTCTCACATCTTGGGAGTCCAACATCAGCGTGTTCCATAAGCCTGTGAGCTGCTGTCTTAGTCTCTTTTCCTCTCAAGACAATAGTCACAGCTCTGTCCTCTTACTGATAGTTGAGTTCCAGCCACAAAGGTTTGCTCTGTGCTGAGCTTTCTCACTCAACCATTCATCCCTTGCCTCATTATAATCTTTCTAAATCCTGCCAGAAAATGTGCTGCCTCGCTCTCACTTCTCTTAATGACTTAACTTTTATTTGCCCCTTCTTCTTTGCTCGTTCACCTGCCTCGGCATTTGAGATGTGGCTTCATGCTCCCCACCTGGGCCCTGAAATGTGGCAAGTGGCAGGGAACCGCGATGGCCAGCGGCTCCCTGGGGACAGCAGGAGCTCCCCACAGGATGGGTGGGTGGGAGCTGGGGACAACCTCAGTCCTGGACATGGGTCAGCTCCCTGGGGAGAGGACCAGACGCTGGCCAAGCTGCAGACCAATGCTGCTGCGGGGATGCTGGGGCAGGGACTGATGGCCCCAGGCTGGGCTGAAAGGTGGGAGAAGGTCTCAAGAGGGGCTGGGCAGGGACACTGAGGTCCGTTAGTGGTCCAAGGGCCCTGACATTGCCCTTCAGGCAGCTCATTTGTACTGTCCAGGTCACTGGGACACAAAAAATCCTATACTGTGTTGTGATGGGCTAAAACTGGCTAATATTTCATCTGCTTGTATATGCTAATATACCTTACATCCTTGCTCTTAAGTAAGATAAAGACACAGAATCCTGTGTACTCTATAAATATCCTCAATAGATATTTCTTTCAAAACTCTCATGTTATACTATACAGGTCATTTGCCATGTTTATTAAAATTTTCCTTCCTTTGAAATCAGTGATACCCAGACTGAAAGTATGTTTTCAACTTTGTTACATATTACACTTCTTGGGGGGGTGGGGGGCAGGGGGGAGAAAGAGCTCACTTATGAAAAAGCTATTTTGTCCCTCCTAGTTTGACCGTTGTCCATGTCATCTGAGATAGCTCTTACAAATGTCTTCAATAATTTGTTCTACTACTTCCTTAGTAAAGATTTCAATTATGTCCAACTCAGTGGGACTTAATACTAGAAGCAAGATTCATATCAAGGTTGTGCTTCATCTGCTTTACCTTCATTAGTCCGGACTACTGTGACCCTGGAGAAATCGTATGTGACTTGTGTACCATGTTGCTCCTTTGCCTGTTTTCTTGAGTTGTTATAATTGTTTCCAGTGACACTTATTTTTGAGATAAAAGCTCTGCAGGCCAAAAATGATAACCAGCAAGGTAGCATAAGCTAGGTCTGCTTGCAGTCATGTCATGCTGAAATCTATACTATCTCCTGACTTTTTTTAGCCTCTACCATAAAAGTAATTTTTGTATACTGTGTGGATTATTCTAAGTGATATGCTAGTGTAGCTTATTCCTCCTGTAATACAAATAAAACTGTAATAAAAGGATTACAGTGAGGTCGAGGGAATTCTAGAATGCTCCATCCTGGGTCTTTCCTCACTTAATTGCTCTATGCAAATTCAGAAGAAGAAAAAAAATCTTCTGAAATAATGCACACAAACATTGCATGTTTTGTGGACAGTTCAGAGCCTCTTAATTAATTTTTCCACAGTCTCACTCTCAGCGTCTGACGTCCGAGCCACTCTATGCTGGGGATTCCCACCTCAGTTTATCCAGTAGGGTCGTGAGAGCCCTAATGCTGCTGTCCTCGGCAGATGTCACTAGCAGCAGCACGTAATGTGGCTGTGCAATTAGTGCCAAGGAGCGGGTAGGCGGCATTTATGGTCCTTGCTCTCGAGTGTGATGATGTGGTCACTGAGCATAGTGACAGAGGCAGAGAAGTTGATATCAGACTAAAGCCAACGAATAAAGGTAATCTGGTAGTTCAGCAAAGTTCTTATAAGTTATAAATCAGTAGTGCCATTAGTATAAGACAGCAAGAACAACGGGAGAAGTTATGAATTTAACAGCTGGTTGGTTAAGAATAAGGCAGGTACCTAAGAACGGGAACAGACTGAAGAAACTGACCACCAAAACACACTGCAAGCCAAAGAAGAACTATGTATGGCTAGATCGACTGAGTTCACCAAGCGGCCACCACAAGTTTTGGGGTCTACAACCACTGAGGACCACAAGAGGGACCACCACGACTTTACCACGCATGCATTCCATCGGAGGGGACGATGTAAATGGGTTCCAAGGATTTGAGTGAGTATGTATAACTATTCCGGGAAATCAAAAGGCATATGCATGTGATAGTCTAATAAAAACTGTGTTTTGTTTGACATAGGGTATGCACGCTAGGAGGAATGATCCCCCGTGCATCCAGCACTGCAATAAAGAATGCCTACCTTCTAAAACTCAAAACAAGTCTTAGGGGGTTTCCCTTTAACCAGATTTTACGGTAACAAGGTTCACGCCGGAGAAGCCTTTATGTATGACACATGGGCATCTGTGAGATACCTCTGGTGCTGTAGAGCACTGGGATCGGTGTGCAGAACAGGCATGACCCATCCAACCCAAACCAAGGTGTGCTGCTTGCCCAACGAGCCATGTGATGACCTGCACCTACCAAAGCAATTTACACATAGGCTCTGTTACTCATCCAGCTGTAATTTGTGGATTCATAAAGTCCTATAGCAATTAACCAGGGTTGCCACTAAACAAAAATAGCTTCAATTTAGAGGTTTATTTTGGTCTTTGTGCTGCTATTCCCTTGAGCTGGCAGAATTGTTTCTGCAGCCAGGTGGTGAACCTGAACAGGAAACTCATCTAATTGGAAACCATCCCAGCAAAGAATGTAAGTTAGTATTAATTGAAACCAGTTCTCTAACCTCAGCTGCAGAAAACATCTGCCAACACAGGAAACAACAGCTTGAAATGGAAATGGGTAGTAGGATTATTTTTTCTGGCAGTGGTACCAGTTTAAGTGTTTATAAAACTACAGCCTGCGTTATTCAATAAGACTTGTAAAGTTAGCTGCAGACAGAAAAGTTGCTAAATATCTTCTTGCAATAAGCTCCCAGAAGCGGATTATATCAGAGAAAGATCAGGATGAATGATCTTTCCTCATTATTTTATGATCAACATTTTGTACTTTGTTGTGTTGTTTGTTTGTTGTTTTGGGTTTTTTTTTTAAATAGAAGGAAAACATTTCAATCTGCTACCTAATGATCTGAACGAAGCAATGCTGGGCTAAATCATTACTTGGTTGAAGAAACTCTAGGGAAAACCGGTGTTACAGAGGGTAATACTGGTTATATGTAACCTCTGCATCAGCTACTGACTTCCTTTATGAAGTCCTGTTTTAACCTCCTTGCTGCCTCGGCTTGAAAGAAGCACAAACAGAAAATTACCATAGCTGTTGGGAAGATAGAGGACAGAGCTTTTGCAAACTATGAAACCCCACTATGAAGTCATTAAAAGATTAGCACAAAGAAATACTAAAATCTCTTTTTTTTCTTTCCCATCAATTTAGAAATACTTTCTTCATGCTCCTTTCAACTTTCCTCCCATCCCATCTCAACTAAATCTCCTTAAAATCTCACCTGTCAGCTATATTTGAAGACAACACATAACACTTAAACAAAACTATTAAGGCTTTTTTTTTTTCAGACAATAGGAGAACCAATTCAACTCACAGTGATATCAAGATTTTTTTCACCGTCTTTCTATCAGTGACTTCATTTAAAGGAGTATTGTGCGGTACTGGTAAGATCCTCAAGTGTAAATGAGGAGCATTTAGAACAATGAAGACTGGATGGCTGTGGGAACATAATCTCTCATCAGTTTTAGACAAGATTTATGCCTAAATGTGTCTAAAGTCGCTCTCTGTTAAGTGCAACAATTTAAAGACAAAATTATTTCTTTATGTTAGGACTAAAGAGACAGATTTTCCCTTGCTCTCTTCACAAAAAAACCTCAGGATTTTTTTCCAATAAATGGACTTCCAATCCCCCAGGCGATAGTTTTTCCATTATTTAACATGTAGGGGAACTACTGCAGAGATCATATGGGTATCTTAAGCACACACAGAGATTTAACAAAACCCCCAAACAGCCAGCATGTATCTTCAGTACCATGACAACTGGGAAGTGTTCTAAAAGTTTAATATCATTCTAAGGTTAAAGTATGTAACAATTCATCTTCCTTTATTAATCTATTGTGTCTGATCTTCTGTCTACCCATTGATACCACAGTATATCATACTACAAAACTGCATCTTGATAATGACGCCTAGAGGAGCTAGTTTCCCAAGTATTCATAAAAATGTTTTAAAACAATTTCTCTACTTTGAAAATTATTAGAAAATGTTTCCATTATAAATAAAATTCATTTACTTAAAAAAAAAACCCAACAAAAAACATATCAAGATCTGATAAAAGAAATTTTACTTCCCCTCCTTTGGTAAAAAAGGATAAAGACAAAAAGGCATCACCTGTTTAAAAAAAAACAAAACCAACAAACAACAACAAAAAAACCAAAAACAAACAACAAAAAACACCAAAAACAAACAACCGAAACAAAAAAACAAAACACAAACAGCAAAAAAACAGGGAGGTTATATATAGTGTAATGCATTTACATTTGCTGAAATTTCTGTATTTATGCAGGCATATCACAAAACAAGTTAATAGCACAAATGTACATTTTTCAAATGCACAGAGATCTTTGCAGTCAGTTGAAATGCAGATAAAAAAACTATACTGAAGTGCAAAGCACTGGTCCAGATCCCTCCCCTTATATCTGTGTGAACAACACAGTTATCTATCACCTCATTTAGAAAAGCCAACTACTTAAAAGCAAGAAAATGAGTATTTAAGGACCCTATAAATCTTAGGCTGCCTACATCATGGACACACTATTATTTCTAGGTATAAATGTCTATTTCATCATAACAAAACAGCCTTAGCTACAGAATTCAGAATAAACATTATTCTCTATGTAAACATAGCATAAAAAGTCCTGCAAAAAATAAAAAAAGCATGAAAGTATGCAATATGAAACATTGTTTGGCCTCAAAAATAAGACAAAGGTAAATAGTTTTACTATAAAACAGAACTGAAGACTGCTCCCCTTGAACAGCAGGTACAATATTATTGTCAAGAAACAGCACATATAAATATTTTACCACATATTTCTTGACAGAGGGGGTTTTTTATCAGCTGAAAGGACACGTCCATACTAGTCTCTCTATGTGGTGCACTGCATATCTATAAAACAGCAAACACTATCCACAAAACCATGTGCCTCCCAGTGTCCTCCATACCACCTTCAAGTTCACTGCCTCGCAGAAACCAGCTGTCATGCATCACAGGACAGTTACTGTGTACTATGGATACCCTACAATTCTGTTAAGAAACATTTTGTAGTTTCCCTTGTATATGACAGCATCTTTAGATTGATTTCCAACAGGAACCCCTTTCATTCAGCACACAAGGTGGATGATGGTCTCATAACACTTTGCTTCTTCCTCATTCAATGAGAGACTCATTGAATTTCTTACTGCACGCTATTCAAATCCTGCTTTAAAAAATAATCATTTTTTTCCTTGACCCCTTTTTTTTTTTACCCCTCTTAAGATTTCTTAGCAAAAGTGTGCCTGGTTGTCTCTTGAGTAGCGAGCTTACTCTTACAAATACCTACCAGATACAAAGAGTGTTGCTGGTGGCAGCTGCAGACCTGAGATCAGAAGAATCCACTGATTTTAAATGCTAAATTGAGGCATCGCTTCTAAAAGCGAGGGTAACGCCAGCACAGAGTACTGCTTGTGGAACGTGTTTCCTAGTGGCTAGTGATGAACTTGGTAGCATCTTCTGCATCTTTTTACTAGTTTTTAATTTTTAGGGATGAACTGCAGTCTTTGTCCACCTGAAGTCTCACTAAAGTACTTCTCAGTTAATTTTATGTATGAAGAATGTTGTGGCTTTAAATCCATTTGAAAATTGGAAAGTCTTACTCAAAGTACAGATTTTTTACAAGTGATCACTAATAGCATGTTTCTCATTTTTGAATCTCCAGATCACGGGTTGCAATTTGTAGCTGTCTCAAGCACTCACGGCTGTAAATTAAATCAGTTGTCAATGTGCCTAAGTATATGAAGTACCGAATAATACTAATTGCTGTAACAAATAAACAAAGAAAAAACATGCTAAGAGATGTCTCTCTTAGTAAATCGCTTCTCTTCCTCTCCCTTCCAGCTCCATGTTTCTTAATTCATCATCAAAACCGATCACTAGACAGCACACCCTTGCACAAGGTAGAGCAAAACACAGATGATATGACACCTATGTACATCAGGTGACAGGCACCAGCAGCACAACAAAAATATGAAAATATATTGCTTTTAGATGCAACATGTCTCATAAGCATAAGTGTTGCACATCTGCAGCCAAAATTGTCCAGAAACCTGGATAATCCACCAATGGATAAATCAAAAGTAGACTACAAGCGAATGCAAAGACCACATATGATACCCATGGTTGCTGAGAACCTTCAAGTACTCCATAAGAAATGCTATCTCTAGCCTCCTCAGACTCCCAAATACTTCACCAATTCTTTCAGTGACTCTTTTTTTCTCCCCCTATTTTTACTTATTATCCCTCTAAGAAGTGAGTCTTAAGAGTATTTAATTTGATTCAGGCTCCGGGGGCTGATCCTATTGACAGGATAAGTAGGTTACTGTGGGGAGAATGTGTTGTTCTTGGACAATAGACAAAATATTGACTATCATGCAGAAGTTTAGTTTTAAGATGTCCATAAACACCTTACTAAGTATATATTACTGTTTCTGCAAAGTTAAATAAGACAAAAATAAACATTCATTTGTAAAAAGCTTAATAGCTCCATTTTTTTAAAGCCTGTTAACCTCTTTTAAGATATTTACTCTTGTTGTCTCAGCTTTGGAAGAGGTTTTCCTTAATAGTGACTGAAAATCCCAAATTCATTTCTTGGATATCCCTCAAGCTCTGTAATTCACCTTCCCTATATATTACTTTGTTCAACAGCTTCTTTTATAATCTATTAAAAGTAAAAATACAATTCCTTAGGGAAAAATACCGTTATGTCTACCCTTGATTTCGGGGAAAAAAGAAAAAAAAAAAAATCAAAGTTAAGATATACATCAGAAACAATTATTTATACAACTGACTTGGTGTTTTAACTTGTCTTACTCTTGTCTTTACTCAGTTCCCCTGGACTAAATGGTATTTTGAATCAGTACAGTGATAAGATAAAATAACCTTTGAGTTTTATTACATTTTGGAAGCTGCATGGCTTTTTGCAATTGTGGTCAATAGCACATTAACACTCTGAAGCTGAAGGCAGACTGTAACCAGTTTGTTAGAAGTCCCCGGAAACAGGCAAGGCTACAAATTTTCTGGAAGACCCAAAAACTCTACCACTGCAGATGGTAGGTACTGATTTCTGGCTTATATTTCCCCTTACTGTGGACTGTTCCATTACTGAGAGAGAGAGCGAGATCCAAGTCAAGCAGGACAAAACCCCAAAATTTGTAATGCTGGAAGTGTTTGCAGGCATATAAACTCTATAGCGAAACAATGGGAGACAGGAAAAGTGCCTGCTTTTTAAACAGACCAGGCAAGCCTGGTCTCTCAAGGAAGAGATTCTATAGCAAGCAGCAGAAGGACCGTAAATTGCTTTCTGTCAACATTAGGTGAAGAATGATGTTTCCACCAAGTCAAATTCCAGACATTTATCTTAAAACCTGTTATGAAAGGCTGTAACAGAGAGACTAGAGGCAGGGTTCAGTTTTGAGATGAAGACACATAAATCTAGGTGCCTACGTGCAGGTGATTATACGTGCTTTTTGTTTATAAGCTTGCATTACAATCATAGGAGATACAGTCAATATTACCTAGTGATATCTAGAAAGCTATTGAGCTGACCAGCCTTAAGGTGTCTACTTTAGAGTAATCAAAGTCAGTCTCTGACCTCCACTCACTAAATTACATGGTCAATGAGACCTTATAGTTGACAAGAGCTTATGCACCTAGAGGACAAGCAGAGGCCCACACGACTAGTTCTCGAAAGCACTAATCCTATTTACAGCAATAAAACAGAGATTCCAACCATAAGGGAAACGGCTTCCTCTGGCTAAGGCAACCTCAGCAAGTGGCACCAATAATTTTCACAGACCTCTTCATCACCACATGAATTACGTTTATCATCAGGTGAAACTCCTGTGGCATGAGATGGAATAAAGTAACCCTCACCATGCTGAGCAAAGCAGAAGACAGAGTAACGCTGCACTACCAGAAGGGACTCCATTTACCCCATGTGGACTAGGTATGAAGAATAGGGAAATGTAACATATCTTGCCTGGACCTCTCCAATCAGTCGATATTGGTATGTGCCCCACAGTCTAAACTGCTTTTGAGGAAGTCTACTGGGGTGAAACACACTTATTGAAGAAGCTCAAGATTGTACACCTTCCTCTGACCTTTCATTAACACCAACTGTATGTAATGTGCAAAAAGCCATGCACCAGCAACAGTTTTGACATAGAGTTTCAGGATGTCAGCCTTATAGACTGTTGTAGCCAAAGCAAGTTAGGAAAAGACTGGCTAAAGAAAAGCAGGGCTAGTAATGGGACTAGCTGTGTTACATAAAATCGAAATCACAGAATCACAGACCTGTAAGGGGTTGGAAGGGACCTCTTGAGATCATCTAGCCCAACCACCCTGCCAGAGCAGGGTCACCTAGAGCAGGTCACACAGGAATGCGTCCAGGCAGGTTTTGAATGTCTCCGGAGATGGAGACTCCACCACCTCTCCGGGCAGCCTGTTCCAGTGCTCTGCCACCCTCAAAGTAAAGAAGTTCCTCCTCATGTTTAGGTGGAACTTCCTATGTTCAAGTTTGTGCCCATTACCTCTTGTCCTGTCACTAGGCACCACTGAAAAAAGACTGTCCCCATCCTCCCAATTCCCACCCTTTAAATATTTATGAGCATCGATAAGATCCCCCCTCAGCCGTCTTTTTTCCAGACTGAAGAGATCCAAGTCCCTCAGCCTTTCTTCATAAGAGAAATGTTCTAGTCCCCTAATCATCTTGGTAGCCCTTTGCTGCACCCTCTCCAGCAGTTCCCTGTCCTTCTTGAACCGGGGAGCCCAGAACTGGACACAGTACTCCAGATGTGGCCCCACCAAGGCAGAGTAGAGGGGGAGGATGACCTCCCTCGACCTGCTGGCCACACTCTTCTTGATGCACCCCAGGATGCCGTTGGCCTTCTTGGCCACAAGGGCACATTGCTGGCTCATGGTCATCCTGTTGTCCACCAGGACTCCCAGGTCTCTTTCCACAGAGCTGCTCTCCAGCAGGTCAGCCCCCAACCTGTACTGGTGCATGGGGTTATTCCTCCCCAGGTGCAGCACCCTACACTTGCCCTTGTTGAATTTCATAAGATTCCTCTCCGCTAAAACTCTCCAGCCTGTCCAGGCCTCTCTGTATGGCAGCACAGCCTTCCAGTGTGTCAGCCACCCGTCCCAGCTTTGTGTCATCAGCAATCTTGCTGAGGGTGTACTCTATCCCTTCATCCAGGTCATTGATGAATATAGTGAACAGGACTGGAGCCAGTACTGTCATCATGAAAGATATTCATGGGGAAATGGACTGACAAAAGCAATCATTGCCATTCTCCCTCCCCACAGTTCTGCGACTCTACTCAAACATGCACCAGCATCCTGGAAGCAAGGCCATATTTAATGAAAAATACCAACAATTCAACAACTTCTACTGAACTAATTGCAAAGTATTTGAGGCTTCTGGAAATCTGGCCCATGACAGCCAAGATATTTTTATGTATTGAGAAGCCTACTCTTGATTTAGGATGTCTTTACCTAAAAGAATATAGAAAGTCTGTCCAATGGTAAGCTTGCTGTCACTTTACAAAAACCTTTAGAAGGGTTGCAGTTAGGAACTAAGACACAACAAAAAAGAATACAAACAGGTGAAGATTCATAATAAAATGTGCACCTGCCTAGTTGTCCACCAGGTAAAACCACCAACGATGCAGAGTTCTTCGTGCACAGTGGCTTGAGTTTTTTGGCTCAGAACTGGCAACAAACGCTGCCTAGCAAATGGGGTTTTCTGTTGATTTTCCCCCAGCTTCCTTCAGTCAATAGCAGATGGAATTTCATTTTTTTAACAATGACTATAGGCTTAGAATAACAACTCTTACATTTCCAACAGAGATGATGGAAAGCAACAACAACAATAAAAAAAACCCACACAAACATTCTGGCCATCTGGACACCGAGATGCAGAAATAACGCTTCTCTACAGCTAGGCTCTTGTAACATGCCCACAGTCTCACCGTGGGTAGAATTAGGCACTGTATTTCTACAAACTATCCTATGTAGATAATAACATAAACTTGATATTCATAAAGAAATAGCTTTCTATAAATATAGAAAATGTTAATAAACCTGACAGTTTCCTAAAAGTTTACAGAGATGCAGCCAAAACTGACATCTGTTTGTAAAATGAGAAAAAAGCTTATATGTGAAAAATAGATCAAGTAATTAGTATTTTTTAAAATTAAGACAGTTACTGCTGCAAAGATCTGCAAACTTGGTACAAACGAATCTTTTGTTTGAAGTCTGGTAAAGCACAGTTTACAATACAGTCAGAGAATGAGGAAAATTGACTGTCTTGACCTATTTTGCAGCTAGGACTGAGGAGAAGAGTGCTGTAAGCACTTTTGGATTGCTGAGATATGTCACTATGACAAAATATTCCACTTTTTCAGAACATGATTCACCTTAATACTGGCGTGTTTGTAAATATTACTTATGGCTAACGATCCCACTTTGAAGCAAGTAATTACTATTACAATGGTGATAAAGTAGGGTTCTAACAACATACAGAAGAATCTTGAAAATGGCATCAAAGAAATCTCTTTTCACAGACATTTTTCTAACTGAGGTAGCAGAAATGGAATGGAACACATATACCCCTGACTTTGAATTTTGACTTTGAACTGGTCAACTGTTTCTTCTTCGGACAAATCCACTGTGAAGTGAATGTATATTAGCTGAGAAATGTTATTGAAATTTGCCCTCACACCCAGTATAGGGAAGAGTGCAGAGAAATCCTACTTCTTCCTTTTCTTTTCACAATTTTTAAAACGAGTTATTAAAACACACAAAAAATGCATGGAAACATTTAATTTCATTTTGGACAAAACATATCAATTGGTCTTCAACTGTTTGGATTTTTTGCCTCTCTGCCAAAAAACAACAAAAATGTTTCCAGCTAATACGAAATTATAATTTTTAGAATATTTTAGGGAAGTAACTATTAATAATTCACATAGCTCCTCTACTGTACTGACCCTCTTTAAGATGTTGTAGAGCTCTGCCTCCTTGGGGAAATGGGTGTTACGTCTTCCAGAGCTCTTTGATGCACAGTGATGAACATGCCTTATGCATCATCCCTTAGAAACCTATATAAATGTGCTAACTAGCCTAGACAGCCATCTTTGGTACTTGGTAGCACTGGATGAGCACAACACATTGGAAATAATTTATAGCAGGGACAATTCTATTAGAAGACTACAGGAATGACAGTTGCGCTCATTCCCTCCAAGAGTGTTGTAAAAAAAGTGAGTTCTCATACATTCTTAAAATTCTTCCTCACTGGGGAGAACGGCTGTGTTTAAGACACCTTGGTTTTAGCAGAACTGCAAGAAAAAAAAATAATTTGAAAACACAGGAAAGAGATTTCACGGCTAACTTCACATAAATGAATAGGGAATCAAGATTAGCAACTGGAGTCAACATATCTTAGAGATCACTAGAAGAAATTTTCCCATTTCTTAGCCATATTAATGGAAAAGGTTTCAATATTCTTATGTAAGTACTATTTATTTTTAATTGTAAACATTAATCCCTAAGAATTATATTTCATTCTCATTCTTTTCATCAATTTTCAAATTCCTAAATCAGTCAACATTGTGAAATGCAGCTTTTGTAAAAGACCTCGCACATGACCCCTGACTTTGTAATTGTGATTTTTTTTTTATTTAGGAGTTATTTAGTTTTGTTATTTAAGAATAAACTCCATTTCATTTCCACTCATATTCTTTCTCACTGAGGACCAAGAGACAACATGGTATTCTGAGGGGCTAATTAAGAGATTGGTGGTGACATTTTAGCAAATCCAGCTCCCTGCTGGGAGATATTCCTTAATTCCCTCTTTCATAATTTTTGGACTAGAAAGAAACAGCCAAGGAAACAAAGCCTTTTTATAGACAGTTATTTTGAGGAACTCGGGGTTTTAACAGTTGATCAGGTAAACACCGCAAAACAGAGACGATGCAAGAAGAAAACCTGTAACGACACTCTATCCCCGGATCAACACTGAGTTTGTTACCTGCCAACAGAAATGCAGGTGCTAACGCCTGTATTATCACACAGGGTTGAATATTTTCTAATCATCAAGTCTTTTGCATGGTGTAGATCAGGAGTTCTTATACAACAGAACAGACACATTTCCAATTAAAATACTTCCTAGGAATTCCTCAGAAACCTTCCAGGCAACGATGTCCAACCATACAAGCATAAAAAACAGAATGAGGAAATGCCTAGAATCCAACTAAGCGACCCTGGAAAACTCCTTATTAAAAGAACATCTTATAAATGAACCTTTTCTTAAGCACTATGAGTGCTTTAGTTACAATGAATGAGAGTTGACAGGTAAAGCAATTTAAAAAGCTACACTTTTAGAACAATAAAATCTGTAAACAGTGGAGAAAACGTTTATCTACTTTACTAAAAAATGTATTTAAAAAAAATTTCTTTTTCTTCTCCCATTTGTTACATTTCGGCAGGATATCTGTATTTGACTTCTTGGCTTTTTTTCAACAAACTACACCTGAAATGCCTCGCCCTCAGTAAAAACAGGCGACCCGTCAAAGCCTCATACCTTCAATGGACCTGGCATGGTGGGTGATGCAATCATGTGGGCAGTGACCTTTTCAATTTAAATCGAATGTGTCTTGTGAGGGCAACGCTGGATTAGTCTTTCAGTTCCTCTTTACGTGTTCTCTGCCCCCTACTGAGACAAAATTACAATCTTTATTTTCAGCATTCAGGCTGAAGACAAAGTTGACCGCAAAGCCCTGTCTCCGGGTGACTTTCTTCTTGTCTCATACAGTTATTTCTGATGATTATTTTTGCTGCTGGAATAAGACACTATTTAGCATTTTCTAGAACAGGACTTCATACAGCTCTACTGTAGCTGCAAACCAGAAGCTTGGTTTAACCTGGCTGAACAAAGAGCTTAACTGCAAGCCTTGGAATGATTCTGTACTTCTCTAGTGTGCATTTGGAAGTGGTGTTTTAACTGGAGCCAGTCTGAATGTTTCCCAAACGAAGTCTCTGGGGAAGTTTTTCTTCATCACTAAGACTGTATCTGTCTACTCATGCTGTTTGATTACTTAGTTCAAACACTTTGTGGTCCAGAATTTCTCTTGTGCCAAAATCTGCTAAGGGCAGGTTATGGTTCCCCGTGCCTGCGGTGCACATGCAAGTCATGAGGCTGCTCTCACTTGTGCCAGCTGGCAGAGGGACCTGGTGGGCCAGCTGGCAACCAAGGCTGGCTGGAGCACAGGCACCCCCCAAACACCCCTTCTCTCACTTTCTGCTCACTGGGAGGCTGGTGCCAGCTCCCACCTGCCAGAGAGCGATCAGATGCAATCTCTATCTGGCAGTACTGGGTTGCCCCAGAGGGGCCATGCTGGAGGTAGAGTCTGATCTTAAACTGTTACAATAATGAAAGGGAAGGATTTTGAAGCTGTTCTAATGGGATATTCTGACTACAACAGAACAGCATGGAACATGGCTGTTGCCTGATGCTAATGTTAAAATTCAGTTCCCTAAGCCAGCAGAAAGTATTTTCATGTACTGTACTTTGGTTTCTCACGCTGGAAAATAATCACTCCTTACAAAAGCATCGGAGTGATCTCTGGCTTATATTCAGCCAGGACGATGCTGGTATCTTTCACTGTACCGGGGGCAGTCTAGGGCCAGTTCTACAAACTGATACACAGGTTGGTGTTCTCATGAAAATCAAGTGGCTTAATTTGCTACACAAGACATGATTATCTCTTTTCTCAAAAGTATATTATTTCTTGAATTTGGTATACTAGATTATAGTACAGAGTTGTAAGACCAAACTAGCTGTGATCAAAGCCAAAAAGCTTATTTAGTTTTATTCTTTACTTCCAAGAAGGTGCATATAAACAAATGTGGTGCTAGAGCCTAAAAAGGATACTGCCAGTATCAGTGGTTTGTGTTCATATTTTATTTTTTTTTAAAGAGGATTAAGTAGTTAAGCTTTTCCTTTTTACTTAAAAGCTTAAGTAAACTCTATACGCATGTATAGCTAGTTTACAGTGAGGTCTAACTACAGCAATCATTCTCGCAGACATTCACCCGGACTATACGGACTACAAATACAGAGCTCACTTCAGTTCAGGGTCTCTCAAAGTAAGACCCTGAGCCTCTTAACACCCACACCTTTGAGCAGGCCTACAGAGTTTAAGACTGCTCAAATGTGTTAGCACTGCAGATTCAACACCTAAATTTAGTGCTACTGCATCCAATGAAAAATGCATTACACATCAGGTGGTAATATTTCAAGACTGGGTACAAGAAAGCACTCTGGGAAGAAAATGGTATGTAACTTTCATGAACTGCAATAAAAACAAAGCTACATAAACCAGAGATGACTCAATTTACACTAAAAATTATTTAGAAATAGATAGCTTTGTATTTTTATGTAATTGTCTACCATACTGTACTACAGGGTAAGTATATAAACAAGGCAAAATGTATTCATACACGAATGTTTAAAAGCTGACTGGAGACATTAAATGTCTTGTTTTAGGCCAGGCCACTCACTCTGTCAGTTTTTAAGTGCTCAGGGTATCAGAAGTTGGGACACAGCAAGAGGCTTGCACAAAACCACTCCTGAAAATGTAGTCAAAATGACTGATTTACAGGTACACAAAAATACATATTTATACAAATAAGACAAAATATCAGCTCTTCTTTTCACAATTTACTTCAGTTCCAGTTTATGCTCCCATCTTTAAGACATAAAAGTTCAGTAAGGGCTAACTTCAACCTGTAGCATAACTTGTTGTGAGAAAATGGCATCCTATATAGGACCATATTGACTGTGATGAAAAGCTGCCCTAAAGAGTATGCATGGTGGAGAATATTCCTCCTGTGAATACTCTTATCTATGTTCATTATGCCGACACAACCACTTCTTCTTTTTAGATTCCGATGTGCTGGGTGCTGTAAAAAACTAAGTAAAACATTGTCTATCTTAAAAACTTTATAAACTAAACTGACAACATATATATCAATTTAAGAGGCACTGTGAATGTCACTGTGACATTGCACGTGTAAATAAGCTGTACAGGTCCCTGACTCAGAGAACACAGAGTGCTGGAAGAAAATTAACAGGAAAAACAGAAGCAAGCAGGAAGACAATACATCAATAAAGCTACCGTTTGCATAAATCACGTGGGGCTTTGTCCTTAGAAATTTGTTATTTTGTATGAAAATGCTGTACGTTCCCATGCACTTCTTAATCAGTACGTTCTTTCTGAAACAGAAGTAGATATATCTTGGTGTAAGCTTGTTCATTTTAAGATTTGCATAGGCATTTTGCTTCTGACAGTTATTATGTTGTCACACACGTTTTTACTTTGCAACCAGATCAGCCTGGATGCATACCTGTGTATCCTCACAGTATGTTGAAATTGCTCCAAGTACACCTTAACTAAATACAATAGAAGTATAACACTCGACAAGACCTACAGAAGCTATACAAAACGTAACTGATATATATTTGTCATTAAAAGTTCTGATGATTTTTCCTGGGTAGCCTGTAACAACATTTAATTGTTCTTACAGGATCTCTTAGGTCTAATTCTACTTTCCCTTCCTATAAATAAAGTCTATTACTCATCCCTTCAATTGCCAGAAAGGAGGTTTCATTATTTTTCTAAAAACCTGCTACATATTGGAGGACAAGTTCTCTTTTACTCCCCAAATCTTCACTTTTCTCCATCAGACAATTATTTTGACTTTGCTTCATCGGTCATCTGTTCTTCACTGTTACAATCTTTTACAATCGCATGTGGATATTTTGCATTCATCTGGAAGCTTAGTGCTCAAATCCAGACAAAGTATTTCACCTGAGGTCTTACAACTATTTAACTCTACTCATTCATAAACTTCCAAGCCTTAATTTCTCTTAGAACATTGTAAAACAGTGCTTGTGGTCTGCTCTAAACCCCCAAGCCTGCCCAGCCTGCTTTTTTTGTACCAGTTATTCCACACTTTGCATTTGTGGAAGGTCTGTTAATTTTGTTTCTGAAGTGGTATACTTTTCATTTTCTTTCAGGAATTTATGAAGTTATGTGCTCGTTCTTAAAACTTTTTTCACTTGCATTAGCTAAGTCACTGCCTTCCACCAGGAGGGATTTCCACTGGCCAATTGCACTTCATCTGAACAACTTACTTCTAAGTGTTCAACATTGACTGACTGTAGTATTTCACTAAGTTGAATCTCGTTTTCTATATTATAAGATGACATAAAAGTAAGATCATCCTATTCTACCGTTACCACCATAAAGACCTCAAGAAAATGCCTTCTAAAACTTTCTTTTTAACTAAACCCCTTTAAACTCTGTTTTGCAGTATCCTCTTTTTAGTCACTTTTATGTTTGTCTTTGAAACCCAAGCAAGAATGGGGCTTGTCTGTGTGGCATGCACTGCTCAAACGCAGAATACTAACCCTACAGAGCTTTGCAAGCAGCGTGCTTCAGAAGAGCAGAGAATGGAGAAATTGGGTATAAAACAAAAGAATAGTGAAAAATCATAGTGGCTGTATGTGGAGGGAGAGAACGAGACAATCAGGGAGAAAGAAAAAGTCAATAGTGACTATATGGGGGGCATGGCACAGGAAAAACTAAAGGGACAGGAGTTGAAGGAAACTAAATTGAAGAGAATATGAAAGCAAGAATGAGGAAAAAATGTGACCCAGCGAAGACAGGGGAGATGAAGTCTAGTTAAAACTGCAGAATACTCTAAATGCCTGAGGCTCTTTGCTTTCACATTTCTGCAGCCATGTCTGCCTTCTGGAGTCCGCAGACATTCAACTTTGCTTCACTGACCACTTGATCGTCTCTTTCTGCGGTTTCATTCTCATCTCAGCGTTTTTGAGCACAGATAATCCAGAATATCTGCTAAATAGTACAGACCTCACCCACAGACACCCTTGTTTTGTATTGCACAAGATTACAACGCAGCTACTAGGAAGGACAATTAAAAAGTGTATATTCTCTGCGAGGGACAAGAATTGGCCATCTGAACCGGAACTCATCGGGAGAACATGAAACATTTCTGCATTTTTATACAAATCCTGCTTGATTGGGGCTATCTACTCATTGTTGTACTGCTATCTGCCTGGCCTTAAAGAACTAACTTCTGTGCAGAGTGCAAGGATCCTGGGAGGGGTACAAACAGAGCAGCCATTAACAGCTCCCAGCAACCGCAGAGGTCAGACAATGGCTGAATACAACAGCAGTTACAGCCAGAATGAACGGCGTTCTTACCACATTTCAAAGAGATCGAGTGGAAAGCAAGCAGGAATTACTAGCACCAAGTCACTCTTTAAACATTATAGAAGGGAAAAAAGCTCACTAAGCAGGAACTCAAGAGAGCTTTGCCTGCAGAAGGAAGAAACTTTCATGTTTTGGGGCTAAACAAGCCAAACACCACGAAATTCAGGGAGAAACCTCCATGGCTTAGAGAGAAAAGTCCAGGAACACGGATCTGAAAAAACTATAAATCTTCTGGTGTGATCGGACAATAGGCTCACAGTGTTTGTTAGTAACAGAGCCGTGCGCATTGTTTGCTCTAACAGAAGCAAACAGCAATTATTTCAGAAATTCTCTTTAAAGACTGGGTCTCTGACTACTTCTGTAATTCTGAAGGGGCAAACTAGAGTGCAACCAAACTCAGGGAAAGGATAACCTTAAAAGCCTGCAAGAGAGCAACTAGAAGTGGGATATTTCACACAGGTAACAGGTATATGTCAGTGTTGTTATTTTTTTAAGCAAGAGTAGAACTTTTCAAAAGGACTGCCAGATAGACAACGCAACAAAAGGCTAAAGGAGAATGTTTTTTGCGTTCCTAGATTAAAGGG
Source organism: Rissa tridactyla (assembly GCF_028500815.1). Lineage (NCBI taxonomy): Eukaryota > Metazoa > Chordata > Aves > Charadriiformes > Laridae > Rissa > Rissa tridactyla. The sequence continues at coordinate 136,483,480 of NC_071466.1, forward strand.
AATATTAAAAGCACCGAGAGTCCCTAATCGAATCTAAACATAAATGGAATCTAAACCAGCCGGGTGCCAGTTAAAGAAAAAATGTAATGGCACTGTAGCAGTCCTACTTTTGACAGTAAACGATACGAGATACTTAGGAAACATTTAATTTTAAATTCAGGGCCTTAACACTGGTTTATGCCATTGTTATGCAGCAAGGCACATTCTAAAATTTGGAATCCCAGGAGGGCAGGTGAAATGAATTTTGCAAACGAAGATGGTTCAAAATATTTGTACATTTTATAAAGAAGAAAAAACATGGTGAAAAATATATTGTTTGAACACTAAAACTACGTAACACAATTGGGGAGTAGGTCTATGCCTCGGGAATATTAGGGCACTAGATACGATAAATCATCAGTGCCCCTTACCTACTGCTAGAGGGCTTCCCCCCTCCATTTAATGAATTTTTGTGCTTTATAAGAGCAAGTTCTTTGGAAGAGTTCTTACCCTTTTTTTTTTTTTTTTAAATTTTAGGTCAAGGTGTTTCAGCCTGGAAGCTTAGCACCCTAAGTTTTATCTGTAAACTGGTGCCTAAGGCAGGACATGAGAACTGCAGCTTCTGCCAACTGCCTTCATTTTTCAGTGTTCTAAAGCAGTACGTAATGCAAAAGACGCCTGGGACTCACTGTTTTCAACCTGTAACTACAGCAGAGGACGTCACCTTCTCCTCTAGAGCTGCTTCACACTAGCGCTAATCCCCTGCATACCGCAGGGAGAACAGGCCAGGAGGGAGGCCGCAAGCGAGCCAATGCCTCACAGGTCAGTCAGGCGCAGAGCCTGGCAAACCGCCGCTTCCCCCGCTGCCGGCCCAGCCCGGCCCAGCACAGCCCAGCCCGGCCTATCCCTGCCCCGTGACTCAGCGGCCGCGGGAGAAGCCTCTGGGTACGCAGCCACTGCCGGACACGGCCCCCACACTGCCAACCGGCGTTCGGGCAGGCCCTTCCCGCCACCAATTTGGGCGGCGAAGCGGCGCAGGCCCTGCCGCCCCGCGGCACCAGCTCCCGCGCCTCAGGCAGGGCCGGAAAAGACGCCGGCAGCGGTGGCGGGGGGGGGAGGGTGAAGGCGCCGGCCACGTGACCACAATTCGAACGGCCGCAGCGCGAGGCCCTTCCCGCCGGTAGGGAGCATGCGCGGGCCCGCCGGCGGTTAGCAAGGGGAGCCCGCCCATTGGGCGGCTGCCGTCACGTGACCCGCGCCCCGCCGCCGGTTCCGCCCCTCTCCTCTTCCGACCCTCACCCGCCGCGCCGGCACGGGAGGAGCGGGGCGCATGCGCAGCGGCAGGGACGGCGGCGGCCGGCGTCTCTCTCTCTTTTTTGAAGCGGTTTCTTCCCCGTCTCTCAGGAGGGACAAAATGGCGGCGGCCCTGACGGCGGGTTAAGTCACGCCGGTTAGTCACGGAGTTAGAGGAGACGTGGGTGATGGTGAGGGGGCTGTGGGCCCGGGTAGCCTACCACCAGACACCGCTTCCTGCCCGCCGCAGACTCGGCCCCGCCGCCGCGGGGGAGAGACTCACGCCCGCCCCGCGGCTGAGAAGGGGACGCCCCTTGGAGGTAAGTGCCGGCTCTCCCCTCCGCTCCCCGTGGGGGACGGGACACGCCGCCGGCGAGGGCTGAGGCCGGCGGTTGGCCCAGCTGGGGGTGCTGGTGTCCCCAGGGGGAGATTGTCCCCGTTGCCGGTGAGTCGGTGTCCCCCCCGGGGTGCCTGGCCGCGTCCGCGTCCAACCGTGGACGAGTGTCTCCCCGCAGGCCCCCCCTAACCCGGCCGGGCGCGGGGCCGACCGCCGGCATCGTCTTCCCTCGGGAAACCGCGTGGGGATCAAACCCCCGGCGGTGGGGTGAAGGGATGGCCCGGCCGTAAACGTCACCCTCAGGCCTCGCACAGGAGGGCGGCGAGCCCGAGGGGTGCCGAGCAGGGAGGGAGTTCACCCCGGGATTGCCCCCCCCCTCCACCCCCGCGCCCTGGTGCCGTCAGGCCTGGTTCGCGGTGCTTGTGGGGTGGGAGGGGGCGATGGCATTTTGGTGAGTTGGGGGGCGGGGGTCAGAAAACAAATACACCCTGTTGTTTCAAAAGCGCGGAGCCACTCTGTAACGTGGGAGGGAGGGAGGGAGGGAGGAAGGAATTTGGGGTGCTAGAGGGGAGTGCAGCCTTTGGGAAGGAGGCGAGGCGGGACTCGGCGTGTTAAACCGAAAGGGCCGACGCCGGCCGAAACCGAAGATGCTCCTCGGGAAAGGAGAAGCGCGTGTGTCAGCCTGGCTTCCTCCCTGCCTGCCTTCCTTCCTCCCTCCCCGCTGCCTCACCCCGCCGTGGGGGCGGAACAGTGCCCGCAGCGCGGCCGTGCCTCCCCCCGCATCCCCGGGGGCTGGCGGGTGTGAGGGAAGGTGCCAGCGGCTTCTGTGGCCAGCCTGGGTCCGGGTTGGACGCTTCCCCAACAGGGCAGGTTTTGTAGGCTTAACGATAGATAGGTGATCTCGTGGAATGCAAGTCTTAAATTAGAGGCTTGTTCTCAAAATGCTGCATTAAATGGGGCAGCTGTAGTCACTAGGTGGATTTTAGTAGTTCAACCAAACATCTATCTATATTGTGGTTTATTTTTAAACAAAAAGAGCCGTTTCTCAAAATACGCCCATCTCAACCCGCTCAGAGCATTTGCTACAAAAACTTATTGAAGATTCTGAATATCAGATAGAGGTGGTTTTGTGCTGCTTCTTGTTTCGCAGGTTAGGAAACGTGTCTAGGATTCACATACGTTAGATTCTGTTGCCTTTACCTATTTTCAGTACTGATGTAGAGAAAGCGTGTAAACACAGATAGCTGCAGAGAACCTGCAGCCTAGGCCAACTGCTTAACCCTCTTCTATTAGTAGAGAACAAGTTTTCTAGTTAATGTCATGCTTCAGTGGCTGGGTTAAGAGTGGTAATTTGATCTGCTGTGGAATCCGATGGTGTAACTCAGTCTTACTAGCCTTTCAGCTGTGGCTGCTGACAAAGAGATGCAATCTTGTCTTACTCTGGTTACGTTTGTATACCTTTGTGGGAAATTGGACTGGGGAGCCAGTATGACTTTCACATAAGTATTTTTATTTTTTTTCAGTGGGTTAGGTTAGATTTAAATAGTTCCCCAGTCTGCTGAGAATCATGCAGGGCATGGTAGGACCTCTACTTTCAGGATGGTGTGGTTTATGCCATTTTAAGGCGTTTATGCAAAACAGTTTTTTGTCACTGTAATTCCAAAAGATCCCAATAACTTGACCTTATTTGTGAAGTGTGTCAGACCAAAATTCATGGCTTTGACGTGTGATCTCTGTAAGACTGCTGTGCAGCTGGATTTACTGTTCTGTTTAAAAATATTTAATCGGCTAAACAAGATGTTCTGTAACCATGTACTGTTACAATTTTCGGCCCTGAAATTCAACTATTTGTAGAATTCTTTTTAACTGGCGAGGTCTGAATCACAAACCTAAGAGGGTTTTTGAAGAGTTTTAATTCTTGCACTCGCTTGAGACCTAAATTGATATGAAAGTACATCTTTTCTTTGAAAAGTCTTCGTATTTAGTGTCAACTGATAGAATTATAGTTAGTAAAAAAAATATTTTTTTCATATAGCATTTGAGTAATGTGATTGCTTGCCAAGTCTTTCAGATACAAAATAACATAACCGGATTAATTCGTTGGTTTTGAACACAGCTGGGAAGTTGTACGTTAGTAAAATGGAACGCGGAAGTGAAAACTATTACAGACATTCCTTCTCCAAAGTTGCTTTTTCTTTACATTGCAGAGATAACTAGCAAAATGGTGATTGGCTGCTTACGTGAATTACATTAAAATCCTCGATATGCTTTATGCATCTCTTGGAGAAAAAATCCAATTTATTTGTAATAGAATTTTTCAGATTTCTGATTAGTAATATTATACTGATCCCAAGTTTTGTAGGATAGCATTGTCTTCATTCTTACCCAAAGTAAACTTTCTGTTCAGTTACTGCCGTAGGTCTTCATCAGTATTTATTTTAGATGCTATAAAGCAACTTACTTTTCTCATGCAAGACTATTGCTGCTTACATGGGTATCCTGAAGCAAGATGGAGTGGAATATGCAATGTTTTAAACAGATCTCTTTTTTCCATATCTTTGGTTTTTTGCAGCCCTTCAGAGTAAGCGGTGACCAGAGTATCAGTTATGGGACTGTCAGGAATTTATCTAGCAGCAATGCTGCTAAGAAAAACTAATACCATAATTGAACGCGTGTTTCTGTTGTTGCTTAAATTTACTATCAAATATGGCTAATCACCATAACGTTAATCTCAAGTGCTGTTGATTGTTGTTACAACAGCAGTTGTTAAACAGACTTGGTTTTCAAGTGTCATTCCAACTTTGACCTGCTTCTGTATGAACTCTTAATTCCCATTACTTGTTCTAAGTAATACAAATTGAAGATCACTGTTGCTTAGAATTTAATTTCTGTGCAATTGATTCTATGCAATATTTTTTTTTTTCCACACAGGTGTGGAAAAATGGCAAAGAGAATTGCAGAGAAGGAACTGACTGACAGAAACTGGGACCAGGAGGATGAAGCTGAGGAGGTAAAATATGTTAGATTCCTCCCTCACACCTGCAGATAGTAGGGTAGTTATTTGTATTTACTGTTTATCTTGTGGGTGGAATCTACAGTAAAATTGGTTAAAAATGTAGCAATTAAAGATAATTTTATATAAGTGATTTTTTTTTTTATTTTGTATAAAGCTTCCAATATAGGCAGACCATATGGCAAAGCAGCTTTTAACAGTTAAAATGACATCAGCATCTTAGGGGAAAGGAACTTCACATTCCTAAAGAGAACCCCAGGCTTGTTAAAATGCATAATGCTTTTGAACTTCCTCAAATGTGTGATGGGTATTCATTGAGTTCACAAGAAAAGCATTTTTGATTTCATAGAATCATGGAATGGTTTGGGTTGGGTTGAAGGGACCTTAAAGATCATCTAGTTCTAGCCCCCTGCCATGGGCAGGGACACCTCCCACTAGGTTGCTCAAAGCCCCATCTAGCCTGGCCTTGAACACTTCCAGGGATGGGGCATCCACAGCTTCCCCGGGAGACGTGTTCTAGTGTCTCACCACTGTTTCTTCAGATTCACTCATTTCACTAATGATTCCGTAACTTCTTCTTAAAGGTGGGAACCTTCTCAGTTGCTAGCGAAGAAGTCCTGAAGAACAGAGCTATTAAAAAAGCAAAGCGCCGAAATGTTGGATCAGAGGTATTGTAATTACTGAGCATTAATGTTGTAGTTTCACTCAGTTGCAAAATATGACATCTGTGCTCAGTTTTTTACTTATTTGGGCTTGTAATAATACTGTATAAAGCTGTCATTTCAAAGGTATATGCAGTTAGTCAAGCTCATACACGCAAATTAATTTTTGCTTACTGTTCCATAGCAAGAATATGGTTAGAATGAAAAATGGGTAATACTGGTATTGACTGGGTGAAGGGAGATAAGTCTTTTTGAAGCATAAATGCAGAGTGTTTCAAACACAATATTGTCGTCTTCAGATGGGTGAAACAGCATTTGAACTGTTCCAGTTTCATTCTTTGCAGAGATGGAAGCCTAGAAATCAAAAGTTCCTTGTTGTCCATACTGGAGGGCTGGGGGATGTGTCAGGCAGATGCTAAATAAGTAAAAGCCAAAATACTAAGCTGTTCTGAAAAAGAAAAAAGATGTCTTTTGTTAAGAATGCTGCTACTTTTTTTTTTCCCCTCCTGTGAAGAGCTTTAATGCCACCTACTCTTTGCAATTACAAATTGAAAATTGAAAGGAAGTTGGCCTTTGTTACAGGTTTAGTTGCTGTGAAAGCATTAACGCAGTCCAACCAAATTGTAGTCCTTTCAAAAATCCCTGACAGATACTTTGTCATATATATCCTTTTGATGAAACATGCCTTCAACATTTCATTTCGTGTTAGAAATAGGACAGAAACTTTACCTATCACTCAAAATTGATTTTGGATTGAATGGGACTAGGTGCATTTAGCGGGTAGGTAGTTTTCTCCTTTGCTTTTGCTTTTCCTTCTGCTGTCCAAGCTATGTGAAACAGGAAGCTGTCCTATCCCACTTTTGCCTATAGTAGTTTTAGCCACAGATACGGTAAGGGATGCAATTAATTAAAGGCTTGTACTGGGAAAAGCTGATGCAAGAAATAAACCACAACTGAACAGGAGGAATTCATAGAATCATAGAATCTTGGTGGGTGGAAATGACCTTTGAGATCATGGAGTCCAACCAAACAACCTACAGTCTCTGCCACTAGAGCAGGCCCTGAAGTGCCACATCTAGACGTTTCTTAAATACCTCTAGGGATGGTGACTCAACCACGTCCCTGGGCAGGCTGTTCCAGTGCCTGACCACTCTTTCAGTAAAGTAATTCTTCCTAATATCTAATCTAAACCTCCCCTGCCACAACTTCAGACCATTTCCTCTGGTCCTGTCATTCTTCACCTGGGAGAAGAGGCCAACCCCCACCTCTCTACAGCCTCCTTTCAGGTAGTTGTAGAGGGCAATGAGATCTCCCCTCAGCCTCCTCTTCTCCAAACTAAACACGCCTAGCTCCCTCAGCCTCTCCTCATATGGCTTGGTCTCCAGACCCCTCACCAGCCTGGTAGCTCTCCTCTGGACCCGCTCCAGCACTTCAATGTCCCTCTCGTACAGAGGGGCCCAGAACTGAACACAGTACTCGAGGTGGGGCCTCACCAGTGCCGAGTACAGAGGCACGATCGCTTCCCTACTCCTGCTGGCCACGCTATTCCTGATACAAGCCAGAAGGCTGTTGGCCGCCTTGGCCACCTGGCCACACTGCTGGCTCATGTTAAGGTGGCCATCCACCAGCACCCCCAGGTCCTTTTCTGCTGGGCAGCTTTCCAGCCTCTCTTCCCCAAGCCTGTAGCGTTGCTTGGGGTTGTTGTGACCAAAATGCAGGACCCGGCACTTGGCCTTATTAAACCTCATACGGTTGGCCTTGTCCCATGGATCCAGCCTGTGCAGGTCCCTCTCTAGAGCCTTCCCACCCTCAAGGAGATCAACACTCCCACCTACTTTGGTGTCATCTGCAAACTTACTGAGGGTGCACTCAATCCCCTCATCCAGATCATTGATAAAGATATTAAACAAAAGTGGCCCCAGAACTGAGCCCTGAGGGACACCACTGGTGACCGGCCGCCAAGAGGATTTCACCCCATTAATCACAACTCTCTGGGCACGGCCATCCAGCCAGTTTTTTACCCAGCGAAGAGTACACCTGTCTATGCCATGATTCGCCAGCTTCTCCAGGAGAGCGCTGTGGGGGACGGTGTCAAAGGCCTTACCAAAGTCCAGACAGACAATGTCCGCAGCCTTCCCCGCATCCAGAAGGCGGGTCACATGGTCATAGAAAGAGATCAGGTTGGTTAAGCAGGACTTCCCTTTCCTAAACCCATGCTGGCTGGCCCTGATCCCTTGGCTGCCCTGCACTTGCCGTGAGAGCTCACTCAAGATGATCCTCTCCATGATCTTTCCTGGTACCGAGGTCAGGCTGACAGGCCTGTAGTTTCCCGCATCCTCCTTCTGACCCTTCTTGTAGATGGGTGTCACATTAGCCACCCTCTAGTCATCTGGTACCTGCCCTGTTGACCAAGACTTTTGATAAATGATGGAGAGAGGCTTGGTGAGCTCTCCCACCAGCTCCCCGAGTACTCTTGGGTGAATCCCATCCGGCCCCATAGACTTATGTACGTCTAGGTGCAGAAGCAGATCATTGACTACTTCCCCCTGGATTATGGCTGGGTTGTTCTGCTCTCCATCCTTATCTTCCACCTCAGGAGGCTGAACACCCTGGGGATAGCTGGTCTGACTATTGAAGACGGAGGCAAAGAAGGCATTTAGTATCTCAGCCTTCTCTTCGTCCTTGGTTGCAACTTTCCCCCCTGCATCCAGTAAGGGATGGAGATTCTCCCTGGCTTTCTTTTTGTTGATGTATTTATAAAAGCTTTTTTTGTTGTCCTTAATGTTTGTGGCCAAGTTGAGTTCCAGCTGGGCTTTTGCCTTCCTAATTTTCTCTCTGTATAACCTAACGAGATCTCTGTACTCCTCCTGAGTTGCCTGTCCCTTCTTCCAAAGGTGGTAAACCCTCCTTTTATTCCTAAGTCCCATCAGAAATTCAGGGGCAAATGGAATAGGAAAAAATGAACTGACTGGGAAAGGGGATCAGATGATTGCAGAAGAAACAGTTAGGAGGCTGGGAGTCAGCTGTTAGAGATCAAAGCTGGAAGAAGAGCTAGGTCAGGCTGGGCGAAGTCTAAAAAGCAAAAGAGATGGCAGGGCAGCTGAGGCTGCATAAGAAACCTGTGAAAAGGTTACAAAAAAGTAAACTTGGAATTTATTGATGTCCCAAAACGGAGCAAGCAGAATGCTGTGAAGACAAAGACCTCAGTTTAACTTGTACGTCCAGAAAGAGAGGTAGGTAGGACTGATCGAAGAGAGACAGAATAAAAATAGTTACCTAGAAATGAGAAGCAGGACTGCACTGGAAAAGGTAAAGCACAAAGGGAAACAAAAAGAGCTCATACCCACAAGGCCAGATAACTGGAATAGAACCTAAAATTGGTAAGTTTTGCTATTTCTTCAGTGGCAAAAGCAGGTGAAACTGAGAAGCAATTCTCCTTTTCCTCTGATGGCTTTTCAGAGACATTGGAAGTCCACTTCCGGTAATAAGTGGTCATTACCTCAAAAGACATTACGTGTAGTATCTAAAAGTGGTAGTGCCTATTTGCATGTTAATCACACTGTATCTTTTAAAAACACTGGAGAAATTATACCATAAAATAATACGGTTGTAAAGGTAGCGTTCGGAACTAGGTAATAAAAAGGCTGCAGAAAGCATACATATTATGTTACCAAGTACAGGCTGTCTTTGCTTCTCCCATCAGTCACATTGGAATATTTTTGGTAAATCACTTAAACGTTATATAGGTGACTACAAAGTATGCTGTTTTGATGAGTGGCTTTAAGTGTTGGACTCTTAATTGCGGCTGTAAATGCTAAAAGTTGCTGAAAATAAGCCTGTAATTATATATTGCTATGTAATTATTTAAAGAAAACAAGATGCTTTGAATGTCTAAATAGGTAATTCAACACATCCGCTGCTCTGAACAACTTTTATGTATCCACTTCCTAGATCTAGTTTATTTTCATACCAAACATCTGAGTCTTTTAAAAATAGTAGCAATATGTGTCATAAGGAAGCTATTAACTTTGTTTACATAGCTGGCTTAGAATAAGGCATGAAATGGCACACTGAACCAGGATAAAATAAATGGAATATTAAGTGGGCATAGGACTTTTGTGGAGGAGATGTATATAACTGGTTGTTTTTTTATTTTTCTTGTCTTTTTTTTCTCTCCCCAGTCTGAAAGTGGAGGAGCCTTTAAAGGGTTTAAAGGCTTTATATTGCCTTCTGGAAAAGGAGGAGGTGGCTTCAGCGGATTTGGTAATGGTGCAGGAGTAAAGCCTTTAGAAGGGCTGTCTAATGGAAACAGTAGTGTCTCCAGCACTCCTTCTTTCAGCAGCTTAAAGACCACCTCCGAAACACAGTCAGCATTTGGTAGGTTTTAAATAAGCATACATATTTATCAAAAAATTCAGCCATAAGATCTGTAGGGTTATTTTAATAGTGAAAAACCAAATTCAGACAAGCCTGTAGTACTGTTTTAAGGTTTTCATATTTCTTAAAAAGACTTTAGACTGCTGGAGGGACAAGTTATCAAACACATGCAGTTTTAAGAGGTGGAAACTAAATTCTTATTTGATGTAATACTGGAGGTAAAAGCTGTATAGGCATAAATGGGACTGGAAGACATTGGCATAAGACACTCTCTGAATAGTGTAGTACAGCTGATAACATGTTCTACTTAAATAATTGTACCAATTCTCCAAATTTAATTAAAAAACCCCAACAAGCTAATGGAGAATGTCCATTTAGTAAGACTGCAGTTTCTTTGTATGTGTTTTTGTGTTGGTTTTTTTTTTTAAGGTCTCGTTTCTGTATTTTTTGCAGTTCTTGGTAAATTTATGCTACATAGCTGAAGTCTCAACCTTTTTTCCCTGTACATCTTACATTGCAAACAGTCGTACTAGAATTTTATCTGTTACATTTATACCTACATTTTAAGACACTTGAAATGTTTTGGCAAATCTAACTCTAGTCTCGTGCTTTGTTAGTCCCTGAAGAATATCGGTTCTATCCCTCTGTGTTGGAGAAGCTGAAATGTTAACCATGCCACAGTGATTTAGAGTCAGCATGCCACAGGATAAAAATGGTGGAGTTTGAATTTTAGAGTAATTTAGATTTCAGTGATTCTAGCTAAATTAGGGGAAACTTTAATGAGAATTTTCTTAATTAGCTTATTATGGTTTTTATACGTAAACCACTCAAAAACATGGAGAATCATGGGCTAGTGTGTTCAGAGTTTCTTAAAGCACAAGTATCAAGAGAATAACTGAATATTTTGTTTTAATAACTTACAGCTTGGTGAAGCTTGAATTAAGATTTGGGGTGGGGCTGGTGAAATACAAAACATTTTTTTATTAAATTTTATTCTGTAAGATTTCTTTGGACTTCTGCCAATTTGTGTGGCAAATCTACTTTGTCTATCTCTGAACTAACTTACTTGTCTAAACTTACCAAGATTAGGTCTCTTTCACAACATTGTCTGTTTACTTGTACCACAGTATCTGGTACGCAGTGTTTTGATAAATGACAAGGTTCCTAGCTGAGCAAGAATGAGTGATTTGATAAAGAAATATTGAGAACATTCAGTTTAAGTTTTTGAGAACCTTGCTTTCTGGTGGTAAGAAAAAAAAAAATGTTCCAAACCATGTTTTTCTTCTAATAGGATCCACGATGTCGAATGGTCCCACTACTACTGCATTTACTGAGAAAAAGGCTGCAAGCCCAAAAGCTAATGGTGGCAATCAACCGTCCTCATCTGGCTATGCTCAGAGTAAAGTTTGTAGCTCTAGTATTTACCACAAACAGTTAGCAGCTTTAAACTGTTCTGTGCGTGACTGGATAGTTAAGCATGTAAACACAAACCCACTCTGTGACCTGACACCCATCTTTAGAGACTACGAGAAGTATTTAGCAAATATCGAACAGCAACACGGAAGCAGTAGTGATAGCGGCTCTGAAAACGAAAGCAACAAGACACCTGGCTCTCAGTCTGTTTCTACATTTGGGAATTCAAAGCTACAGCAAGGATCAACTTTTTTGTTTAACACCACCACCACTGAGGATACCTCGGACAAAAAACCCGAAGCTGCACCTGAAAAAAAAGACCCATCATTAGGAGCTACATCAACCGTCTCATTTAATTTTGGCAAGAGTGTCGACAGTTCTGTTTTGGGGTCCCTTGGTTCAGGAACGCTTAGTAGTTTCTCATTTTCTCCTGGGAATTCAGGTTTGTTTGGAAAAGATGCAAACCAGGCTAAGTCTGTCCCTGCAGTATCCACCAATGTACTGGAAGCTCAGACAGAAAGTGGCAATAGCGATGATAAAGGTAAATTCTATTTAAAACGCTGATTTTCATGATAAGCTTTGAATGTATGTGACTCACAAATACTGCAAAGATGAAACAATACTAAGTTGAACTAGATCATAATTGTTCTTGAATTTAAAAGCTGCAAAACTGTACCACTAATCTGGAAATACCTCAGTCTTGCATGCTGCTTAAGTAACGCTAAATGTATATGGTCACCAAACCCTGTGTATTTCTATAAGACTTATACTTTCTGTAATATAATATAATTCTTTAGCTGAATACAAGACTTGAAACAATGAAATCGAAATCAACTGGAATGTTCATCTTTGAGCCTGCAGGACACTTCAGTCCTGCTGCTTTTTTTCCCAGTAGGTTTATCAAGAGATTCCTCAGTAAAATGCATAAGATACATAACAATTTCCTTCATCTTTTTTACAAGACTGCAAGGCAAATAAAGTTGCATAGTACCCAGCAGTTTTACTCTGCTATTTAGCTAAACTGGGTACAGTAAACTGATAGAAATCCTGGCAGTTGAGGGACTGGAACGGCATAATCCTGCCACTGCCTCTTGGCTGTCATTACTGCAACTCATTGCCCTTCCCCCAAATTAAACTTGGCTGTTGGAAGTATTTATTGTGCTTTACTTGGACCTATTTGTGGAGACTACTCTTTGAACGTTATAACTCTCTCCCCCCCCCCCCGACAGAAGGTTTTGACTTAAGTTTGACTTGTTAAGCTTTGTATTTTTTGACTTTGGTTGTGGCTTGGGTATTTTCATCCCATTTAATTTTGAGATGAGCATAAAGTTGCTTGAGGAGTGTGGCTGAATGAAAAGAAAATAAGACTTTTTTTGTGTAGCTGAAGCTGCTTCCAAGCCCAAATGGATTTAAACATGTTTTGGCAGTCATTGACAGGCTACACGTGTATATGTCAAATATAGCATACATAAGCTAGTTCTAATACAATGCCAAAAATACCTCCCAGATTATATGCTCACAACATTAACATATGGAATGTATCAAAACTTTTTATTTAAAGGAGAAGAGGAAGAAGAGGAGCCACCAAAAGTCATTGTTAATGAAATAAAAGAGGATGATGCTTTCTACTCAAAGAAGTAAGTGATTCTAACTTGGAATAGTGAATAGAATTATAACTGTGAGAATAAAATTCATACCTGCATGAATTCATTCTTCACCACTGCAGTGCATAATTAATGATGTATATATTCTTGGCTTCCTAGTTAATAAAGCTTGTTAGGAAGCCATACAGAATATGAAATTCTGCTTGTAAAAAAGTTAGAGACAAAAATATGTAAGGTCTTACTGAAATTCTTGTGTATCTTGAAGACAGCACTGAGAGCTAGTTTGTGTTCTACCTGTGATCAGTTTTGTACAAATTAAGAAGATGTTTCTGCCTTCCCTCAGGTTTTGTAAGTTTGAATTGTAGGGTTTGTACCACAGAAATAACATACTGTACTTCAGAAAAATCAGTCAGGTGCTCAGCTATTCGCATAGCCTAAAATAAGACTCTTTAGTTGGAAACTGCTGATAGTTGTATGAAGGAGTGAACAAGTTGTACTTTTAAGATGAAAACGAGACTACCTCTACTAGAAGCAGTTTTTCAAAGCACGTTCGGTAGTCCAAGTAATTGCACATCTGCTTAACACTTAGCACAGAATTTGTCCTTCTACAAAAAGTCATTTGCTTTATCTGAGAACGTATGTGCTAATTTATGAAGAATTGCATTAGGTGTATTAAAGCTTCACTTAAAAAATGTTTTTTTTTTTTTTAAATTTTACATGTGTTCTATTACAACTTGAGAATGATACAGCAAGTTCTTATGTTTTGTAATTAGTGTTTTTAAACAGTATTTTACAGCTATTACTCCTTATAGATCCTGAGTACAGGTTGCTGTGCATTTTACTTTTCCCTTAAAGTAATAACGTTTATCATTTCATCATAGAATGGTTTGGGTTGGAAGGGACCTTGAAGATCATCTAGTTCCAACCCCCCTGCCATGGGCAGGGACACCTCCCACTAGACCAGGCTGCTCAAAGCCCCATCCAGCCTGGCCTTGAACACTTCCAGGGATGGGGCATCCACAGCTTCCCTGGGCAACCTGTTCCAGTGTCTCACCACCCCCAGGGTAAAGAATTTCTTCCCACTTTCAGTTTAATGTCCCATCGTTACACTCCCTGATAAAGAGTCCCTCCCCACTTTCCTGTAGGCCCCCTTTAGGTACTGGAAGGCCGCTATAAGGTCTCCCTGGAGCGTTCTCTTCTCCAGGCTGAACAACCCCAGCTCTCTCAGCCTGTCTTCCTCAGAGAAGTGCTCCAGCCCTCTGATCATCTTTGTGGCCCTCCTCTGGACCTGCTCCAGCTGGTCCATGTCCTTCTTATGTTGGGGTCTCCAGAGCTGGATGCAGTACTCCAGGTGGGAACTCATGGGAGCGGAGTAGTGGGGAAGAATCACCTCCCTCGACCTGCTGGCCATGCTTCTTTTGATGCAGCCCAGGATGCAGTTGGCTTTCTGGGCTGCGAGTGCACATTGCCAGCTCATGTTGAGCTTCTCTTCAACATTTCAATGCTGAAAGAAACTTTCTCTTCCTGAACTGGAAGTACTATCTGTCAGCACATGAAACAAGGTGAAAAGGAATAAAGATTTATGCTACTCACAGCATGTCAACTCCTGATTATCGTGAAAATGTTGGCTTACTGTGAGTCAGATGTATACATATATATGAGTGTGTATTTGGGAGATATCTTTGTATTTAATTTCTACACATCTGCACAAACAAGGCTTTTTTTTTTATTTGCACAGGTGCAAACTATTCTACAAAAAGGATAATGAATTTAAAGAAAAAGGTGTAGGAACATTACACTTAAAACCAGCAGGAAATGAAAAAACTCAACTCCTAGTACGAGCGGATACCAATTTAGGTAAGTTAATTTCTTCTAGTAGCAAGTCTCGATGTGAAATTTCCTGCTAAGCATTAGGACTTTTTTTTGTTACACAGCATAACAGACAGGATTAGTGAAAACCTTTCTACTTTTTTTTGAATAATTACAAGTATTGGTCAAGCAATTGGATGCCTTTAATGAATATTACAAAATGGTGCACATGAAAGCAGTGCAAGCAAGTAAAAGGTTATGGTTTATGTTTGGGTATCCCCCCCCCATTTTTTTTAATAGCTTTTCTCCATCCCTGACTTGTTGAGTGGCCTTGAAGTGTGGCTTAAGATCTGCAATGAAGTGTAATGTTCTGGCTTAAGTGTGTTTCCACATTGGAATTGTGAAAATCAGTATTTTGATATTCATTGTCGAGAAATTTTGCTACACTTCAGTACCTAATTTCAACAAATGTGCATATGGGGTTCACAGGCAAGTGACAACTTCCATAAAATAGAATAAATATTATGCTTATAGAAGCCCTGAGGACTAAAGCCATGCTACACTGTAGGCCATTGGTAAATCTCACCTCACTTTCAGTTTCTAATGCACTCTAGCAAGTCTGTATGAACCTTCTGCAGGCCCATGAGGGGCAGTTTTCAAATACCTTGTCAGATTGGGAGTCCTGTGTCAGTCACTTCTAAATCACTTAACGTCTTTCAGTGGAGACAAGGTTTGCCAGATAAAGGGCAGTTCTTAGCAGTAAGACTGAAGGTAGGTGTATGGCAGCGTTGTCGGTGCTTTCAGCATTTCTTTGGGGATTTGAGTGTGTTGGAGAAAACAACGAATTTTCATCTACTCTATTCAAGTTACCTGCCCTTTAACACAAGTCTTGATTTTCACTCGGCTGAGGCTAGTTTTCTTGATGTTGATTTACGTTCCCTCTACCTTCACCTGAGGTGATGTATTAGGAAATCTTTCCTTTTTCTTCAGCTCATACACTTAAGATGTTTCAGCTTGGTATTTCCAAGCTTTGGTTTCTAGAAGCTGCTGCAGTCATAGTGATGCACACTTTCCTCTTTGCTATCTTCACACAGTGCTATAATCCTTTCCTAAAATCTCACTGTGTTGAAAAACTGAACTGGAAAGGAAGGTGAAGACTTGACTTTTCCCTAAATACTACTACCGTGTTCTGAACTATTTACCAGGTTTACAAAATGTGTGCATCTTCTGTGGAAGCAGATTTGAGTTTGTTTGTGACTGTTTTAATAGACCACTAATACTGAAGCTCCCGAACTCACTACATAATTTAACAAGTTGACGTAGAGCTGTTGTTAGTAACCCGGTGGTAGACCACATCAGACGTGTTGTACGATTTGAGGATACAAAGTACTTATTCTACCACAGTTTGTCCAATTTTACATTAACGTGACAGTATGCGTGTTCAAGCTAACTTTTTGCTTCTGCTTATGAACTGTGCTTGATGGGTCTGAATGAGTAACTTGCATAAGCATAAACTAAGCACCATGACTGGATTCCTCATTTGCTGCTCCTTCCTTGTCCCCTTCCCTTTTTCCTGTGTGTCCCTACTGTCATTTGATATTCTTTAGACTCCTCCCTTTAAAAAACGGAGGACGCAGTATTTTCACAGATTTCCTCGTTCCTAATGAGGAAAGAAACCTGAGAGCGCCATGGCCATGAGCAGATGCTTAGGGAAGAATAAGACAAGTATATATGATATTTGTGAATTGCCTTCCTTCCCAACACAAACTTAAATCCCCGTTTAGTAAGTATACTAACATCTGCATTGCAGTAAAAGCTGAAAAATTGCTAACTGTAATTTTTTTTCCCTCCTCATATGCAGGAAACATACTGTTGAATGTTCTAATTCCACACAAGATGCCATGCACAAGAACCGGAAAAAACAATGTTCTTATAGTTTGTGTTCCTAATCCACCGATTGATGAGAAGAATCCAGCTGTTCCTGTCACTATGCTAATAAGGGTGAAAACAAGTGAGGATGCAGATGAGTTGCACAAAATCTTACTGGAGAAAAAGGAGGCTTAAATAAGTTGCAGTCAGTGATTTGAGGAGTTATTGCCAAACTGCTGCTGCTCTTTTTTTCTTCCATAACTTCACTTGAACGCTTAACTCTTTACTCTGATGTTAAGAACTGTTATAGGAATTCTGGAAAAATTCTGTGAGGAAAAGCTAAACTAGCTAATAAAAGCTTTAATAGAACACAAGTGTTGGACTGTGCTCCCTCATTTTTCAATATCTAAATGCAGGACCTCTTCTGGATAAAGCACATTGATTTAAATTAAAGCATGTGTTTTTAACACCAGTCGATTTGACTGAATGGACTGAAATTGGAGTACAAAAATATGGTACCAGAGCTTCCTCACAGACTGCGGTGCAATGCAACAACCTCCTGTTTTGAGAGGGGAGGATGTTGAAGTGTAACTGTTGAAACTGTTTCTAGACTCCGGATTTTTAATTTTAATTGGTCTGTCATATTCTGGTGAGATTAATTTTTCAAACTCTTGGTGACGACAGTTTACCCTGACAACAATGCTATTACATATTGTACTGTGTTTTAACTCTTACAGGCTCGTGTGCTTTTGGGACTCCGAGACTGCATCTCCAGATATTTAAAAGAACATTTGTTTGCGTAGTCTTGTTGACAGTAGTGTTTCTTAGGGAAGAACTGTCAGTTCTGTTCTTACTGTAGCAACAAGCTAACGATGTGCAATAGTACAAGCAGACAACTGGAAGACTGTTTATCTTGGACCACAACCACAGCTGGCATTCGCTGACTTGTGACAAGTCAGAGGCAAAGGCTTGCACTTCCATTATGGTCCCTCCGAGGTTTTCTTCCCATATTCCTTGGGCTAAAACTGAAACCCAGCAGAGGCAGAGCTGCAAATGTTATACTTGTCTTGCTACTAGTACTTTTCTGAAGATATCTCTTTTCAGAAACAAATTTCAGGATTTTTATAGATCTTTATATTGCCTCTGGCCATTACCAAGAATACATGCGTAAATGTGTGTGTGTGTCAGTAATTATTTTTCCCGTATGTTAAACCTACAGTGCTTTACTGCGTTACGTTAAGTAAAGCAGTAGTTTGCAGCTTCAGGATAAGGTTTCTGTTGCAAAAGTAGGGAGCATTGGGTTAATCTATAACTTAGTTTTCAGCTATGTTAAAATTAACCATGCGGCAATAATTTGTGGATCAGAACATCATTCTGTTCTCAGTTTCCATCTCAACTTTATCAGACCTTGTTTGGTTATTTAATCCTTTTCATTTTCAGATCTTGCCTGCTGGAAACTCCTTCCCTAATAATTGTTTTTCTGCTTCACTTCCAGCTCTGGAAACTATCCAAGAGCTAGATGGTAATATTAAACTTGAACTGCTCTCTGATCTGTCACATTGACCAGCTCTGGGGAAATGGAAGAAACACACCAACCTGTCTGGCTAATGTGGCACAGAGGGAAAAATACCAATCTTTAAGAAAAAAAAAAAAAAAAGCAGCATGATGCAATTCTCACAAGGGACCTGGCAATCCACAGCAGTGGCATCCTATGGGTGGGGAAAAAGTAGCAGCACCATTTGATTAGATGCAGCACATCTTACCTGCTCCCCACTGCTCTCTGGGGGGGGACAATCAGCTGCCTTTAAGCCTCATTCACTGCACAATTCATGTTATGGCCTTTTTTTCCCCCGCCTCTTAACAAAAAGGAGGAAAAAAACTATAGGAGCTCTAGCTTTCTTGATCAAAGTTCAGAAACAAAGGCCTCTGCCTGCTTTTCAGCTATGCTGAGGTCACAGGAATTGCATTTTTAACACTCAAGTGTAAAGGAAGCTTAGATAAGATTTCAGTTATTATTTGAAATATAAACTGGTGCCTTTTTTTTTTTTTTTTTTGCATCTGGCTCAGTACTTAACCATTAAAAGTGAGTGACATTACTTTCCACAAAATAATGTGCTTTTTAAAAAAAAAAAAAATAAATTCATGCTGGTACTTAAATTGGAGGCTAAAAGCTGTAGACTTGCGTGTTAATTGTGTATGAATGGAAAGCAGAACATTGCCTGAAAGTTTATTAGGGGTTTAACGTCTAAGGGCTCAGTTGATTTTGCATTTGTCGTTTGACTGTAGTGTCTTAAACACATCTCTGCACAGAAAGGTTTATAGGCTGGATGCAGGGAGCAGGTTTGTTCCGCGTCCCGCTTTAGGAGCCACTCTGTACAGATTGTACGGCTGGTCTTGGGTTTGTGTTTGTTTACTTCTGAAAGCTCATGGGTATGCAGCTGTTTCTTCGTCCCTTGAAAGGTGGACCAACTAAAAGTTTAAGTGAGAGAGAACCTGAACTTCCTACGTATCCTTACGATTTGCCCCCCGAAGCGAGGCGGGCTTGGGGTTTGGCGTGCGTGTATTTGGCCCAATTGTAAAGCTGGCAAACTGACTAAATGGCTACTGCATCTCCGTCAGGTTTTCAAGGGCGGGCATGCTGAGGGTGAGGAAAATTAAATATGAGGAAAAATAAATAGAGTAGTAATAAACTGTGCTGGAAAAATTAAACCTTAAAATATCCATGGTAGCAAGTAATATCTTCTATTAGCTGGGGGAAAGACTAATTGAGATGAGACACCTTAATTCTTTAGCAACGTATGTATTTATCAGTGAAGCTAGGGGAAGGTATATAATTGGAATCTCATGTTAATTAGAATGTCAAATATAAACATTTTACACGGGGAAAGCTGCCACTAAAAGAATAGGGAAGAATTTTACTGCAAATTAAGAGATTTTAATCAGCATCTTTCATAGTGACCCTGCAATTATCTGGACTATGAAGCAGGATAAATCAGTCATACACTTTTCACTTGGTGTTCAGTTGTAAAGCACAACCCTTCTCCAGTACTGTTACAAAAACAAGTTTCTAGTTAAGAAATATTAAAATACATAAATACTGCAAAAAGCCAGAGACTTTTTACATAGAAAGAAAGGCCTAAAATGAGTTAAAAGGAAAAGTTAGTGGAGAGCATAGAAATCAATATACTAATGCCTTCATAACAAAGTGGCACGTGCCATACAAGGAAGGAACTGTGATCAGAATTCCAACTCAATGAGGCATTCCTGTATCCAGGTAGATACTTGACGTGTTTAACAGCTGGATATCGGATACCTGATGTTAAAGATGCCAGTTTCCTCCCTCATTTCAGTTAATGCCTTCACTGTTTCAGCTGTTCATAGGTACTGGAGTGTCTCCTGGATCACACATTCTTCCTTCTGCTGTAATTCTGAAGTTTCAGCTGCTTAGAAATCTTTCTTTTTCCCCTCTCACCTCCCCAAAATAGAAAATCAAGATCTCTGCTTCTTTTAATTATCAGAATCATCTGTAAGGGAGATTATTACAGTGGGTTTGAATTTTATTTTAAAAATATTAAATTGCTATATGCAGGGTTGGGGTTTTTTTTTTGTGATGTACTTAAAATTTGGGAGCACAACAGCGTGTTCATATCCCTTTTGGTTGACGGATGTGAAAGTTTAAATTAAATTTACAGTTCAAATGAACATGTTGTAGAATGTAAACCAATTAGGAGGTAATGCTTTACTATTAACTTCAGTTCAGCTCCCTTTGCAGCACTGTAACATTTAAAATGTCCTGAAAGACTTTCTTTCCGATGCCTTAACTTATTTGCATTTGCTAAAATTTTGTAGCTGGTGCCTGTGTGCAGAAATTAACTGACATTAAACAATTTAAAGTGGCATGAGCTAGTATAAATCCAATGAAAATGCTGAATGTGACAATTTGTTAATTGTTAATAGGTTTCAAACTGCTCTGAATTTTTCAGTGGATACTCAAGTTTCACATAACTTGTCATGTAACGATGTTTTCATTAGTTCTAATGCATTGAGGAAGTGTACAAAAAAATCCATGGAAAATGTGAATAAATGAATGGGAGATAAGTGTCTCGTGTCGATCACTTTCACTTGGGCTGTATAACACTGCAGTAATACATTGAATTTTACAATCAGGTGAACTCCTGCCTAGGAAGTCCTGCGCCTGGCCTTACTGCCGCTAAAAGAAGCGACGTCCTCCCGTGCCCCCTTTATCAAGCCGGCTTCGAAACCCATCACGCTGCTCAGAGCCAGCTCAGCAAAGCTGAATCAGCTCCAAGGGAGGAGCCAGGGCTGCCTTCCACCAGACAGAGAGAAGAACTAGTTCTTAACTGCTAAGAGAACGACCACAGGGATCTACCTCTAAAAATCCCTCCACTTGGAATATTAAAGGATTTAAGAGCAAAAGCAATCTGTGTTTGCCTGACGGCATATGTAGGACATGTTTTTGAATCTAGCCTAGAAGAGCTATCCTAAAGCCAGGCCACGAAGTGATTCCTCTCTTCATTGGTTTGTGACAGTTTGGCAAATAGGAGAAAACAAACAAACAAAAAAATTAAGACAGATTTGTTCTGAAAAGTGTAGATCATCTTTCAAATGCACCAGGAACTGCTGAGACCATGAGAGCGCCTGTCATCCAACTGTAATTTCTGCTAAAAGCCACTATGACGCTGTTTAGACCTCCCCTTAATTCCCTTTCTACTTCTGGCTCCATCCAAGCTGTGCCCACAAATGGGAGCTACTTCCTGCAGGAGGATACAACTACTGGTCAGCAAAGATTACCTTGACGCCCCCCCACCATCACCCCCACAATTACAATGGTTGGGAAAACCAAGAGCCGATGCTGCAGTTCTAAGGATGCAGTTGCTATCAGCAGAGAGCCACTTTACTACCTAAATCACCCACTACTTTAAAAAAAAAAACAAAACAAAACAACCAAACAAACAAAAAAAAATTCCCAAGACCAACTTTGTGCACTTGGGCAGTCAGCATTATTCCACATTTTGGACATCTCTTACTTCCTTCTTAAAAATGCAGCCAACACTGCTTACAGAGTCGCTTTGGCTTTCAGCAGCCATAAAGAAAAGAAAGCAAAGTAACGGTTCTCAAGAACAAAAACAAGCTTAATACTCATTTCAGGCTGGGGCAATCTACGGTGTCTAATGCTTAATGCTCTGCTAATCACCAAATACTTTACCACTCGCACAACAGGAAGGGGCAGAAGTGACTAAGCAGAAACCAAGAAGTCCCGAGCATCCCGACTAAGGAAACAACACTCCAACAACAGTCTGCATTCATCAAAATCAGCCCTTTTCCTGACCAATCCAGCGGGAAAACGCCCCTCACAGCAAACTAGTTACAGCAGCGGAGTCATGCAGAAGTCAGAACCGATTCATCTGAAACGCACATCAAGTATAAGCTAACAGCTATGCACATGTCGTCGGCTACAAAACCAGTGAAGGTGACAAGTAAACTTCAACCACGATCCAAAACGATGCACGGGCAGAGGGGTTACCTGCTGTCATCAATCTCCTGCTAAAGGCAAAACCGAAAGCCAAATGAAGAGCAACAGCCAGCCAAGTAATTTTGAGTAGCACAGCCTTACACATGATGCGACGTTTGAAGCTGTGACCGAGTTCAGACCCAAAGCGTGGTAAACAGCTCGCTGTGGTTAAATATTTGCTTCGTAGAAAGGTCATAAGACATGACAGACAACTAAAGTTTAGGTGGAGAAGGGCAACAAACTTCTTTGGCCATGGAGCAGATGACGACCGGATTACAAACCTCTGCGCTACCGCACAAATTACGGTACGTGACTGCGCAAGCGCCCGTAACCAACTGACGTGCCTGGAATACAGGAGGAACGGCACACGGGAACCAAAGGCTGCGCAAGGTGAGCGAAGAGGCAGCAAAAGAATTTGCATTGTTTGAAGCAGTCATGGATATATACTTATCCAAGCTTCTGTTAAGGTGGTATGCGGCTCATTATTTTACAGCATCACACTCATTTGGAAATTCTTATTTGCATCCGAGCATTCTGAATAAGTATTATAACACAAATAAATCTTCATAATTGTCAGTTTTAGTCGGTATTAGGAACATCATAACCATTACTGAGAGGCAGTGCAGAAACGGATTGTGTCTGGAAGCCTGCAGAGGCTTCAGAGATACGAACAGAACGTGCCTGCTCAGGCAGTACCACGGAGTAAAAAGTCTCTGACTTTGGTCCTCTATTCTATCATAGAGGACATAATACAGTACAAAATTTTTTGACTAATTTATGGTCGATGTTAGTTTTGGAGCCCCTTCCTGAACTGGTGGCCCCTCGGGGCATTCTTCTTACCTGCAAATGGTAATTCTGTTGATTGCAATTCCCAGGAAAACTTGCAGGTGGTTTCTCCATTGTAAAAAGCAAATCCCTAACACTGAAGAGAGAACGGTAGATCATATACCAAATTTAATTACTTGGGCAGCGCTTGAAGTAAGTATTTCCTTACCTTACAATGAAGTCAGCAATGACTCCTGTGAACAATCGTCTATGCTGATCTCCTTATGTGCTGGGCAAATAAATCATGGAGGTACTTACCAGGCAGCACGTAATTCAGAATTCTTGCCGAGAAGGAAACTTGAATAATAGCTCTTCTTGCTCCTTGACGCTATATCGATCACTCATTTTCAAACCAAAACCTAGTCTGCCACCTGCAGCCATGAGCAGGGATGGAAGAGTGGGTTCTGCCAACCTTTGTGTCCTTCAGGAGCAAAGGAATGCCTCCAGACTTGGTGCAGCCTTCAGGCACTCTCTCAGTGACACAGGGTTTGGATGAACACAGTGGTTGCATCTGAATTAAAGGCCGAGTATGAGACACTGAAGAGTCTCGAGTCCAGTAAGCTGCTTTTGCTGGATTTCCCCAACAACATTGCTCCAGCAGGAAAAGCAGAACCATAAACACCCTTTTATGTTGTGGGGCGATGGTAGGCAGAAGAGCACGGGTTGAGTAATCACATATTGTGAAATACGAAGTTATGAACCACCAGAGTCAACTGAACGTTGACATAAACGGATAACAGGGGAAACATTGAAGCAGCTGGAAATAACACTTTGAGACAAAGCTTTTTTTAAACGTAGGTGGTCTCCACTGATCTGTGCAGGGTAACTCGGACTTTCTGAAAATTATCAGCCAGCTTCACTCATAGAATCATAGAATGGTAGGAGTTGGAAGGGACCTCTGGAGATCATCCAGTCCAACCCCCCTGCCAGAGCAGGGTCACCTAGAGCAGGTTGCACAGGAACGCGTCCAGGCAGGTTTTGAATGTCTCCAGAGACGGAGACTCCACCACCTCTCTGGGCAGCCTGTTCCAGTGCTCTGCCACCCTCAGGGTAGAGAAGTTCCTCCTCATGTTTAGGTGGAACTTCCTATGTTCAAGTTTGTGCCCATTACCTCTTGTCCTGTCCCCGGGCACCACTGAAAAGAGCCTGGCCCCATCCTCCTGACACCCACCTTTTAAGTATTTATAAGTGTTGATAAGATCCCCCCTCAGTCCTCTTTTTTCCAGACTGAAGAGACCCAAATCTCTCAGCCTTTCTTCATAAGAGAGGTGTTCCAGTCCCCTAATCATCTTGGTAGCTCTCTGCTGCACCCTCTCCAGCAGTTAATTCATTTCAATAGGGTTTGACAACCCTTTATTGCCACCTTCCTGTAACCAATTTCTTTGAAGCGAACTCAGAACCATGCCAGTTAACTGCCCGCATACTTATTATTCACGCATTTACGTTATCGCCTGAAGTTCAGCATCTTCAGCAGCGCCCCACATCTCCACAGCATCATCTGGTTTCTTTAATAGGATGCCTCCTCACCTCACATTGATCCTATGCTCCAACAAGAATGTTCTGCCAGAAGATCATTCTGTTTGTGTAAATGCCACAGGGTATACATTGCATGCAGGTACAATGACACCTATGTGGCTGGCCAATTTTATATTTTGCAGTGGAGCTGCAGTAGAGGGAAGAAGTCCATGCTCCTCACCCGTAAGTAAATCCAATCTGTGCACACAAACACTTCTGTCTTGTCTGAACAAGAAAATGGATCATCTACTTTGGTTTTCACACCACCACCTCCGTCAACATTAACCCGACTAGGAAAAGCCAACTAGCTTATATGACTTGGGGAGGAGTTTTCTGGCTTAACCAATGATAAATGACTTATTTCCCGTGATGAGATCACTAGATCCCATACTTATGCCTGTGAGGAACCAAGCTGGGGACAGAACTTGAATTAACTAATATTTTCCTTGATGTATTTTAATACGTTTTCTTTTCCGAGAAGCATCTGCTACGCCCAGGTTCTTCCTGCATTTTACTCCTTTGCTTTCTGCAAACTTTTAATTACAAGTTTCAGGAGCAACATTTCTGGTAGGAGTACACAAGTAACTATCGGCTAGTAAAGATGCATATTTTTTCTTCTATCTCCAAAATGTGGTTTTATTTCGTAAAATCAGACCTTGATGACAAACTTGCATGCGAAGCAATACTACGGTATTTCTTGGGAGAATCTCTCCAGATGAGGACAGGCAAGACACAAAACACTCCAGGACAAAAGGACATGAGTTAAGTTGGCTCCACAAAGCCAGGACTCTGTTGAACAAGATATACTGCCACACCGTTAAAACAATATTTTTCTTTTAGCGTATTTATGGATTTAATTTATTAAAGTTGTGAAAGCTTTTCAAAGATGTATGTGGCAGTCTTGTGTCCCACCAGCATTTGGATTAAAAAACAATAATAAAACAAGCACACCTTTTCCTGTCGCTAAATCTTGTTGAAAGGCTAACTAAACAGCTGAGGTTTATGACCATGATTTGTAAGCTTCGGCTGCTCTTTGTCTTTTGTTCTGTTTTAAATAATGCTTTCTGCACTACGTCTGCTTTCAAAAGCTTTCAATTTAAAGCATTCAAGGGAAAAAAAATAAAATAAAATCACACTGTTTGTTTCCAAGCCATTTTTTAGTATTTCCCAACCAGTTACGACTCCTGTCCAGTTGCACGTGCAGGCACAGAACACCACTGCCAGCAATCTGCTCAGGCATCCATATAAAGAACTAACACACCCATGTCCTCCTCCCTAAGCTCTGTTTTTCAATTTTGCCTAACGCACCACACGGCTCCAAGCTACGACACGTGGCTTCGCAGAAGTGTTGTTACACCACACGCGGGTTCGTAAAGCAGTCCCGCTCTGGGATTCTTTGAAATGGAATCATCAGCAAGTCACCTCCTACCTGTGGTTGGTACCATGTGTTTGAGGAGTGTTTCATTTTAACTAATTTAGCTAGAAAATTCCCCAGAGGAAGCCTCCTGCAGATGCTAGTCATAAAAATCAGGTGGGAGAGGGAGGATGCAGTGCCTTGTGGGTCTTTAAACTGAAACCGATTCAATATTGGTATGCACAATTAAAGGCAGTACAAGCAGTTAAGAGCTAAAGAACAATCTCATTTTTACAACATTGCACAAACCCATACCAAAGATTTTCCTGAATTTATCAGGAAGAAATCGTTACAGCTTTTAGTCTCTCAATATTATACACTGCACAAATTTAAACGTTAATGGCTACATAGTTAAGTTTAAAACAAAACACAGATCAGTTTAGAAAAGCTGTTTGAGTGGTTTTTGGGTTTTTTTGTTGTTGTTGTTTTTGGTTTTTTTGTTGTTGTTGTTTAATGCTAGTAGCACATTGGCTTTTACCTTCTTCCTCTTATGCAACACCAAGTTGCAAGCTGTCAGCGGTTCATCATTGAAAGACTCAGCAAGCAGAGTCAGAAGTTGTGCTTCCTTCAAAGTGGAATGAGAAAGAAGAGTAAAGAGGCTACTTTGTCTCACGAGTGTCTGTGAGGCAACGCTTACCATGAGTGCTGCAGAGCATTACCCCACCATTTACGCTTGCCACCAGCAAGAAATACGTTGAAACTCAAACACCACTAGGCACCGTAGAGAGAAAACACTCTTAACACAATTCGCGGTCGTTTAAGAGGTCTGTTTATTGGCTGCAGGGTCCAACACTTTCTGCACTGCTGCCATTCGCAAAGTCAACTCCATTTTTGGTGCACAAAGGTTCTCCTTGCTCTTTGTTCAAAGGGCTCAGTAATTACTGCCCCAACATCATTTTCAACCCATCATCTTTTAATCAACACTGATGATCAATGAGGCAAAAAAAAACCCCAAAACAAACCATGCAACATGTGATAGTCTGATAAAATTAGGCTGAGAATATTTATATATTTACACAGAGAACGTTCAACATCATAACCTTTAAGCTTTGTATTATCTTGACCAAGCATCCAAACAGCTACATTCCGGTGTAAAATACTCTTTTGTTTAAGGTTTGGTGTAAAAGCTACTTATTTCACAATGCCTTTGACTGGATTCTACCGTACCTATTCTTGACACAGAATTTCTACACACCAGCACCACACACTTTCAGTCATACCTCACAAAACAAGATAAGGCATTCGCAGATATCTGACTGCTGTGATCACAAGAAACCCATTTTCCAGAACTTTCAGCCACGACCTTTGGAGACCACGAGAGTCTTTCAAACACGAAGGGCGAGTCTGTAGGAGATGGCCAGTTCTTCCGAGAACTATTAACTTGTAATTTCTTGACGCTGCTACACACAACACATATAGAATTTAAGACTACTTTATTCGTTTCCTAAATAAAAATTTGTTCTTAAACCCCACTGGATAACAACAGGTCTTAGGCACTTCTGAAGATTTTATCTTATATCTACCTTTAATAAGGGGAAGCTTTAGACTACAAAATATAGGACAAGCAATCAGCCGGAAAGGGAAAAATTAATGATTGGCAAGAAGCAAGTCAATAGTCTAAAAGTGTAGACTATTTACATGGACCTCACATCCATACAGAACCTCGGTGACCAGACAGGATTCTGTACATGAGGGTCTGCTGGAAGAAGTTTGTCTGCAGAGCCAAAGACTTCACTGTTTAAATTAAAACTTGGTGTAAGAATATACTTTGGGAAAAACCGCTTTACTGTGGAAAGTCACCCGTGCAAACAATTCTTTTTTTCAGGAAAGCACACCGTGCCCAAAAATGGAAAACTGAGTAACAGCGATCCAGAGCCCAACGTGCTCAATCGTTGTAAACAATGAAGACCAGGAGAATAAAGAGAGATGGGACATGAACCCCCACACACTGGATTAGCGAAAACAGCTGAAAGATTTATGGCGTTTCTAAGAATGGCTTATTTTTTACAAGGAAACTTGGAACGCACCCTGTGCTGGCTGGCAATAAGAGAATGTGATTTCCCATATGCAGTGGTTTCTAAGGCAGAGCAATAATCTGCTAATACAAAATAATTGATTTACGAGCTTTCTTAAAAAAGAAAAGCTTTTTACCTGTTAAATTGATAGCAGTGAAAAACCTGCTAAGGGTGAAACGGTTTACATCCTTGCATTTGACAGCTATCAATATACATCATCTATGGACACTTCAAGGGGTAAGCCTTGATCTCCAGAGGCAGTGAATGGGCAGAAGGATGGAACAAGTTAACTGAGTAATGAGGTATGGTGGGATTCCGTAAATAAATAAAGCTGTTCTGCAAAGCTTCCCAAATTTTTTAACCGTGCCGCTTTCTCAAGCATCAACGTACCTAATGAAAACCACGTGCGCCAACAGTTAAGACGTGGACAGCCATACCTTTATGGCACGCAGGACACACCAGTTCATTCCTCAGCAATTATTTAAATGGCCAGCAGAGGCTCAAAACAGTTTACTGCTTAGGACCTACAGAATTAAAACCCCCTCCAAATTAAAAAGGTGAGGGGTTCCTATTAACATTCCCTTTTCTTTTTTGGTATAGCACAACAGCATGTTAAGGGCCCAGCTGTGCCATCTTGGCCCAAGCAAAACTCTGACCATCTTCCCTGTCAATCTGTCTATGTAAGGACAATAAATTATGATTTTAAGGGTTTGTTTAAAAGCAAAACAAAATGCAAAATTTGTTTTCCCCACTTGATAACAGAAAGCAGGAACCAGGGGCTATATACATAAGAAGCCTAAGTCAGTTGTTTAGAAAAGGAATAACTGAGAATATGGCACATCTACTTGTTTCCAAAAAGCACTATTGACATTCAGTAGACTTTTTGACCTATGTTTTCTATGCATCTGGGCATACCTGTAGCCCTTTTCTAATAAAAAAAGATGAGTCTTCGACGTACCTATAGCATATCCACTAGCAGGATACAATAAAACAATTGACTTATTTCAGGACACTTACACTGCAGCCCTTCAAAAACTAGACATCCAAATGCACCCAAGTACAGGTAACAAAGCAGGTGATACCTCCTGCATAATAGATGGGGAATCTGAACCGTACTTTCTGTAACATTACCTTTATACTGATGTACCAGTTTAGAAACATTCTTCATTTGCTCTGAAATCTTACACAGCAAGATTTGCTCAGTCTTTCAGACCACGTGAAATTAAGCTACCTAAACGTCATATACGATACGAAAAAAACATCACAAATTACTGTCGACTGAGCAGTATTCAGGCACCTACCACTTGGGTTCCAATCTGGATACCTTTCCTTTTCACGTGTGTTATTCCTCTGGCTGTTTGACTGAAAGCTATCAATTGTTACTAGTAACACAAATATTAACCCTCTCTCCCTTCCCTCCCCAATGAGTACGTAAAGGAAAACAGAGCATCGATTTGCCCAGCTCAGCAGTATGAAAGTGCAGAATAAGGAGCATTCTGAGAGGCTTCAGAGTAGGACCGGTCTTCTGGCTGAAGAGGTGTTTAATTCTTGACACGGGCAGAATATTCGTACCCACTGCCATGAGGCACACTACTTAGGGACCTCAGGTAAGCTGCCTAGCAAGTTCCTTGAGAGGGCGCTTCAGCTGCTGATTTAGGATTCCACCTCTCCCCCCGGCTCAGGAAGGAAGCCCAGGCACACAAGTTACATGCCCCAGGTTGGACCGCGTGAACACCTTCACACACGCACGCCACGAGCGCGCACTCCCACACAGCAAAGTTCGAAGGCTGCAATGCGAAAAGTGGCGGTGCTGGTAATGAAAAAGTGAACTTTTTTTTCTAACGCCGCTGCGACACATTTGAAGCAAACTAAAAACCAGTAAGCCGTCAACTGTCCCTGTCATGCACTCGTGCTGCCGGTGTTAGAAATGCCACCGCTCTATGCTAAGGTGGCTGCTTCCAGACCTCGACTCAAAAAGAAGACCTCCTTACCATGCTGGATTCATCATGCTGGGCTGAATGATAAAGTTAGTCTACCTTTATGCTGAAGTGGAGCTACTCCCGCGGAACCTGGCCTGAGGAAAAAAAAGCAGAAAGTCCGATTTGAGAGCTGAAGTCATCAGATGCTATTGAAAGAGTAACAACAAAGCACTTGGGGAAAGGCTGGGTATGAGGGAGTCAAAGGTCCAGGCTCAGAGCACACGCCATTTGGTAACTGTGGCAACGGCATAAGTTTAGGTGCTCAGAGTCTGAAAAGTGACAAAAATGGCATCTTCGCTCTCTATTTGTGCATATATTGGAGTCTCACATGCCCAAAGAGACACGCTACCCCGCCCTCTGCTGTGCCAGTTATGCAGTCATAAATAAACTGAAGTATTGACTGGGTCCCATATCAAAACAGTGGCCCAGACTGCAATAGTCTCGGTATTCAAGCGTTTAGCTTTCAAACGTCAAGGACAGCAGAGTTTTGCTATTTAAAGAAAGCTGCATTTTACCTGTAAACATAAGGCTTTTTTTCCTGAGAGCTCCTGACGCGATTTTCAGACCTCCCACTACGCTATTTTTAGTCACTTTTCAGAGCAGAATTGCATTTCAGTCTTTTGTCTTTCAGGAAAACTCTCTGCGCTTCAGCAGGTAACGGTACAGCAGAACACCACCAGGAGATGAAGAACCCAGGCAAGCTGCCCAGACGTTAATCAGGTCTTACCTCCTCCTCGGCTACAAACGCTACCGCGAGGATGACTCTACATACTCTTAAGTCCAGTGCATGCAGGAGGATGTTGGTTATTGGTAAGGTTTTTAGGCTTTGGAGTCCAGTTACGGCCTCCTATTTTTCCACTTTAGACTCAAACTTGTGTCGACTCAGCTAACAGAGAGAGATAAGCAGCATTAGTACTGGATATGAACCTCGGCTTTACTATAGCAGCACATTTTAGCCTTCTTTTCACTGGCTCATTGTCTTAGCCAGTTCTTGAGGATGAAAATGTTGCTGTTCTTTGGTAGATACAGAAATCTGTCAGCAGAGTTCACCTGTCCTAAAACTGACACATGAACAAATGGGAACACTTTCAGCCTCTTTTAAGCTCTGACCTGACCCGCTCCACGTACCAAAGTGGCGATGTGCCTTTGTAGCATCTTTTTCCTTTTCCTCCCTCAGTAGGAAATTATTCTCTCATCCCTTCAGTCCCCACACGCACGCACACGCGCTCACACACACACACACTAAGCCAAACCGACAAGGGGAGCGTATGGGCCAGAGTCTAGGGAACGACGTTCATTAGTACATCATTATGAAATTCTCAGGTTGTTTCTCTCAAAGAATATAAAGTTTAACACATTCTGTACATATTGTTGGTTTCTTAGTTATAAAGTAAACACAGTAACAAACTGTCCATAAAGCGTCGACTTGTTTTAAACACAGCCCCTTCTCGTTTTATCTCGCTGAAAGTCCTCTTCCAGTCAGAAACACTCAAGCGATGTACTGCAAGTGTGCATACGGTGTATGACAGCAGAGGAAGGAAGAAAGAGGCACTTTTGATCGGCTGGTATTCTTGGACTTCCCTTTTTCCTGCGGAGGTTTATGTTCCTGACACTAGATGGTAGTGTTAGCACAGAAAAACCGCTGTGGTGAGGCACTTGGCAACAAGGCTCCAAGGCAGTGCCCGCTCTCTGCTATGTCATCAGAATTGGTTTCTGCCGCACTTCCAGGATATCTGGGCAAGGGAGAGAAACAAGAGATACGGCAAACTTAGGAGGCTCCTGAAAGTAGCCACAGTACCAGAAAGCACAAAGAACCGGAGATGCAATTGCGGACTGCAGCACGGCCCCCCCTGCTCTGCCCGCTAAGGAATTTAAAACACGACAAGTATGTCACTTTGGCTATTAAAGTCCAATTCGGTTCCTGCCCAGCTGGACCCTCGTTGAGAGATGGTGAGCCACAAATATATCCCATCATGTAGAGATGATGGCTAATCTAAGTGTCATTTATAGTGGGAGGAAGCAACATGTGTCAGTCACAGAGTGGTGTAATCTTCCAGAGGAGCATGCAAAAGTGCCATGACAGGAGATGCCAAAGGTTTTCCCTTTCTTGAAGGGAGAAACACACCATCCCCAAGATCCTTAAACAGACTTTCAGCTCTGAAGATGTGGCTAGAAATAATTCGACTGTCTCATCCATACTATAACCCAAAGTCTACATTTCTGCACTCAAAAAAGTTGCCACAAAAATCACTCCTTTTGTCCATTTTGTCCAAAATGTGACAGAATTTGAACCCATAAAAATATCAGTCATAATCATGGGTATCTTTCCAAAGGCAGACAGTAAAACCAGCATGCTGGCATGGCAGTACGTAGAAATTATCTGGAAACTGGGCTGCTACGTCCTTTTCAAGGCTACACAGAGAATAAAGAACATGGGAAAAAGGAGCACACACTTAATTAAAAGGCTGATCACATACAGCTGCACAGAGAAGATGACGTGAGTAAAAATTGATCCACAGCTCCTGAGGGCTCCAGCCACGCTTGTGAAGACTGAAACACAGTGGAGCGAGCTCAGTGAAGGGCCACAAAGATGATTAAGGGATTGGAGCACCTGACATAGGAGGAGAGGCTGAGAGAACTGGGATTATCTAGCACGGAGAGAAGGCTCAGAGCAAAGGAAGTCTTATCAATATGTATAAACTCCAGACATTTTAAAACGTACTTTGATTGTTATTACTGGGACTTTAGTTTCTTAGTACAGGCTTCCTAAATTACCCAAGAGAGATGAGCATCTTTCCCACTGCACCCTGTCCCACGTGTAACGCTCCTGCTTGCTGGAAAGCTGCCACTGGCGCAAACGCATTAATTACAAAAAGGCACTGGAAACGGACCCTGCCCCATGTGCCAAGCTAAAGCAAATGCGGGTAGTGAAAAACTGCAGATTAAAATTCTGCCTTACAGCCAGGACATTTCATGTCCTATTTCTGTGCATCTCGATATATACACTGACTCCTGCAACCGTATGGTAAACAAATTCGGTCTCAGAAAGGATGTTTGAGCTCAAAGCAAACATTTGAGAGCACGGAGGCATTTATGCCACCCACTTAAGCAAGTATTAAATGCCAGCAGGAACAATACGCCTTCCGTGAACTCCAAAATGCCTGTGGTGAGAGACTAAGTGAGCTTGACAATTCCAGCTAACTAGCTGTAAGATAATCAACACAATTATCATAAAGAATAACTACATATCTTGCTGAAACATTGTTCAAAATCCACTCAATTTCAGAGGATCAATTTTTACT
The DNA here is from genome assembly GCF_028500815.1 of Rissa tridactyla. Taxonomy (NCBI): domain Eukaryota; kingdom Metazoa; phylum Chordata; class Aves; order Charadriiformes; family Laridae; genus Rissa; species Rissa tridactyla. The sequence continues at coordinate 136,516,419 of NC_071466.1, forward strand.
GGAAATCCGTAATTTCTTCTAAATTGAAATCAATCCTTACATACAGTGAAAGGACAAATGTAGAAACACCTCTGTGCTAAGTATGATTTCCACACTTCTGCCTTATCAGCTACAATTTTCTTCTCTCTAGAGCCAGAGCCAGTCTACTTTTGCAACAGGCTCCGAGAGCTCAGCCTGCAAGTGAGGACAAGACTGCAGCTATTACTATTACACTAGCACAATATAATCAATGATATTAATACCAATACTATCTTCTCATCTCTTTTAGCAGCAGATTAACCTGTTTAACAACATATTTCCTAACTCCTTTTCTTTTAGCTGCCTTTCAGGAACAGTCTGGAAATAACCACTATGTAATAGATTGTTTTTGTTTTCAGGTGTGTTCCCTTTTTAGACCCAGACAGAAGAAAGCAAGTGCCGATCAAAAGCCCACAATCCAGACAAACCTCTTCAGAAGTCATAGGAAGGAATTTCCTTCAACAGAAGGAAAAAGATTAAGTTCTTTGCGGAAGCAACGGTTATGAGGAGCTTCCAGGGTTAGAGACAGGACTTTACATTGCCCTGGGATCGTAACATTATTCTGGTCTAGATTTTGGAGTTGAGCAATAGTTTTGCCGAACGCACTGCTATGCAGCTGGATCAAACTTTCTTTCTGCCCACGAGGGTCAATGAGAAGGCATTTCAGGGCTTCACTTAGGAAGAACAAAGAGAGTGGATAGTAACGCTAATGACATCTATATGAAAGAAACTGCCACTGCATTTAGAAGAGAGAGCCCTTCACCACCACTGCTTTCTCAGCTTTCAGACTTATCTCGAGTCACATGGGCACCCTCATACTGACTGCAAGCTGTATCCCCGAAAGGCTGGCAGGCTCGCTGATAGACACAGCTCAAACAGACCAGTTGTTTTCTCCAGCCCACCTGTATTTATAGGCAGACAATGGTTATCCAGATGAAAATCAAAACTTCGGTACTGCCTGCAGATTGTAAAACCCAACTTACTGTGCTATCTTGGCCCAGCTGAACAAACGCAGAGTTGGCTGTCATCAACGTAGTAACTGGCACAGCTAGACCAACAACACTGGGGACTCATGGTAGGACATACAAACATCATTTATGTGTACTTAAAGACATTGGATACCTGACAGATTTATCGTCATCAGTGTGGGCACTTCGATAAGTCCAAGCAATTTATATGGAAACTAAATCTAAGAGTCAAAATTGGCAAAGGAGGTCGCTCCAAATTCCAGAGCTGCCTTTGTGTAACTCTCACAATCACAGGTCTCTGCTCCAACTATTGCTCTCAGTGGATGCGCTCACAATGAATTCCCTTGCACTCATGAGAAGAATGAAGTTTGAATTCCGGTATTAAAGCAACTAGCATTCCTCTGGAAGTTTGTTAGAACAATTCCAACTTGTTCGAAACATCACCAAGAACTGTCTCAAAGCCAGAGAACAGGCTGACACCATTCCACTTGTTCACGCTGATTTGCTGCTACAGTCAGCAAATGAGGTCTACAAAGTGATGTTCCCTTACACAGAAATATTTGTTCCTCTGTCTTAATAGCAAAATCCCACAAAACACAGAAGGCTGTTGGGGAAGCAGAGGACTCTCTGCTCATGCATAATATATCTTAAAACTCACCTGTTAAAATTCGATGCAATGGCAAAGTGATGTAAGTTAAGTGTGCATAGAGTAGAAAGTTTTCATCTGTTCTGTTCAGCTTCAGCCACGAGCCCACCAGAGACCGTCCTGTTCCAGACAAGGACCGCGACCGCAGATTTGTCGCATTGTGCAGATCTGTAAAGGTAGAAGACAGCAACCTTAAGTGATTATACTTTCTGCATTTTATTGGAAAGTCCAATGAAAGCTTCTGAAAGAAAAAAAAAAAAAGAGCCTACTATTTATGGCCTAGAGAGAAATCACACGTAGGTCACTATTGTTACTATTTTTATTTTAACTCACTCAGATCTTGCCCAGTGCAGAATTCACCATTTGCACTGAAGCTAATGAATTCTATCAGCAGCTGGCAGCAGTAGTAAACCATTATTCACTAACAGACCAGCCAGGAGAAGGAATGAAGCCTTCGCTACCAAACTGCACAAGCAGAATCCTCGCCCAGCCTTCTCTCATATTTAATATAATAGAATATCCCCACAATTAAGTAGTTACTCATGCAGAAATTCGCAAGTGTAAAAGCACTAAAATCATATCTTACGAAGACAACTGACATCTACAAGACGGGGAGAGAGTCAGTGTTAATAAGGCGGTTCACTGCAGATTTCTTGCATCCCCCAAGCCAAACCTGGGACCCTTCAGCAGTGCCATTCTTCCCACAATAAGTTTAAAGGTCCACAAATAACTTCTAAAACAAAGGGATGCCAAATCCACTGTAGGCTAGAGGCGGTTTTTATACCTGCAGGTCTCTCCCACAGCCAGGAGCCCACATGCCACATACTTTGAGTGTTTCTAAACTTTCCTTCCAGTTGCCTGTAAAACTCAGCCCTGTCCCACAGTGCTAAAAGCAGACGTTGAAATGAACACGACGATTCTGGTCTGGAGCAATTCAAGCTCTGGGATTCATTTGTTTAAAAGTGGGTCCTGATCCACACAAAGAGGTCTTAGCACAGGAGAAATACATAGTGGCAGCTACTCTAGCAAGATGCATAACAAGGTGGGAGGAAAAAAACCTACTTGTTTTCCCTCCTTCCCTATAAATATGTATAACCAAGCAGTTTATTCCCTCCCCTCACACATTGCCACTATGCCAAGGGCACTGTGGTGATCAGGTCAGAAGGACCTGACTCTGGTAGCTGGAATAAATGCAATTCTCCTGTTGTGCATTGCTTGCACACAGCAAAAGTAAGTGAAGTGGGCCCTCACAGGCTGATCCTATCCACAGGAGGTCTGTCTGCCCTGGGGGCAGGTCTGTGGCAGCACTGGCCAAACCACAGACGCTGCTGATCTTTAGACAGCCAAGTTTTCCTCCACCCACAAAGCCAAGATGCACCCAAATATCTCCACTTCTACAGTTCACGCAGTGATGGGCTTTTTGAAGTCAGCTTTTTCCCTCCAAAACAAGATAATTTCACCACCCAAGCAAAAACTGGTAGGACACTCACGTTTCTGAAATCCGTAAAGAATCTCATTTAGTTACTCTTCCTTGTAGAAATCTCATCTCCAAATAAATTAAGCTTCCTAGCATAACCTGTTAAAATACTCCTCTGTTTATCCTTGGAAACAATAAGGTCAAAACATTTCTAATTAAGCGAAACGACACTATTCAGTATTTTATGTGTATGCTATAAAGTGTTTGGAAAACCTAAAATTTGTTCACTTCCATTAATATATTAGAAGAAAAAGAAAATGAAAATAAGAAGAACGCTCATCGTTATGATTATGTACGCCAGGATCAGACGCTGCAAAACAATACTGAACAGATACTGCCACCACCTATGAAGGCCACTGGATAAATGCTTTGAACTCCATTCCATCCTGTGCAACTTCCAGGAGAAAGGTATCAAAAGCAGGACTCCATCTAGGAAAGCTCCCACATTACGTAGTAATTGACCAAAGCCCTAGCCTTTGCCTAGTTAAACATGCTAACACACATCTAATTTGAAATAACAGCTGTTTTGACTAGGCAAATTAAGGAAAAAGAGATTAGGAAGTGTTTCTATTGATGGTACCCTAATTTAGTTACAACCAGTTTAAGTTGCACAGATTTTGAATTAAAAGTTATCACTTCAGCCTGTTTTTTAATGTGGAATTCCTTATTAGCTAAGCTGGCCCAGTACTGATAGGTCCATTACTGATAGGTAACACCTTTGCTACTACGAACAGAATCTGTGAACTGGAAGATACCTTTGTGTTTATCTGTTAGCGTGCCAACAGGTAGGTAGATTTTCTGGCTTTTCTACTGAATTGTTTTTAAACATATGAAAAGCAGTCTGGACTTCGATATTTGTGAGTTTCCTGCCTAACAGAACTACAATATGATTGGATTTATACGCTATATTCTGAATCAGATTCAGTTTTGTATCTTGTTGATTGTTTCATATTGAGTAACTAGACTTCATAGGAAGAGTTCCACAATGTGTTAAACCATTATATATATATATATATATATATAAAAAGAAATTAATTCATCAGGTGTCCTTTTTACAGAGTTCATAACTGATCCAAAGCCAGTTGAAGTAAATGCCTTTTCACCAACTCTTGATCAAATCGGGGAATTCAAAGGACCTGTCCATGAGAGTATGCACTCCCCAACTACATTGTGATATCTGGGAGAGTGACACCTGAAAGCGTGGTACCTGGGAAAGGGGGAGGATCTTGCCTGTTTATTCTCAAGCTTCTCTCAAATGCACCTATATAAAAGGGGGAGATAAGTTTTAAACACATGTAGGAATTGTTGGTCTCCAGCCTTCAAAGAGATGCCAAGCCTGTGAATAACCACAATTTCAGAGTAACACTGGCATTGGACTTTCTGTGGAGCTAGGTTTTATTACACTGCAAACCTTTTGGGAAATCCAGCATTGGGATCCCTTTCCATAGCTCTGTGCCCTCTCCAGACAAGTCTGTCTAGCTGATGTTACTTCTCTCACCTCCGCCATCTTCGTCTCTGAAGAACTCCTCACTGTCATTTGCTGAGTGGGATTTTTTCATCTCAGCGATTCGATTTCGGGGCACTTTTCTCTTGAGGGATGGAGAGAAAAAGGATGGGCGATTGTTGCGTTCTGGGGTTGGTGGTGTGCTGAAAGAAGTGACCTAAAAGGGAAACAGAAGAAATACTAGAAAAAAATGTTGTTTAAAAAGTTCTATGCTTCTTGTAAGAAATAATTGGTCTTAAATACGTGCCATGAGGCAGTCACATGTGTAAAAAATCAGAATCACGACTGGAGTCTTGTTGTAAGTTTTATCAGAGTGGCCAGAAAATACCAACTGAACACTCATCTCAGCTTCAAGATGCTCACCAAGATGCAAATATTTTGATATATCGTCACTCTCAACTGTTATGTGAATATGAAAAACCTCTCCCCTCAGAGGATCACTTAACAAGGAATTATAGTCATAAAGGAACAAAATAAAGATTAATAATTTAGGCACAAGGAATGACAATCTTATTTTTGCATCGTGAAATTCAGAAGACTTAGTAGACTAAAAATGTATTGTACTGGACATACTAAAATTGTGCATCTTCTTTTCTTTGGCAAACACAAGGTAGTAGTTTCCCTGCTTAGAAGAATGCCACATGGAATTACTGTAAAAGGTCACGGTGTCTCTATGAAGCAGGGTCACAAGGTAATTAATTAACCCAAGACGCTGACGCAAAAGTGAAGTCAATGTAAAATTATATTTATATCATATTTCAATATAGGATGGGGAAAAACAAGTTGAGAGACACCTCATGATTTGGTTAGTCAACAGAAGGGTATAATTGCCTATGGTTAAACACAAGTTACGGATGAAACTGGAGAGACAACTGCCCTTCAGAGCAGTAGCTCCTCTTGCGTAAACCACAATTATAGTCAACCGTATCTATTTCAGAAAGAATTGAAATACAGTGCTTATGTACTGTTTTTGCTAGTAATAGTTTAATTTAAAAAAAAAAAAAAGGGATGACTACTTTGCTTATGGAGGTGAACAACTTCTATCTCATCCTTCCTTCTTCACAAAGTTAATTTAATAATCCCATAACTCTTCCTGAGATGAGCTCTGATATTGCTCACATCTGTCCCTATAAACAAGGAGGGAGGTGACATGTGAGTGAGGATGACAGACAAGCTGGGTTGGTGTTGCACTGCTGAAACACTCTAAGCTGTCCCTCTATCATTAATGTAAAAAAAATAATTGAAAATTCAGAAGTATTCTACCACCTAACTAATCCTCTCTTTAGTGCACTTAATCTCTAATTTGTGCTTGTCTCTATTTTTAATTCTGATGCCGTTTCATATCACACCTGGAGGGAAAACCAGAAACAGACAAATCACCATTAAAACCATTAGCAAAAAGCAAAGATAATACATTATCACATGCATTTTGACATTTTCCAGTTGACACTGGAAGTCTTGGAGCCAAAAGATCAGGAAGTCCCTCCGGGCCTGATTTCTCCAGGCTGTATCTCTGTGGTAGAGAGCAAGCACATCCAGTTAACGAGCTCTGTGCTGGCAGCTCATTTTGCCTTTTAGGAACACAGAAACCCAAAAAAAAAAAAAAAAAAAAAAATCACACAGCTCGCATAGAGAACTTTAGAAGCAGTCCTGCAGACCTTTAAACTACACGGGTTAGCTATGTTACACAGGAAACCAGACTAGAATCCACCAGGAACTTTCCAGCCCAGGTCAGGACGCATCTGTGCAGGTATTTTGAAGACATGTTGCCTAATCCCCATTAACTGGGTAAAACGCCTTAATTGAAAACAAAGCTCAGGACTTGAATAAGGGCCAGATCAGCATCTATGGACTAATTCTATTGATATTTTACTGCACGTGCCTTAAAATTAAGTATACGCGTAATTATGGTACTGCATCTAGATCCGTAATCTTTGCTTTAATATTATATAGGCTTCCTATTGGCAGCATTAATAAGTGGCAAAATCTCCTACCAGTACCGTTTCCTGTGAGGTTTAGCAAGCAACCTACATAATACATGAATTCCATGTTTCTAGGTAAATCCCATCTTGTACAGAAATGGAATCTATTAATTTTCATAGAAAACAGGCAGAATCATCACTTTCCCTGGCATCAACATTGCTGTTGTTCCAACAAAACACTCCTCCAGAAGTATGAATCATCCAGTCATCTCTTGTGTTCAGTATTTGCTCAAGGGAAACTGATAAAAATCCATCTGCATATACTGAGTACGTTCAAAAATATACACAGGCAAACCTAAATTTAGAACCTTGATATGAGTTAATCCCAGCTTCTGTCCACCTATGGCTTTAGAACAAAAACATGCTCATGCTTAACCGTAAGTCAGTATTTCTGTCTGCTACTTACTCTCTCATGCACTGGGGAGTCTGGATTTGAATCTTCCTCTGTCCCATACGGTGAAGTGTCACCAGTAGAAACTCTACTCACTGCCATCTCTGCATGTCCTTTCCCTTGCGGCCCTTTCATTCGGACAAACTCCATGTTGTTATATTTATAAAAGCCGAAAGACATTCTTTGAGCCATCTTAGCTGCAACACTCACCTACAATACATCAAGACAGGGGAGAAAACCCATGTAATATCATCTCCGTGTTCGACAAAAATAACGTTCAAACTGAAAGCAGTTATCTAAAAATAAGTCAAAAACATAGTGGATAATGATCATTATTGTTGATTCTCAAGAAGCATTTTAAGCCACAAGCTGAAGGAAGGCAATATTACAGATACAAAAACAGAAGCTCAGAGAAGAATCAACTCCTTCAGCAATCCAAAAAGCAGAATTACCCAATGGCACACTGAGACAGAATACAAGGTTTTTATCCAGACCCACACAATGTGGCACACCACAGCACAAGCAGGCACGTGCACAAGCCAGCCTGTGCAGCGACACTCGTTTAAATCCAAAAAAGCAATAGACACGCACACAGGATGCCCCAAACTAGCAAAGCGCACCACGCAACTCTGGCACTACTTTGTGGCAAGTCAATTCAGACATTTCTGTGTCCACATTGCCAAGCCCAAAGCATAAAGAACCAGCCCCCATGCACAACTAACCTGCATCCCATTGCTCACCGCAAAACCCTGACAGCTTTTGAACCCTCTCAACAGACAGAAGGGCTCAATTTCCAGTTAACACAACTGAACTGAAACCTGAACTGAGAACTGAAAAAAGGAACAGACCAATATGAAACAGTCAAGGTTTTGCCAAGTGAAATAAGTAGGACTTATCCATAAGTTTAAGTGCTTTATTACTACTTTCAGCAGCTTATCGCCTGAAAGGGCCAAGATGCTCGTACTATACTAAGAATGAACAGACACAACTGAAATCAAGTAACCTTCAAAAGCATAGAGGGCTTGCTTCTGTTCTGTTAGAAAAAAGGTCAAATTTTTCCAGTTTTTCCTTTGGAAATTGAGTATTTGAAGATCTAACGATTTTATTTCATCTAACAAAACAACGTAAAGTAGCAGCGTGGTCAAACTGGACATTCCTAGGCTATGAGGTGACATTAACACATCAAATTTTGTCTTTCCACTGCAAGGCTTTCTTCTTATTTTGACTTTAGTGATTCTGCATTCCTACGTATTTTAATAACCCACCTGCTGATTGTGAGACACCATAAGATGAGGGTGGGACAGAGAAACAATTCCAGTTTCGTGTTCTCTTGAAAAATTGTTTTTGAAAATTTTAAGATTCTTGTTGTGTTTGGGTTTTTTTTTTTTGTTTTGGCTTTTTTTTTTTTTTTTTAAAAACCCCTCGGGACTGTCTTCATAGCAAACTGAGAAGTTTATTGGCTCATACACTCTCTCAACTTCAGCATTAAGTACTGAATTTGAAACTGAGAGTGTTGGTATTTCATGTTTCTATAGGAAAGCAAAGAAAGCTTCCTTCTGTGGCAAGGAAACCACAGCGGCCTGTTGAAAATGCTGTGAGTACAAAACAAACTAAAGAAAAACACATTTTACATATAGCAAGGTTATCAGAGTTTACGATCTCCCTGAAAAACATGCCTTCTCTGAAGTAACTAGAAATATCTATGACCTTTCAAGAAAATTAAGTGTCTCCTAGAACTCTGTTATTCAGACCCATTCCTGTGTCATGCTCTTGGCTTCTTAATCAACTTCACTATTTTTGGCAAACACCCGGGAAATACATCCTGATCTGAAGACTCTCAGCTGTCTGCGCCAAAAGCATTAGCTTTCAGGTAATTTTCAAAGCCAAAAAGGACAGACTACAATGCAGATGATCTAACAGGACAAAAAGCTAACAGCCTGAGCAGCAAATTAAAACTGTGGTCAGAGTATCATTGTACAAGGGATGTTGTCTTTCAGAAGTGCCTTACCCTGTTATCATAGACCTTCTTGAGTGCTTCATAGCGGATGGACCCCTGAAAAATCACCCCTTGGAAGGTGTTGCTTTTGTCACTGGCCACCAGCTCCACACAGACCATTTCTCCTTCTCCCACAGTCATGTCACTGAAAACCTGCCAAAGATGCAAGATGAAACACTTCAAGGCAAACCGCAGCTGTTAAAGTTCAAATATATTCAGATTCCCATGATTCTCCTTAGGCCCAAGGCACTTTCAACGTAAATGGAAGAAAGCACGGGAGCTGCATGCTCCACGCTAGACTTTCAAAAAACCAGACTCCAGGCAGTGCATACTGCAAATCACGTGTTGAGATAAGCAGCTATCACATCAACTTGCCTTGCTTTAGCCCATCATAAAGACAGATGCCAAAATCCAGCTTTAAGCTCAGAGTTCAAACATTAAAGGAAGAGGAAGGTCAAATAAAACAAAATCAAATGAAATAAAAACTATGGGAAGACAACCCTCAATTAGCCAAGACCGTTCGCTCAAAAGGTACAAGAGAACAGCTAATCGGGACATAAGACTAGAACAGGACAAAACTCTGCTGCTGCAACAAGGAACTCACCTCTTCAAAACTGTCAATCATGAAGAATATGTTGGGGTAGCTGATCTTTGACTCCTCTCCTTTGCTGTCCATTGGGTGTTTGCTAGGAGATGCAAACACTTGCTGAGGAAGATACAGAAAAAAACCCAAACCATCTTCTCAGTTAAACGTGCTCAGGAATGGATGCACTGAATACAAGGCAAGCAATACCAAAACACCACAGTCCAACACCGCTCAGTCAGCCAACATTTTCACCTACGCTATAGATGCTGGACATCCTGCAGGCAAAGCTGAGTTGGTTTCTGACTACAGCCTGTTTTGCAATAATGACCACGCTTGTGAAATCCTTGCCTTTTCACAAGCAAGTCACCAAATACTAGTTGCTCCACTGTAAGTGTCCCTGTGCTTAGCTGACCTCTCACCATCCTACGGTACAGCCAAGGTATTCTTTTTGTTAACATAGAAAACCACCTTGAGCTGCCTTTAAGTTACTGCAACATGCTGTAAAGTAAAAAGCACACGCAGCAAGAAAGTTATTGTGGAGTAGCTGACCTAACAGTGTTTGTTTGTACAGTTAATTTCATTGTTATTGTTTGCTTAGTTCCACGATAAAAATCAACATCACTCAGTACATGGCCCTCAGGAGGACAAGCACTTGATTTCTCATCTTCATTTTCCACTTCTGTTTCCTTCTCTATCCACCGTTGTTGTTCTTGCACATTCCTCCCCCTGAAGCAGTTCCTGAACTCCTTTGGTCACTGCACTCCTCTAAACAACCAATGTTTAAACAACTAAAAGCTTTAGATTTTATCATTCCAACAAGATCAGCAAGCAGGTAAACAGGGAGAAGAATTCAGACCAAGTAGCTTTCTTTGCTTCCACCTCTGTTTACAAACAAAGCTTTGAATTACAAGAAACCTGTCAAATCTTAGCCCACCGTGAATGTGTTGAAAGCTTTGAATCTGCCCAGATTGTCAGGCATGTGATATTCTTGCCACAAACCATTCAACATGAAATATGCCTAAGGGTAGGATGTTAGATATTCATGAGAGGGTTGCTTTTCCTTATTTGTACTTTTGAAGCCTACATGCACATTTAAATACAGATTATTAAAAAGAAAGCTCGCTTCGACAAGAAACAACATTACAAAGCAACAAGACTCCGCAAAGATGACGCTTGCACCAATGCCTGAAACAAGGACATCTTCCATCCATCCTTGTTCTCATGCCATCCGATGTAAAGCTAAAAACAGCCCCCAAACTTATCTCCAGTCAGACACACCTAAGGAAAATACAGTTTGTAGAGATTTTATTGTCAAGCCAGCAGAGAAACTATGCAGTCTGCAAAATAATTTAGGGGAAAGTCAACCTTTTTTTACACTGGTTTTATACCTTAGGTACTCTACTGATATGACCACAGTAGCTTTGTCATCGGTCTGGAGTAGCACAGTAAGTCCTGTGCCTGAATAGGGCTTCTACCCGTTCAGCACGTGGCTGCACACTGACAGGGTAATACACGCTTTCTAAACAAAGAACCACCAGAGCAGTAATACAGATCCCCAAAAGTTGTCTTTTCTTCATTTAAAACTAAAAGCCTCAATGGTGCACGTAACAATGAAATGCCCGACTGAAACATGCTTTCCACAGTATATAGAATTGCCTTTTCTCTCTCCACAGATCTACTTCATGGTGTTGGAATGTTACTAGTATGTACTGGTAAATTTTAAAAGGGAAGACAAAGAAAAATTTATAGTATGAGCCTCTAGGAATGAGGAACAGAAAACCCTCTCCTTATTCTGAACACTGCACACAGGCACTGAGGGTCGATCTCATCTTCCTAGTTTTCAAGCCTGCACACAATATTTACAGATTTTTCTCAAAAGAATTTTGCAGAAGTTAGCCTGGGGTGAAATTATGGCTAGTAAACAGTGGAAAAAGCAGTGAGAAATAAAAGGCTTACATCAGTGGTGTAATGTGGTGTCTCAACAGCACCAGAAGGGAATTATGTGCCTAACCAATGCAAATTACAAATAAAATAATCAGCATTGCCAGTTCTGTTTGTAGGCAAAGCAACAATTGTTTTGAAATGGTAAAACAAAAATAAATTACTAAAGAGCATTGGTTTATTTTAGGTAAAGCTATGCAAACAGCTGAATGAGCTAAAGGAGTGGAAATGCCTAGGAGAAACAGCCTTTTAAAGGCAACAGGAGCCTTTTAAAGAAGAATTTCTGTCAACTAGGGGAAGTTGTGGCAAGATCTGCTGGAAACTGAGTGAAGAAGTTTGGGGTTTCTTGTTCCTATCCCCTCCATACTTATTATTCAGTCTCCTCCACTATGCTAAACCCTGTATTAACTGTATGCTGCACGCAAGCAAGTGATAAAAACCTTCCGTGTGGAGATGGAACGAGCAGTTTAAGAGAGAAAACAAGAATCTCCTAAAACAATAAAAAGAGAAATTGGCAATCGGTCAATTGTCTACCATTTAACAGCGCCACGTTACAGATTTACCCCAAAGGCTTTTCGTAACTCAGGTCTCATACAATTTCAGGTTTACCCTCAGGTTGGTTAACAGTTGGGCGCTCCCTCCCAATGCACTCCCCTCAAATCTAGGAGGCAAAGATATAAGTCTTGAAAGCACGCAGAGGTCTTCACAATTTTTTGAGAGAGGCTATAAAGGACATTTAGATCTCACATTTAGCTGACTGGCAGGAAACGTCACTAGACAAAGACTCGAGATGCTTCAAAAGGATGCATCTGTCAGAGGACAGCCTGAGAATCACTGCCCTGGTTTGGTAGTTTTTATGATTAGGTAATACCGGATGCCAACCTCATATCCGCAGTAATAACAGGGTAATCTCACCTGAGACTTCTTTTTGTGAATGTGAATATCTCCTCCATCAGAGCGTGTGCACACAGCACATGTCACCACATAATCCAGCTAAAAGAGGACACCAGATAGAGAAATAAAGGTTTAGAGTTAGAAAAACAAAGCGTTCACGTGCATGAAGCAGAATGCATTCTGTCTTGATTTTTTTAGCTGGCTGGCTAAAAAATAAGATGTTTTGGTATTGTTGATTTCTTTATTCTGCTTATTATACTGAAACGCCTACAATTTTCAAGCCTGTGTTTGTTTATTAACTCAATGATACTGAAACCTTTTGCACAGATGTTTGCTGAGGTGCACAACCTATGAGTAAAGAAACCACTGTCAATACTGTTTAACGCTAGCTTACTGGTCAGCTGGAGGAATAAGCAAGACAAATGCACACAAGCACACTTTAAGGTAGAAATGGAAAAGATACCCTCCGTTCAAAAAGGGAAATACAGAAACACTAACGAATACAAACAACACATTAGAGAGGTCAGAAACCCTTAACGTAGCTTGTCAAACAACCTGGAAAAACTTGTAAGGAGCAAGCGTGGTAGCTGTGGATAGCAATGCCCAGCTGTAGCAGCATCTCTAAATTCTGACTGTAGCAATCAGATTCTAGTTTTATTCAGCATCAAATAAAGGTGGAAACTGCTCTCTGCAGAGTTGTTCTGCAACGAGACTTTTGGGAGGAAGGAGAGAGAATGAAAACAATTTATTTTCCAGGATGCGTGCAATGAGCCAGTGGTCTCTCATTCCAAGATCATAATCCACAGAACTTTTAAGGGATCTTGAATGACTATAGTAATGTTCAGCTTCCCTAAGTGCCAATGTAACATACGCAACAACTGAACAACCTATGAGTTAATTAAACAAATAATTTGTGCTAGCTTCATGTTTCCACCACCAAAAAACCAAAAGTTTTATTAAAGCTCTGATATCAAGAGCAGCAAACTCCCAGTGCAACACCTAACACCTTTACTGCATTTCCAGTTAGCAGTTCCCTCTCTTGGCTGCACCACTGTTGTGAACTCTAACGGAAATGTTGCTTGTCTAACAGTCTCGTTCACTCTCAGAAGCTATTAAACTTGACAAAGCCTTCTATTTTGTAAAACTTTGTTACAAAGCATAAAATTCAGCCCAGCTTCAATGGGTACAGTTAAAGGTTTTTTTGAGGAAAGCTATTAGGACTCTACCAGAAAACTAATAAACATCTCAGCTTATGGTTGTTCAGACTCTGAAAATTAAAATCATGTTTTCTTCCTCTCCTCCAGAAGTGTTCAAATCTCCCAAGCTAGGGAAGAAAAAGTATAGAACAGAGCCTTCCCTGAAATCTCTCTAGCATAAATAGGGCACTAAAATTAGATAAGCATCACTGTTACCTTCTGTAGAATGAGGTTCAAGTAGACACTCTCTTCCCAGTCAATGTCAGGGTCTCCCAGGCCAGGAAGCTTCTTAGAATCTCTCCGGTAAACTTCAACTTCAACCTGCTAAGAAAATATCACATCTCCTTGAAAAAATATTACCTAAAGACACGTATATGCATACACAAAACTGACACCAGAAGCTACACGTTGTGTAGCTTCCTGCTGTATTTTTCTGTCAGGATCAGATTTTGTTGACCATGGAAATTCAGCCCTCGTGGAAGAAGTGAAGCCGGGCGGGGACAGGGGACATGAGGGAGAACAGGTGAGAGAAGCAGGTCTCTGCAGGGGAATCTCCGTTTTGGACAGCGGCTTCATTTATTCCTTATGATGGGTGTGTTTTAGCAAAATGGAAATAAATAAAATATTGCATATGTATATACTTCTCTTAACACGATCCCTTGAAACCAAACATGTCACCAAACTAATGCTCAATATCATCTAGCTGGGTAGCTGTTGCTCTTTCCCAGGTGCAGTGGGAGACCCTAGGAAGACAAAGTCCACTAATTAATGCTTCACAGAAGACGTTTTGGCAAGCTGTCTTCTAAATGTTTCGCACTGACAGTACCGATTGGATCCCTCTAGATGTGAGATTTTCAGCGTACTAAAACTAAGCAAATGAAAAATTCCAAAAAATCACAGAAAGCAGAAACGACTCTACCAATGCTAACATATTGAAACAACTGAGATAAATTTAGAACTTGATGTAGTACACAGAGTTAAACTGTAGTTTGACACTTTACAAAAACAATCTGCAGCACGGCTTAATTTCTGACCTGCTGTGTAATATAAGATAGGGTGACAAGTAGTACACTTCACAGGTGTCAGAGCTATGCGCTACCTTGACAGAATACCTGGAAAAACATTTGTTTTCTCTTTGTTTGTCCAGTATCTTTTTTGGTTAACACAGTAACACGCTTTAAGAGATGGTTAAGAAATATCTAGAATGTTGTGACCAGCTGACATCACGGCAAACAGAGCAATTCATGAACCTTTCTTTGCTTTGTTTGGGGCAAAGAAGGGTTGAGCCCATTTGTTAGAAAACAGATTGTCGTAAAAGTCAGAATATGCCAGTGAAATCATATGGAGTAGAGATTAAGCCCTATAGCAACTGTATTTATTTCAACTCCTCTAGCTCTAAAGCTACAAAACCGAAATATAATGAAGAAGAGTTAAACAGTACAGTATTTCAGGGTTGACACCATCATTACATAATATGAAAGCTGAATGCACTGTTTTCTATCATTAATTTTTTATCTTTTTTTTTTAAATACAAATATCTTTTTAAAACGCCTATAGACTCATACATCATCATTCCCTTGTTTTGTTTTTCTTTCTTCTAAACCTCCTAACCGTGAACTTTTCTATTGGCAATATAATCGCACCAACTAATGAGAGTCACTGCGAAATAAACTAAGAGCAGCTGAAGGAAATAATCTAATTTAAATTCATCTTTAAATAAACAAAGGTGAGATTTGCACACTTTCACACCTGAAAGCACAGAAACATCACATTCGCAAGATTCCTGAAATACCCTAGGAAACAAAAGCCATCCTGGCTCCAAAGGAAGGACGCGGAGAGAGGACCGGGTAAACGCAGGACTAAGTAGTTGTGGGGTAAGACTCCAGCTCTAAAGTAACGCCAGGGCAAGAGAGCCCAAGTGCTCAGCAGACACCACCTCAGTCTCTTCTGCCCCCATACCAATGGAGCCTTTATTTTAATCCAGGCAGAGTTTAACCATCTCCTTAATGATGAAGTTTAAACCTCCCTTTGCAGAAGTCAGCCACTAATGTTTTCTGCTGGTGAAATTAATTCACATGCTGAACTACATCTCCTCAGCAATTACAAAGCCATTGCACAACAGCTCTTTCACGGAACCCTCCCCAACCTTGTCACAGATAGTGACAGACAAAGTGCCTCTCTCTAATCGCTTTTTCCCTAACCACTAATTTAGGGTAGGATTCCTGGGCAGTACAACCTGTGGGACAGGGCACTGTGGATCACTGTGAATCACCGCCACGGCTGTTCCCTGAGCCAAGTGCTTAAGCCACACTGTATTACACAGGAAATTAATTTAGGGAATTTGGGGAACTCATTTTTTTTGCCAGGCAATGAACTGCATGGGGTTCAGATCTCTGTTCAACAGGTCCAATTGGGCAGGATAGGGGCGACCCCTTCCCAGAGAGAAAGGAGCCATCAGCAGCCAGAAGCAACAAAGGCAGCACTCGTCCGACCCCAGAAATGCAGAAAATGGACTTCCAAATGCTCTCTGCGGCGCTGACATCTGTTGGACGTGTCTTGCAGCTCCTGCTCGTGCCCGGGTAAGCATCCCCGGTGAGCATCAGGAGAACAAACGGGCCCTACCCAGCACTCTGGCAGCAGTTACGCCGAGAAGCCAGCATTTGCTACAGCAGCCAGTAATTTTGGATGCCTTACTTTCCGCACGACCAAAAAAGGAGCTGCTTTTGTAAAACGCAATGAGGCCTTACCAGGGTGCTGTAACAAGCAGCACCACTGCTCCCTGTCTGACTGGTCATATGCTTCACAGTGCAGGCACCCAAATTACAAGTCACTTTCAAAAAAAAATAAAAATCTCACCCCTTAATGCATGAACATCTCTACCTGCAACAGCTCCTTCACTCACTTCTAAACAATTCTTCCAGAGGTAGTAAAACAGCATCTTGACACATAAAGCAAAGTGCTAAATCTGGGTTGGACAAAACAAACAGCACTTTCCAGGGGCTCAGTTTCCCACGCAAGTGTCGTCACAAATTAATCCCAGCCACCCTCTACTGCGACAGTGCCGGACACGTGAAGGTGGCCATGCAGTATTACAGGAAATAAATCAACAGGCTCAGTTCAACTCATAGCAAACGATCCTGTTGTCACCAGCACACCGTGCAGTCTCCGGCAGGGCCAAGGATGTAAGAAAGACAGGGGCTGACTCCATTCAGACCCTGCAGCCACCTGCTCAGCATTTGACAATGAAGGAGGCATCCAAATCAATCACTAAAAAATAATAAAAAGACCCCAACCGCCCTAATAACAGAGAACTTTAAACACAAATTTTCACCGTTTCATACCTGTTAATCACTATTGTTTAAAATCAGCAGTCTAAACTCCTTGGCAGGCTGACCTAATTTGTCCACATCTCTAGGAAGCTTGTTCAGCATCTGTACGCTTATCTTCCTGGTACTATGTATAAACAGCATATACGCCAAGAACATAAAATCAAAACCTGAAGCCTCAGAAAGCCCCATGACTCAGGTTCCTGACGTGCAAAAGAACTGCAGCTGTTAAGATCCCATAAATGCTATAGAAGTAGCTACCTTTTAACTGTCATCAAGGGACTTTCTTCACTGAACTCCAAATCCAAAAATCAAGGGCTAAGTATTAACTTTTTACGTTTAAGTGAGTAATTTCGAGTGAATGTAGGCACTTGGGATTGACAGCATGGGAAACAGAAGACCAACGTGTTCGCTGTTCTGACCTCTAAGTACTCGGACATCAACAAATAGGATTGTCGTCAAAACCTCAATGAGTTCTCAGTAATAAAGAACATTACATGAGTTTAAGGAAGTCAGTGCTGCCAGTGCAGAACACAGTGCTTCCTAAATGAAGAGAAACACCTGCCTTACAGAAGTGTTGCCTTATATTTATATAAAAATCACATGGTAACTATGAGCCTGATTTTTTATATCTATAAAATAATATATATAATATAGAGACAAAAAAAATATATACAATTTCATAGCACACCTCACGCTTTTCATCAGAACTCCATTTTGTGATATTCTAGGCTTAATACGTGTTGTCACATTTGGCCTTCAGGACTTAAATAATGATATGGGCTGGAGAAAATGCTGGATTTCAGACAGCTGAGTCCTCCCAAGAAAACAAGTCTGTCTCAGCTGGGGATCCAGGAGACACTGGGTCTGTTTCCAGGTCTGCTGCTGATTCACTTGTCCATACCTCACCTCTATGCTTGTTTATCTGGCTTTAGATTAGATGTGCCTTCCTGCAAGCGTGAAATTTATTAATAGAAAGAGCTACGTAAATACTAATTATTTATTCCCAATGAAATAAAAAAGCCAGCCTGGGTATTTCTTCATTCAAGTCATGATGACGACCCTTCTACAGTTTCAGCAAGCTGAAATCCATTATTTCAGCTTTATAAAGTTTTCACAGGGTTGCCAAGCTAAGGCTAGAAAGGAGAATTACATCAGCTAGGCTGACCACCTACGTGTCACAGACATTTTTACCCTGTTACTTCTTCACAAAGCCCAGTTAAGCACATTTGACTAGACAGTGCCTGGGAAAATACTTTATTTTGAGAACTCATTCCAATGATTAATCACCCTCTTGGCTGAAAGTGTGCAGCTTCATTTAATTCAGCTGCTTTCCTTTTGCCAGCCTCTGGTTCTCCTCATGCCTATTTCCACTATATTAAGAAGCTCTTTAATACTCAGGTTTGGGGTTTTTTTGTAACTTTTTAATCTCTCAGATAAACTAGACAGAATCCCTTTAGGAGGTCTCATAGCAGGGCAGCTCTACAGATCTTGTGCTCCTTTTGCATCCTTCTAGTATTTCGCCAGTATTGGAGTTTTCTGGTACTGGCACAGCACTGGCGTACACATCCTTACTGCTCCCTCAGGATTGCAATTTTTCTGCACAGTAAAACGATCACGTGCTAAATAACTTGTACTCTGTGCCTTGCCTGTCCTTTCCAGAGCCTGCATGCATGGCTGGCACTGAAGTATTGAACTACACTAATAAATGGATCCACATTTCCCAGGGATTAGGCTGCGTAGTCCGACGGTCATGCCCTCATTGCAATTTATGCAGCACCAGTGTGTGTCATCTGCAAATCTGAATCCACTGTAGTTTTATAATCCCGGTTGCTGGTCCCTGCGGAGCCTCCTTACCAACACCTCCACCCAACGTTGTTTCCCCTTTTGACCCCTCCATTTTGCCACTTCTGCTACCCAGGACCCTCACCATCGTCGCGCTCTTCCTCAACCCATTTCTTTTCCATGCACGGGAAATGTTCTGGATACCTTCTGACAAAGGTCTCGCATACTAATCAAGCTATGGTCCATCTCTAGGACTTCATGGGCTTCTGTGCTGCAATGCCTGTGCCTACTCTGGAGTGGCACCAGAGGTCCTGTAGAGCCCCGCAGCTACTCCCACCCACAACACACATTATTACTGAAACTGTTGGCAGGACCTATCATCTGCACAAGAGGAACATCCTAAGAGCAAAGTATCTATTAATATTAATGTATTTTATTCATAGAAATATGTCTTTTGGAGATGTATGTATTGCGGACTGGTCACCTTTACAGAACTCCAGTCATATAAAAATCACAGATCTTGTACTGGAAGACAATACAGCACGTTAGTTGTATAGTTACAGAGAGCTAGAATGTTTTTAACATAAAACCCAGAAATAAAAAAACCCATCTGAGATCCCAGTCTAGGTTTAAAATCTTTGTGATACAACTTGGTAGTTTTCCCACCATGCCTATTTGCTCCCCAAAACTTCCCACATATGCTTTACCTTTTAAATTGATATTAACAATATGAATGCTAGGACATTAACACCCTTTCCAAAAAAAAAAAACCAAACAAAACAACCCACCTCACTCAGGGGAGTATTAATTCTATATAGTTCCCAAGGCATTAGAACTGTTTGATGAAACCAGCGTGAACTGAAAAGTCACCTTGTTTGCAAAGCTTAGCGCATAAGCCTTTGAAAAACTCCTGAAAAGAAGTCTACAATCAAAATCAATACAGGCTGTAAGCTGGGCAGCACCGAAAGAATGGGGTAACAAGAACAGGGTTTACAAGGAGCACTGTTTTGTTGTCATTCAGAAGCCATCCAAAAAAAGAAGATTCTGGTTTTCTGTTAAAAAGAAGTCTAATGCGATTACAGGTCTATCTAGTAGTAGCACCACTTTCAGTTTTTTTTCAGACCACGTTCACTAACAAACAGTAAAAGGGAGGGGGCTGAACACAAAAAGGGAGAGGAAGAAGATACAGTGAACAAAATTCAAGACTTTATCCACAATAAAAGTTCAGTGAGGAAATGCTCCTACTGTCTCCAGAGGCAGCTGTGAGATGGAGACTGAAATTTGACTTTTAGGATTTTACACTGACAGGTTTGGTTCAAAAGATCAGGAAAAATTGGCAAAAGAAAAGAGTTTATTTCAAAAACTGGTCCATCTTCTACAAAAGCAGAATTATCCCCTAGCGTGTTCTCACCAGCGCACGGTTTTAAAAGCCCCCATCACGCACCGCATCCAACTATTACAAAGCCTAGTAGCTTTCAACATTAGAAGCATCTTTCTCACATTTATCCAAGTACTTCCTCTTACTAGTCTTCCTTGTAGCAAAAAGGTATAATTCCAAAATGGTATCTTAAATACTAACCAAATTGAATGGTCTTTCTAAATTCACTGACCAAAGGAGCTACTGTCCTTCTCTCCCATGCTTCAGATCCACCCCCAAGCACAGTCCTAGTTTGTTCCGCTCTTTCCTTGGGCATTATCTGCCAGCCGCTTGTTTTACTTCCTCACACTTTAACAATCTCTTTTCAGCACTCAGGTACCTTTAAGTAAACGGTGTAACCCAGATGGACATTAATGGAGCAAACTGTTATTACCAGCAGCATAGCACGGCTGTATTTTCTAGACACTTTACTCTTGCAGACCTAATGTTTTGTAATTCCACAGGCACTTATTTAAGCACCTAATCACATAGCTGGGATTTTTGTGAGGCATCCTGTTCCCTCACCCTAGCAACTAAACCTACAGCAGTAGGAAACCAGATAGCTTTGATATCGGTACCTATGTAGCTGCAACAGCACTCAGTCAGCAACTCAAGCTGTTGGGCTTTCTTGTTCCATTTAAGCAGCTTCACATGCAGCAGCATCACCACCACAGCATGAAGTTGTTTGACAGTCTGCAGGCACACACGTACCCCATCCAGACCCTCTCCAAGCAGAAGCATTGGTTCTCCAGGACACAGGGCATCAGAAGAACCCATCTGTGCAGGTGTGATACTCAGGAATCTGAGATGAAAGCAGCTATGTAATCGATACCTACCACGCTTCACACAGCACGAGGGATTTGGTTATAAAATTTAGACGCTGAAAGAAGATACATTTTACCAGCACAAACACTCAGAATAAAACTTTTCTCTTAGGGGAATAAAAAAGTCAGAGAAAATATTTAAAGTACAACAAAGAAGTGGTGCTAAATGTTAAAAACCAGCCATCAAACAACGCCAGGACAAAAGTTAACATTGCAGTTATAGTTAACTATAATTTATGTAAATTGTAGTTATACTCCCAAGCTGGGCAGAACACTAAAACCCCTCTTCTTTCTGGATCTTTTGAACGCATACAAGTAACTTGAAACACTCCATACAGCACCAATAGTACTAGCGCAGCAAGACAGCTTATAATGTGAAGGAGACAGAACTTATGACTACAGCAGCTTTTTACTAGAACCAACTGCTTAGACAGCAGGAACAAACATTGGGCCGTAAGCAATCATCTTTCACTCCTTTCGTCACAGAAACTAACCTATTTTTACCCAATCTATGCAAAGACATCGATTCTCCATCCCAAACATCAGGTCTCCGGTAACCTGAAAATATAGTACGTTCAATGGATTCTCAAAACCCAATATACTTAGACTTCTGCATCATGTCCATGACCAATCTCACCAAGGCTATCATTGATAAAAATCCATTTTGGAAGCAGCAATCAAGCTGTGATAAGCCACTGGAATGCTTAGAAGAGTCCTAAAAACGGCATTAAGAGGAAAATCCAGATCCTCTGGTAGAAGTGGACCTCCATTAGAATGCAGATGATAAGAGGCTTCACCTTCTGTGTTTTACTTTCACTGTAGCTCTGAAACACTTCAAATCCCAGTAGGCTTGCTCCTAACAATGTTAACTAGAAGAAAAAAATACACGCACACCCCCTTGAAACTTTCAGAATATTATTTAATTTAAAGATGTGGCAACCCTAAGTTTTGAATCAGCCTCACAAATGTTTCAAGCTGATTTAGTACACTGGTAATGGTAATAATAGTAATGGTATGGGTTATATTGATTTCTGCATCTAAAAAAAAAAAGTCAATAAGCCTCATGACCCTGATTTGCAGAGCATTCTACCCTGGTCTGAACGCCTTATGGTATTTTTACCAGCAGGTGTCAGGTCTGAGATTAGCAGATATTACAAGGTAGATTCAGTTCCAGCCAAAGCTTCCCACTGCCAGAAGGGGGTTTGTGTGCAGTGATTCCTGTTCATCTTGGGGAGAGGGCGGAACTTATTCATGAAAAAAAGGAAACATGGAAAATAAGACTGCTGCTTGAAACCCAAATCTGTGTGACAAATGCTGTAATTTTTTCAATGTCTTTGGCTTTAGCACCTCCTCCAGCTCGTTGGAGTAAGGCTGGCTGCACAGAGACTGATCTGCCAGAAAGTATCCAAACTTTCCCTACAGCGTGCAGCTGCCATTACAGCAGCGTTTGCTTCTTTGGGCAAAAGCTCCCCACCTCCAGACCACCAAGACGCAGGTTACTCCTTGCTTCCTCGTCTAGAACGTTATCAACAACATGATGCAATTTCAGAAGGAAAAGACAATATCCCAGGAGCTGCCAGGACTCTTTGGCACAGAAATAGGGCATTTTCTCAGAACAAGAAATCACCACGAACGGCATGCAGGTCACTACTATAATCTCCAAAGACTTTGGCCTCACATGTATTTAACAAGCTGGGAGATGTCAGAATAACACAGCCCCGGATACGAAGCAGTGTTTTTGTGTTTTGTAATAGGCTGCCAAGCATCACTGTAGAATATAGACCCAATAAAACAATATGAACTGATCCAACCAAGTCACCCATGAAAATCCATCTGCTCACTCATCCGCTCAGCATCGACAGACCCGTCTCTATTAAACGGGAAGAAAATCAAAGGAGTCTGGTATTTTCTGGAGCGTGCAGAGAAACCTTATGGGAAGGGTGCCTCCCCCGTCCTGTCACATAGAGAAGCTGCAGAAGGGACAATGACATTGACAACAGATTACGCTATAAGTCTTGCCTAGAATATTTCTATCCAAGATAACATTTAAAGGGGGACAACTGTATTTAACAATGTAACAGTGTACTGAAATGAAAAAGAAAGATTCTTTCAGATGTTATATAGAGCTTTCTTCTTAGGTTTATGGCTACTGTAATTTTTCAGTGGCAGCAACTGTAAAGGACAATGAGAAGAAGGACCTCCAAAACAAAATTCCAATTCCCTTTTCCTGGATGCTATTAATTATTCAGAAGTTGCACCTGATCCTCCCAGAATGCACTCTGGAGCCCACATAAAGGCAGAATAATGCCCAGTAGCTATGGCAACTTGACACCCACTTTAGCTACAAAGCTGAAACAAAGCCCACTGCATTAAAGTGACTGTAAACTCTTTTATGCAGGATGCAAAGTTCAGCTACAGACAAAACCACCCTGTTTCTAAAAATTTGCTTTGCTATTAAGAATTCTCTCCCCCCAACTACTTTGGTATAATCAAAAGCCAAACCAACCGAAAGAGCAGTAAATGACCTAAAAAGCTGACTGTAATTTCTAGTGTTTCTGGATAAATCAGGACAGCAAGAATGTATCTCAGACTCCAGTGTCTTGCAGAGGTTCCTTCAAAGGTCTAAATGGGACAAGTTGGTGCCCAATGGCAGTTGCTCATCTTTTCTGTGATGCAGTTATCCAGGAGAATCTATTCACGGCTTTGGATTCCCACTTGTTGGCATGAGAAATCCTGAGTGACTGTAATTTCTGCTACTCATTCATGACCTGCAGGTGAGAAGCTTTGAAGCCCAGATCATCCGAAAGGCAGCATTTACACCCGACCTCTGCCAACACCATGCTGACATTTAGCTTCAACGTTGAACCCAAAAGACTTACTGCAACTGCTAGATGTATTCGTAGGCAAGCACATGGGAGGGTGTCTGCAGGTGGAATAAGAGCCTTGGAGAATGGCAGTGGATTATCCTCGTTCATCACTCAAGTTGCAGGATGGCTGGCGACACATGAAAAGTGTTGCTGCGACAGGCACCATTTGTACCCCAGCCCGTACTAATCAGGCACTGGCGGTTCAGAGGCAGCTACCAGCAAACATGCTTTTTAAACTGAAACGTAAACAAACGATTCACTCTGTTTTGTCATGCTCATCCCTAACATGGGAGACCCATTCAAGTCAAAATCTTTCAGACTAGTTTGCAAAAACAGCTGCAATTATTTCCTATCTTGAAGAAGCTGTGTTAGTTTAAATAAGCTTCGTAACTTCTTGTAAAATGTCTTTTCTCTTTCTGTCCTCTCTCTCACATCTCTTGTGTGTTATTTAAGACTTCACAACAGCAGCAATCACCTCATGTGAATGTGGGATTACCAGACAGATATCATCTTAGAGCAAACTAGCTATATGCTTAGAACGTTGTTGGGTGACTGACACAATGGTGCATATAATGGGGGAAAAAAATCCCACATCTGGTTTAAGAAAATGGGACTTCTACAACTGAGTTCCTTCCTGCTCCCAGTCATCTTTCAAATGTGTTGGTGAACTTCAGGCAAACCTGACAGAGGTCTCGTGGATCATATCATTATGACAATCAGCAATGAGATACCCTCACATTACTACTACTGCTGAAGAAGGGCCAGGGAAGCTCAGTCTTTTTCTCACTTCTCAGCCACCCACAGCACCAGCTACCTTTTGCATTGGTAGCAACCAGGGAAAGGGGGGGGGGGGGGGAAGGACAGAAAAAGATCACACAGGGTAAAAGGCATAGGACATTGCTGGAGGGACACAGGGGACAGAGCAGGGAGACGAGAGGCTGCACTTTGGAGGGGTCCAGGGAATACTGCAGGAATGGAGTCACAACAGACGAGAAGAGAAGCAAGATTAGTAGAGGTGGATTTTTCCAAGAGATCAGACATATCCACAGGCCTGGCTATATTATTCTGCATCTCACTGAACAGTTTATTTTACGCTATATATTTAATGGGAATGAAATACTTGCCCACTGAAGTGAATGGCAAAATTCTTAGCAACTTCAGAGGAGCTGGGATTTCACCTCAAGATTTTCCAAGTATTTGTTACTTGTAAACACACACCTCAAGGTAAATTTGACACTGGTGTATCTACAATAGTCTAGATCAAAATGTTTAAAAACGAGGCAAACCACTGCAACTATAATCAGATTCCAAAGAGGAATAATTACATATAATATTCATTAATATGAAGATTCACCACACAGGACCTTTTCTTTTGGATCAAAATAATTTGCTGGATTATAGACCTATTTGCAGTCCTATCATTAAAAGCCACAAACCTAATACGGTTTATTAGTCTTCACGTATGAAATATATAAAGCAACACTAATGATTATAAATAAGGTAATGAGTGCTGGGAAAGCTAAAAAGAAAACATTTGATTGTATAAAACATTCCTATTTGGTACAAAAATATAAAAGGAATTAAAATATTGCATTATAAAAAATTAATTTATATTTTCTGTCACTTAAAGGCTCCAATTGCAATTTGAAACTGGACAGATATGTTTGGGTAAGACAGAGGTTACAAGAAGAATCATTAGCATGATTTGCATGATACGTACTATTATTTTTTTGTTCCTGAGAATTGATAACAGTTAAAAAGTTTAAAACAGGCAGCGATTTCACCATATTTGATAAGGTTTATCACGGTTCCCAAACACTTAAGTTCAGCTTTTATCAGGCAAAAAGCTAGAAGTATGTTTTCTTTTCATAGTTACTTTGGGATTTTAAAGAGAGAAGGACCTGGGGATATTGGTTGATAGCCAGCTGAATATGAGCCAGCAGTATGCCCAGGTGGCTAAGAAAACCAATAGCATCCTGGCTTGTACTAAAATAGTGTGTCCAGCAGGACTAGGGAAGTGATTGTACCTCTGGTAATTGTACCTGTACTCAGCACTGGTGAGGCCCCACCTCGAGTACCATGTTCAGTACTCACTACAAGAAGGACATTGAGGTGCTGGACTGGGTTCAGAGAAGGGCAACGAAGCTGGTGAGGGGTCTGGAGAACAAGTCTTATGAGGAGCGGCTGAGGGAACCAAGGTTGTTCAGCCTGGAGAAAAGGAGGCTGAGGGGAGACCTTATCGCTCCCTACAGCTACCTGAAAGGAGGCTGTAGCGAGGTGGCGGTCAGTCTCTTCTCCCAAGTAACAGGCATTAGGACAAGAGGAAACGGCCTCAAGTTGCACCAAAGGAGGTTTAGACTGGATATTAGGAAAAATTTCTTCACTGAAAGGGTTATCAAGCATTCCTAGGCTGCCCAGGGAAGTGGCTGAGTCACCATCCCCAAGGGTATTTAAAAGCCATGTAGGTGTAATGCTGAGGGACATTGTTTATTGGTGGTTTTGGCAGTGCTAGGTTAACAATTGGACTTGATTATCTTAAAGGTCTCTTACAACCAAAATGAATCTATGATTATTAAGCTGAGTAGGCTGATTGTTCTGCCTTCTAACAATCAAACAGAACCTAAATCCTTAAAGGAATAAGATGATCATGAACTAGATGGTTTGGGAACTTTTTCTTGTGCTAACCAAGAGCTTTTAGGGGAAAGCCCCATACACCGGTGAAAGAGAGCAAAGCAGGGCTCTGCTGTGCCTTGCCACATGAGTGTATTGATTGCAGTGCTGAAGTGCTTTGTGAGACACTAAAGGGAAGGTAGGATAGAAAAACCATCATGGATTATTTATCTTAATTCCTAAAGAGAATTCTCCTGCCACGTATTTGTCTGTGCCCTGTTTCGTCCCTTTTAAGGATTCTGAAGAATGAGATTTCCAGCATTCCTGCTCAAGATTGTTCCTTGAACAGAGCTCTGAGCAAGATACGCTAAAATCCTAATCTTGCACCGCTTCGTAACACAACACTCTTGTTGTACCTTCCACAGACTAAAGCGCAGTAATGCTCAAAGGCTCAGGCTGGGGAGAACAGAGGAGGCTGTACCCACAAACCAGTTGACTCATCGCCCGTCCACTGAGCAGCCGCAGTTGCAGTTTAATCTTGAAAACAGCGAAGTCAACTCACACATAACCTCTATTCTCTCCCAGTTCCTTTCTTCTTGATAGTCAGTTCTGCAAAGCTAGTCTCACTACTCACATGGGTTTCAGTGCTACTGTAATTCCTTACGACCTAATCTTTCTCCTGTCATTTATTGATCTGGTTGCAGATGGCGGCTTAATGGCATAAGACTGCCCTGAAGTCAACATTTTAGTTTGCCTTAGAGCAAGAAGTGCTCCAATTTGTGAAGTCCAGCCCCTGAAATTCAAGGTTAGTTACACTGCTCATTATTCCAACCCCCTCCAGACAGGGTTACGCATCACTGCAAACATCACCCAACCTCTCCTTCGGCATTCTCTCCTTCCACCCAAGTGCGCTTTTGGGGGAAGAACAGACTTAGGTCTATGACTAGGTCTGAACTGAATGGTAAACTTTAAGAAGTCAGACCCCGTATATCTCTAATGAGACAAGAGTAAAAGGCATGCAGGGCAATCTACAGCATCAGTTGGCAGCTAGAAACAGCAGCTTCCTCCCTCTTCAAAGACAGAAAACATCCTCCTGTAACCTTTGCACTTCACCAATCTGTAGCAAAAAATACTGTTTGCCCCCCTCATTTGAAGGCACACGCCAAATTCTAGTTTTTCATATCCTGAAATTCTCATTTCACTGAATTCTCATTTTCTTTCTTCATTATTACATAAGTTTATAGCTGAATATTAGAAATCACATTAAAATTAACTGCAGCTCTTGCAAAAGTAGTTCTTAATCACAAGGAATTCCTACCAAACATATTCAGTTTTCTTCTTTTCAACAAGCACAAGACATTCCTTCTGCATCAGCAAGTCACAGTCATAGAAAACAAAAGATTTAACAAGCCTACACATCTAAGTGTTTTCAGTATCTGCATATTGTACACGAGGAAGCAGAATCTGAAGCGGTAAGAAGAACGAGTAAATTATAAAACTGAGAAAAAACTAACGGGACCCACAGACTTAAAAGCTGGCTTAAACCAACCCTAATTGAAATTACTTATGTGAAAAGAAACCAAAAAGCCTAGTTCTGTCTTTACAATTCTAACAATAGCAGAAGAGGTATAAAAGATTAAAAATAAGAAAAGTGCAAGTCGTTCAAATTACTGGAACAGACAATGATTGATGATGCTCATCAAACAAAAGAGGGAAAATCAATAACTTGGGAAGCACTGGACACACAGGGTGTGGAAACTGTTTTTCCGCCAGCATAGCTCTGGCACAAAGAAAGCGATTGTGACTGTGGCTAAGCAAGACAAGACTGTGAGTTAAAACATGCTGATCATTACCAGCAAGGCAAGAAATCACTGTATTTGAGACACTGACAAAGTAATCCTAGCTGCTACCTGACACTCATACTCCGTGAATTACATCAACTTTCATTCCCCAATTCAAATGCTCCACAAATCTGCTAAATCAGCTTTCAAAAGTTAAAAGCATAGATAAACAAGTGACTATTTCAGCACTATCAAACATGGCTCCAGACCACAGAGTAACCAGTATTTTCAGATGTAACAGGTTGCCCACTGTTAGCATATTCCTGCAATGTTATTTACCTGCCTTCCCGAATTCCTCCCCAGAAAAGCACGAGTGCCTGAAGCAGCACGTAGCGTGCCTCCTCCAGAATACAGTCAGCAAAACAAGGGAAGGCACGCTACATCAGTGACAAAGGCAGCAGACAAAGACATGGGAGAAATAAGATTACAGAATGTTACTAAATCATTGTATTTCAAACCATCTCTGTTGGACGTGGAAATGCATAAACTGGGTTACTTGACCAAAAAACATGGAGGGGGGAACCCCTGGTGGATAGATTAGATGTTTAAGTTCTAATTACTGGTGTTATTAGAGACTTGGTTATGATAATCCAGTGCTTCAATTCAATTGCGTATTAAGTTCAACACTGAAAATAGATATTTTCATACCTCTAATGAGCAAGCTGGCACCGTGTAACCCATAGATCAAACGCACTAAGCATTCTGCTGAACTAGTAGCCTGATGAGGCTTTCAGGGAGCTCCAAGCAGACACTTTCACCTTTTCCAGGGCGCGACGCCTAGCCTAGCGGTGCTCTTCTGTCCCTCACCCCCCCCAGTGACTCAGATATGCTGCATTTGCAATACTGAATTATTCATTACAGTTCTATCAGAGGGGGGAACTGGGTCTGGGCGCCTTTTCTTCCCAATGAAGTTGCTCTCTGCTGCAGCATCTCAGCCACATGACTCAGGCTGCCATGTTTCAGTGCAATGCATATTAAATTCACTTCTGATGCTGGATTTCTTGTCAGCCCATTTGACTGTTTAAGGAGAGTTCTTCAGAGACTGGAAGCAATATAAAGCAGCTCATTAAAAATGCCCTCGCAGCCCACAACCCCTTCCTGAGTCAGGAGTTTACTGGCTGTGACGCTCTGAGGATGTTTTGGCTGCATGCTCGCTTTGCCTCAGACACAAATTTCCTCTGGAAATAGGGCAGAATAGGTAAGCATCTCCATCCCAAAGGCTCATTAAGCTGCCAGGTATGTCACAAGCATATTCCAGGTCACAGGCGGCTGGATCCAGTTCTGCGCGGGAAAGAGACGTTTTTGTCACACCTGTGGCAGTATTCTTCTCCTCGTTTTTGCCAAGCAGCAAGCAGTCCGTCCCAGCACACATAGGAAATGGAGATGGTCTTGCAAAAAAAAAATGCAGCATGAGCAGAGGCTATCAAGTAGCAGCTCCTTTATATGCATGCATTTAGACAACCAAACATCAGCAAGTACCATGAGAAAGCCCAGGAATTTCTGAGAAGGATAACCGTAAAAGAAAAGCCAAACCTTCGCATTTAAGACATTGAGTGCCTTACAGAAAATCATTAACAACCACCGAATAACGCCAGTGTTCCTTTTTCACGTTTCAAAATGACAGCAATATGTTGATGCTGTCCTCTTCTGCAGAAGCCACTGTTCCTACTTGCTGCAACACCTCCACAAACTTAGCACAAGGGAGAAGTTGAGGCAGAACAGCTGTCTGTCTTGTACTGACTTGACACGCTGCAATCGTTGTTTGTTCCCACATACTATCTATGTACAAGGTGAGAATTTATTTGGCAAAAAAGATGCATTTTTGGGGGCATTTGTTTCTCTGTTGCATTCAGACAATGATGTGGAACTGCCATGAAGTATACCAAACAGCTCTTCTGGAGACATCCTGTTCACTTACAATGTTCAAAAACAATCAAAAAACACCCCACTGCTCTGAAAGGTACAACAGAGACAGCAACGTAAAACTTGCCTTTCTGCGAGATGCTGACTTCAGGTTGTCAAATATTCCAGCCAGACAGATGGTGACAGTGAATTAGAGATTCAGCTATGAAAATCCTGTGATTTTCAGTGGGAGTCACGAGCCTGAAGTCATTTAGCCTTGGAAACTTACTGGCCTCCCAACACAGCCAATATTTGTTGTGTCATACGTCCAGATGCACATAAACGTGTAAACTATGGCTCCTGCTCAGTTCTGCTTCTGAAGCTGCAGCCACAACATCAGCAGCTTAAGCTTTCTGAAGACTTAACAGCCTGAATGACTACCCCATGCATTTGGCAGCAGCTGTACTCCTCCACATTTATAGGATGCTGAAGAAAACAGGACCCACTCCAAAAATCCAAGCAAGCTCAGAACATATACCAACAGTGTCTTAAATTTATCTTTTTGATTGCTTTGCCCTATAAATACATCACCCTTTTCAGGTGACAAAGCATGATGGCAAGGCTGAAGGGGTTAATACAACCTAGCTCTACTGGTCTATCACTGAGGTTTCACCTTAGCTTCCCTACTCAGCAGTTGTCTCCGTCAACACCATACTAGCATCTTCCGTAGTCCCACGAGAAAGTAAAGCTTCTCTCTATAGAAAGACCAGAAGCTGGCAGCTGTAACAAAGCATAACCCTTTATAAATGCCTTTTGCACTGGAAAGAGCCAGAGATATTACATCTAATACCATTTTAAAATCAGAATCCCGAGGCCAACCATTTTAACCATTTAAAGCCGTAGGTTTTAGCAACGTACAAGACCCTTTGCAAGTGAGGATCAGGGCTTATGTTTTCCAGTAGGTCACATCAGCTGGTGTATGAGGCAGCAGCGAAGGCGGTTTTTTGAGTCTTGACTTAATGGTGCATAAAGAGCAACAAGTAAAAGGGATTTTACCTTAAAAAAAGCCTACTAAATCCCTTAACTTTGAGAAGAGCTATGCTCCACAGTGCCCTGCCTGCACAGATGCTGACGGATGGGGTCTGTGGTTTTGCTTAAAGACACCAAGAGAAGTTGCGTCTTCAAAACTTGGCAAGAACTGCAAGAGTATTATTGCGTCATGTCAAGGAAACGTAGAGTTGAAGGCACTTCTCTGGAATCAGAGTCCATGTAATGGATATAGCCCAGAATTCGATATGGCAGCTCTACCCTGACACAGACCATTTTAAGAGCTTAATTGGTGTTTCACTCATACATGCGCAGTTTAGAAATCGGTCGGGTGGAAAAGAGAAGCAAATGGAAAATTGCTTAAACCAGGGGATCTACAAAGTAGATCATTTATAGGGCCTTTTAAAATAAGGTTTGTGATAGTAGAGAAGTTTACCATCATCACCTACTGATACACCACACTGTGACATTTATTACTTCAAGCTGTTGTGACTAAGCTATATCCAAAGTTCTTCTCATACAGCCTTAAAATTGAGTAGAACCTCTACTCTTAATTCTATTGGTTTTTTTCTGCTTATCCTCTATTACACATGAACTTAAAATCAAATGTTACTGCTGACACTTTTCAGCACCACTAAGCACAGAAAAACCCCACAATGACTTTTAATCACACAGGATAGCCATCAAAACCTGAGAACTGTTTGACAACTCAACACTTGTTTCTCCTTGACACGAATCATCACACCATGGCACGCAAATGATGCGAACATGCCGTGTGAGCTCATCATCTCAGAAAACAAACATCACCGTTGTTAGCGTTCAGACAAACAGCCCCTCCCCTCTCAGTCCAGTTTTGTTGACATTTTCATCAGTCCCACAGGAGATTGCTGTGCTCAAAGCTGTGCAGATCTTATTTTCATGAATATAAACTAGTGCTCTGAGATGTCATAGCACAACAATTCACCTCACACATCTCAGCCAGCATTCTTCAGTCACAGCCTACAACAGCCAGGCAATTGCAGAGCAAATATATAGTGTGTATATGTATTTACACACTATGTACAACATAGTGTGTATCTTCACTATATACCCAAGCTACAAAGAGACCAAATTCTTCAGCAGCCTGTAGAATATCAAGAAGGATTATAGAGCCCTGGGAGCAGCAGTCAGGAACTCTGAGGCACAGGTAGTTTTTTCATCAACCCTCCCGGCCAAAGGGAGGGGGCTTGATAGGGCCAATTGAATCTGGCAAATCAACAAATTGCTACAGGACTGCTGCCACAGCCCAGGGTTTGGCTACTTAGACCATGGGACTCACTTTGAGAAACTTGAGAAACAGAGGCCCGATGGGGTCCACTGTCAGAGAAGGGGAAGAGTATCTTTAGCCAGAGGCTTACCAAGCTCATGAAGAGGGCTTTAAACTAGAGTTGCCGGAGAAGGGGAACCTCAATTCATCCCATTCCTACCAGGGTGATGCCAATGCCAGTAACAGACACCCAGAGCCTGGGGAAGGGTTGCGGGTCAACCGGAGAGCACCTGGAGTGCAGCACAAAGGAATACCAGCCACTCAGATAGCTTCACTGGGGGCCCAACTCAAATGCCTCTATGCAAACACACGTATATCAGGGAATAAACAGGAGGAGCTAGAGACATGCAGACACCTGCGGGGATATGATCTTATTGGCATCACAGAGACATGGTGGGATGGTCCCTGTGACAGGAGTGTTGGAGTGAAGGATACAGGCTCTTCAGGAAGGACAGGCAGAGGAGACAAGGAGGGGGTGTCATCCTCTATGTCGATGATCAGCTGGAGTGCATGGAGCTGGGGATGGATGGGGAGTTGACTGAGAGCTTATGGGTCAGGATTAAAGCAGAGGAAGGGACAGGTGATGTTACAGTGTGGGTTTGCTACAGGTCACCTGACCAGGAAGACCAAGTACATGAGGCTCTCTATAGAGAGATAGGAACAGCTTCACATTCACAAGCCCTGGTCTTCATGGGGGACTTCAACCACCCTCATGTCTGTTGGAGGGACAACACAGCAGGGCATAGTCAATCCAAGATGTTCCTGGAATGCACTGATGACAACTTCCTTTTCCAAGTGATTGAGGAGCCAACGAGAAGTGCCATGCTAGACCTTGTTATCGCCAACAAGGAGGGACTGGTGGGGAATGTGAAACTTAAAGGCAGCCTTGGCTGTAGTGACCATGAAATGGTGGAGTTCAAGATCCTTGGGATGGCAAGGAGGGCGCGCAGTAAGCTCACTACCCTGGACTTCAGGAGAGCAGACTTTGGCCTCTTCAGGGACCTGCTCAGTAGAGTACTGTGGGATAAAGCCCTAGAGGGAAGAGGGGACCAAGAAAGCTGGTTAAAATTCATGGATCAGCTCCTCCAAGCTCAGGAGTGATGCATCGCAACTAAGAGGGAGTCAGACAAAAATGCCAGGAGGCCTGCATGGATGAACAAGGAGCTCCTGGGCAAACTCAAACTGGAAGCCTACAGAGGGTGGAGGCACAGTCAGGCAGCCTGGGAAGAACACAGAGAAATTGTCTGAGCAGCCAGGGATCAGGTTAGGAAAGCTAAAGCCCTGATAGAATTAAATCTGGTCATGAACGTCAAAGATAACAAGAAAAGCTTGTATAGGTATGTCAGTGATAAAAGGAAGACTAGGGAAAACACACACCCTCTGCAGAAGGAAACAGGAGACCTGGTCACCTGGGATATGGAGAAGGCTGAGGTACTCAAAGACTTTTTTTTTGCCTCGATTTTCACTGGCAAGTGCTCTAGCCACACTGCCCAAGTTGCAGAAGGCAAAGGCAGGGACTGAGAGAATGAGGAACTGCCCACTGTAGGAAAAGACCAGGTTGCAGACCATCTAAGGAACCTGAAGGTGCGCAAGTCCACAGGATCTGATGAGATACACTCACAGGTCCTGAAGGAACTTGGCAGATGAAGTTGCTAAGCTGCTATCCATCACGTTTGAGAAGTCGTGGCAGTCTGGTAAAGTTCCCGCTGACTAGAAAAGGGGAAACATAATGCCCATTTTTAAAAAGGGAAAAAGGAAGACCCATGGAACTACAGGCCAGTCAGTCTCGCCTCTGTGACAGGCGAGATCATGGAACAGATCCTCCTGGAAACTACGCTGAGGCCCATGGAAAATAAGGAGGTGATGGGTGACAGCCAACATGGCTTCACTAAGGGCAAATTGTGCCTGACAAATCTGGTGGCCTTCTACAACGGTGTTACAGCATTGGTGGATAAGGGAAGTGCAGCTGACATCATCTACCTGGACTTGTGCAAAGGATTTGACGCTGTCTGGCATGACATCCCAGTCTCTAAATTGGAAAGGCATGGATTTGATGGATGGACCACTTGGTGGATAAGGAACTGGCTGGATGGCCGCACTCAAAGAGTTGTGGTCAATGGCTTGATGCCCAAGTGGCAACCAGTGATGAGTAGCATTCCTCAGGGGTCAGTACTGGAAGTGGTAGTGTTTAGCATCTTGACATGGACAGTGGGATTGAGCGCACCCTCAGCAACTTTGACAGCAGCACCAAGCTGTGCGGCGTGCTCAACACACCGGGGGGAAGAGATGCCGTCCACAGGGACCTTGAAAAACTTGAGGTGGGCCCATGCAAACCTCATGAAGTTGAACGAGGTCAAGTACAAGGTCCTACAGATGGGTTGGGGTAATCCCAAGCACAAATACAGGCTGGGCAGAGAATGGATTGAGAGCAGCCCTGACGAGAAGGACTTGGGGGTGTTGACAGATGAGAAGCTCAACATGAGTCATCAATGTGCACTTGCAGCCCAGAAGGCCAACTGCATCCTGGGCTGCATCAAAAGCAGCGCGGCCAGCAGGTCAAGGGAGGTGATTCTTCCCCTCTACTCCACTCTTGTGAGACCCCACCTGGAGTACTGCGTCCAGCTCTGGAGTCCTCAACAAAAGAAGGACATGGACTTGTTGGAACAAGTCAATAGGAGGGCCATGAAGATGGTCAGAGGGCTGGAGCAACTCTCCTATGACAACAGGCTGAGAGAGTTGGGGTTGTTCAGCCTGGAAAAGGCACCAGGGAGACCTTATAGCAGCCTTCCATGACCAAAAGGGTGCTTACAGAAAAGTGGCGAGGGAGCCTATCAGGGAGTGTAGCAATAGGACGAGGGGTAATGGTTTTAAACTGAAAGAGGGGAGATTTATATTAGATATCACGAAGAAATTCTTTACTCTGGGAGTGGTGAGGCACTGGAACATGGAACAGGCTGACCAGAGAAGCTGTGGATGCCCCATCCCTGGAAGTGTTCAAGGCCAGGCTGGATGGGGCTTTGAGCAGCCTGGTCTAGTGGGAGGTGTCCCTGCCCATGGCAGGGCGGGTGGAACTACATGATCTTTAAGGTCCCTTCCAACTCTAACCATTTTATGATTCCATGGTTCTACAGTTACTTAACAGTCAACTTCTGCGTGGTCCATAGGGAAAATCATCACCAGATCATTCGGGACAGCCTGGGCACAAGGCAGGATTCAACAATGCAGATCCAGTTCTAGCCCTTCATATCCCATGGTCCCCTCCACTTCATCTGCCTTTTCAGTCTACCTCTGGGGATGTAAATGAGACCACACAGTTTGGTGTGCGGCAGGGGACATCTGAAGTTACATTTGACTTCTATAAATATCAATCTCTAGCTTTTTCCACTTTTAATGATATGACTTTGATATTTTGACATCCATATTTCAAGAAAGAATGGTCAAAACTACATGGGAAAATAAAAACTTGTCTAGTCATAATTCAAAGAGTAGGAGTAGTTGTTCGGTGTCTCACTGCACAGGACAGGCTCAAAATTAGATACAAAAGGAGTTGGAACTGCAGAGAAGTCAGCTAAAATCAAACAGGAGGAGAGCCGCACAGATACCAAAGAACCATCAAACTATGAAGTCTTGCAAAGCATCTGAAGTACTTCAAAGTCACAAGAAAGGTTCATTTCTCGAAGGCTGAGCAAAACAGTCAAGGGGGAGTTATAAAATACTGTGTGTGCTATAAGGCACACTCCCCATCTTAGTTGTTACAGCAAGCAATTCCCTAATGCTGATTTTCTAATAACTACCACTTACGAAAACCACTCACAAATAAAAATTATTTATGATGCTTTTAGGAAGCTTAAATAAAGCTCTGAGAGCAAATGCAAGGGCTTATTTCACTGTCTCCTCTCCATGAGACATTCAAACACTTTAAACCGGTAAGTTAAACAGAGATTGATCAGAGGTCTGTGAATAAATCTAAGTGACCAGGCTTCCTCTGAGGTTCACCTTCCTTGTTGGGAAGGACAAGAGGTTAAACAACCCTTGCTTTTATTAGGCTAAACAAAGCCACGATACTGTTTGATGTGGAACAGTAATGCATTTTCAGTCATTTAAACAACGATTAAGATGAAAGTTTCCTTCAAAAGTCTTAAAGCTCCAAGTGCACTGGCCAAAGACTACTAAACCACTAACCTGACAGAGAAAGAACAATATTTTGCCATCTTTCTCTGTAGTGGCTTTCAGGATGGAACTTGGAGGGCTCAAGAGAAGAGAGAAGATAATTCTACCCATTTCCTGTATCTCCAAGAAAAACGTAGGAAAATCTTCTGGTATCCTTTTCTCAAGGGACTTGACAACTATGGTTCTTTATGTCACCATATTTAAACCCAGAGAACTCTGGTATACCTGGTTGAAAATACTCCCATATACACCATGTGCATATATCTGTGATTCAACAACAGTGTAAATTATTTATGTGTGTTAGGAAGTTAATCCCAGTCTTTTCTTCCTCCATTTATCTTCCTGCTTTTGATCCTCTGCAGCCATCTCCTTAGTTCCCAATAAAACCAGCATTTCTCTTGCTTCTGTTTCCACCAACTCAGCATTTCATGGCCGTTTTTATCTTAGAAGTTTCTCCAGTCTCTGATGGGAAAATACCTGTGCAGCAGCGCTAGGCTACCTGATTATGTGTTTCCAAGAAACAGTACTTCTATAGGAGGGCATATTGTCTTAGATGTAGATGATGAGAATACAGGCGTTTCTCCAGTGCTTGTCACTGCTGTATCCCAGCTCCTGGAGACTGCACGTGCTCTGCTATGGAGTACCCAATAGGTGTTCATTCCTGATCCTCTGGTATCTCAGGAAGGGTTCTTCTAGAAATACCAGCGTGACCATCTTCCTCCTCTTTTATTTCTCCCTTTCTATAGATTTAAACTTTCAATTTATAAAGTATCATAATTGAAAAGCAAACCAAAAATCATCATGATGTCCTCTCTTTCCTCCTAAATGCAGGCTGACCAACATAAAAGCTACCCAAAAAAGCATGCAAACTCTCCGATCTCCTTCCTGTGACAGTGAAGCTCACTTATGCTACTATTGATGTTCACAGTATCAACTACAGTATTTCTCTATGGGCCAATTTTGCATAACTTCTTGTGGTGGGCAGAGCTGGAGACTCCTTATCCTTGGTTTGTAGTTCTTCAGATCTGTCAGGTACTCCAGAACACCAAATCCCATGTTACCTTAAATTTCCCCAGTTAAAATATATCATTACTCACCTTTTTCCCCTCAGTACTATCACCACTGACATAGGACAGTTTTCGACGGACATAGAAGAGCATATCATCTTGCCGGGGGGCCCATTTCTCCATAAAATACGTTGAAAACATCCAAGTCCAGAACACAATACGGTCATCTTTGAAACACCCTAAGAGGCATTAAAAAAAGGAGAAATAAGAGTTGTGGAATTATCATGTCACATTTGATTGCGCTTAACATGACATCTGAAGTCTTTGCTACATATGGTGCAGTCGAGCCCAATGGCAGCAGAAATATTCCTGCACAGCTCAGAGTAAGTTTTTCTACTGTGTACAGCACAGCCACCATTCCACACAAACTCACAGCCCATCTTTGGCCATCATCAAACGAAACCACCTTCTGGCAACCAATCTGCCCCTGTGCAAAAGAAATGCAAATCAGGGCCCATGAGTACACCCTGGCTATGCCTGTGCCATGGAGAAGGACAGCACTGGCGCACTGAGTGACAGTACACCAAAGAAGCACTCAAGGAGTAATTTCAAAGGCATGTAGTGCCAATATATGCTCCAGCTAATGACATCAAGCCACCAGCTGCCAAAAGGTTTATTATATGCTCTCAAGGAGTATAGCCAATCCTTCAGAAACAAGCAGCTGATACCTTCCTTAAATCAATACACAGGAACAAAAACGTACCCATGCAGGGGCGACTGTAGTTCACCCTTTCTCTGTCAAGGAACAAAACCCAGCTCTCCCTGAAGGAAATGAGGAATGTTGAAGTCCCAAATCCCAATTAAACAAGAAAAAGCAGGGGGAGAAGGGGAAAAATGAGAGGAGGAAGATGCAACAAAGTTTTGTTCAAAGAGACAAATTACATCAGCAATAGCAAGGCAGTTGGCTTCTCACCAGGA
The DNA here is from genome assembly GCF_028500815.1 of Rissa tridactyla. Lineage (NCBI taxonomy): Eukaryota > Metazoa > Chordata > Aves > Charadriiformes > Laridae > Rissa > Rissa tridactyla. The sequence goes on from NC_071466.1 coordinate 136,555,038, forward strand.
AAAGGAGGCACAGCAGAGGTGACATCACATTTTGAAAAACTCTTCAAAGCACTTAACTGTAAAAAACAGCAAAAGGTGCTGCATCTTCTGTGCCGTAACGCTTGCACGCTGTTAAAGACCACAATTTATACAGACAAGGAGTGAAGGCACTACTGTGCCTGGTGATAAAGGAGCTGAATTTCTCCACTGCTCCTCAGTCCTACTGGAGGCTCCTTGATGGAGTAATCGCATCCCCTCCCCAAAGCCCTGCTGAAAGATAACTGCGGCTGTTAGCCAGAGCCTAGCTGTTTTAAAACTTGTGAAGAGAGAAACACTAAAAAATAAATTACATTGCTGAGAAACAGCAAAAACCTGAAATGGGTGATGGATGGTAGTGTTACGTATAAGACAGCAAGACTGGCAGGGGTGTGTTTATGTACACACATGCAGCTGACAACCTGTCCTCCAGAATATCTATCCTTTACAGTGGTTTATTTCCCTAAAAGTTACAGATTGGCTGCCAGGTTGGTACACACGTTGCTCCCCAGCCCTCGGCTGCCATTCAGGTTGGTGTATTTCCCTCTCAGCAGTACACTGCACGCATGAAATAGTTCTGCAGAGAAGAATCGCGTGTAAGACAGAAGTGACATTTATTTACAACGATACCTGGACTAAGCTTTAGAAGATTTTCCAGTCAATTGCCAAGAAAGCTGACACATACCATAACAAAGAACATGATTTTTCTTAGACACTGGTGGCTAACTTCAGAGCTTCATAAAGCAATCAATCAATCTTTTAATCCACAAGCATAACTCAGCACATTTTCCTACTTCATTGTGTGTGCAATATTTGGAAGAGAAATCTTTCTTCCAATCTTTAATTATTGTGGTGAGCAGGAGATTAGACTTTCAAATTTTTTAGCAGACAAATGGGTGATTGAAATCAGAATCTTAGGTCTCTCCAACTAAATCCAAAAGTAATACTGAAACAAAATGAAATTCCACTGATTGACCGTGCACGGAATACGTTAATCATCATCAAATAGGGTGGTATTTGAAAATATGTATATAAATTGATTATATTTAAAAAAAAAAATAATGAAAAGGCTGAGAGAGAACAGAAAAAGGCTAAGGCAGTTAGTTCCCAGTGCAGGTTAATTCCAGGCCATGCTGCAATTGCTTTATTTGCATGGCTGCTGTGAAGTCATTTCAATTACTTAAGGCGGCATAGAACATAATGTGCAATCGTGAATAAAATCTGCAATGCACTTAAGTACTATCCAGTTTTTCCAGCAGAGAAAGGGAATACGCACTGGAAAGCTCAGATATGGGATGCTGGGCACCTGCACCCCTCCTTGGGCACAGGTGAACAGGACTGTATGGCAAACAGCTGTATCTGAGAGCCTACCACAGAAGAGTGGATCCAAATGTGTCAGACTATCAAAACCAGGCTGAGGAAGGACAGGGTTACCATTGGTCAATATATTTACAGATAAACACCAAGAAGAAAAAAAAAAGGTTTAAGGATACATTGCCGACACAGGGACAAATGGCTCTAAACTACCCACTAACACATATGTGGGCCGTAAATTTGAAGCAGATTCCTAAGCAATCAAGCCATGAAGTTCCGGAGCAGCCCCCTCAACTGGAATAGTGATGGCAAAAATCCCTACAGCTGTAAAGCTAGAGCTCAACTTGGTTAAGAAGGTTCATGTGTTACCAATGACAGTCGAGGATACCATGACCCAGTCCTGCCTCTATATTTAGCAAAAAGTAGAAAACAGGGCACGCATTCATTGTGATTCATTCATGGTCTCCAAGAAACTTATTAGATCTCATTGGCTTTGAGTACCTGAATTCCCAGCCTTAATTAAATGGAGATGGGGGAGGAAAGGGGACAGAGGATTGCCCCGAGTTCATCTGGAGTTCTACGAAAATCAAAGGAAAAAGAAAAAAGAATCTACATTCTGTAAGAATCATCTCTGAAAATGTTCTAGTGTTCGGAAGTACACCACTTTGAGTTTACTTCATAAATGAGGAAACAAAATAACCCTAGCCAAGCCACTGATAAATTTATATAAGAATGTTTTTCTATCTGGGGGGAAATATTTTTCCCTTATAAAGCAAAATCATCAAGTTATCTAAACCCAGCATTATAAACAAGGGTTAAACAACTTCTAAATTCTGGCAGTACCTGCGAAAATCTGAGAAGCTGTCACATGAGCTGCTTACACCACCAGATACGTTTTACACAATAAAGCACAGGAGTTAATATGCTCTTCTGAACAATTTATGGGTGGTTATAACAGAGCATTAATACATGCAGGCGAACGGCAGAACCAGGTAAGGTACCAGGACTTTGTGCGTGCTTTTATGCTTTTTGGAGAATGCAGGACAAACTGATTCAATGTTTAGCATCAGTCTAAACAGAAAACCAGGGGACAGAAGTGCTGTGGCAGTGAAGCTACTGCAGCACTGCAGCATAATGCAGGGGAAAAGAACCCTGAAAACCCTTATGGCAATGTTGGAAGGCTGTCAATTCAAAACCCTACCTGCAACAGATTAGATGTAAAATCGTCCTCCAAGCTTCAGGGATACTGGCAGACACTGCTGCAATTAAAACCAGCCTGAGGATGTTCTAACTGTTCTGACTGCAGTGGTAAAGGACTTTTCTTGAAGCCAAAAAGAGCCAAATCACTGCAACACAGCTGTTTTTATTAAATTTTAGTAGAAGCAGGAAGGATGGGGAACAGCACACAGAAGAATTAGCCTTTAAAATCTACTATTAAATAGCATTAACTTGGAATGGAGACAAGAAAATTTGTATCCATACTTCTTAAAACTTGAGAGGGGGGAAAAAAATCTATCACTGTTTAAAGCCAGAAACTGTCAGATCCAATATATCCGCTCAAGCTTGCCTTCAACGATTGCATCCCCAAAAAGCACGCCATACCCTTACAGTTATTATGTTGGTGGTTTACAGCATCTCACTGGAAGCCTTCCAGCTTTGCCGAGAAGAAACTTGGAAACTGCTTTTAGAATTGTTTTGGGGGATGGTTTTGAAACTGTCAGGCTGACAGCCCAGCAGACAAAATTACTCTTTTCCATAGACTGAAGAGAGCACAAAGTCTCAATCTCTCAGCCTTTGCCGCAGCACCCTGTTGCGGGACCTCAGCTGCACTCGAGATGGTAAGGCTCAGAGAGCAGCTCTGTCCCCATCACACACCACCCACGGAAGAACTGGATGGACCCAGCTCACGGTTGGATTGCTGATGACCTTAACCCACTTGCTATTATACCCGATACTGCTTCTATCCACCTGGCAAGGACTGAGATCAAAAACAGATGCCAATTTTTCATTGGCCAGACAATCATGAGTTGGCAGCAGCTTTCTATCACGTTGGTCCATCGCTGTTTGCACAACACCCAGAAGACGTGCATGCACGCACATACGCTACCATTAAGTTGGACGGCACTTAATAAAACACCTGGCACTTAGAAGCCCTTGAAGCTTTGAATTCAGTATTTGGGCAGACCTTTTAAAATGCTAACCGTTTTATTTTTGCCAGAGGAGAATCTGAGCCTTCTGCAACACCAGAATTAGATGATATTTGCAAAGGAATCGAATTCCATCTATAGTTGAGAGCATGCAGCAAGACAGCTTCCTGAAAACACTCCTCCCCCAGCAAATTCTGCTTCTAAATGAATAAAATGGTATTAAGAGTTCAGACTATAAATCTTAATACACTAGAAGTTGATTATATAATTATGAGACCTTTGTCATGAATAAATCCTAATTACAACAATTTACTGTAATGATTCATTTACATGGATTTTATCCTCATTAGAGGCAAGATTTATGCCAGCTGCTATGTAATAAATGTCTTTCTTTTTACCTATTAGACTTTTATATTGAGCATTCACTTCAGGGAACTGACTCCAGATCCACATAAGAAGTTGTGATTTTTTTATTTTTTTTTAAATTAATGCTTTCCAAAAAATCAGTGGATAAAGAGGAGTGTCAGCATATTATTTTGCTTCAAAGGAATAGAAGAAAAGATTTCCCATTTGGTGGATAATCATTTTTTCAGCATGTACCACTCAGAGCTTAGAGGAACAATAATTTCAGTGTTTCTGCCTATGCTTTTTTTTTTCCCCCTATTCCTCTAGCCTGCCATGAGCTACTCTTAACTGTGAAACATCATAAAACTCATTTCATCCAATTCTGCCACAGTGCTATCATCTGTAAAATGGGCATCCTTAGATGTTTAGGGGTTAATTAAATGCTTATGAAGATTTTTACACCCACAGCATGGAAAGCAAACTAGACTTCTAAGTGATTCACACTATATTTAACTTTTGTTTTGAGTTTAGCCAAGTATTTCTTCAAGGACAATATGAGAAGCGCATCACATAGATTAAAGCTACCTTTGATATTATAAAGTTATAATTATGACTACGTAAAATCAGAATGGATGTTCCCTGTCCAGTGATAGTTGCCAGCTAGCCAGATCATTAGAAATCTGAAGTTCAGTCTTCTTCCCACGCCTGCATAAAAGGACATCATTTAATCCCTTCAGTTTGACCTTATACAAACACAGGACTTCACCAAACTTTCAGAAGTTCACTGGCAAATGATTCAAGAGCAGGCAACACAGAGGGAACGTGTCACCAAAGGAGAGGCCCCCAGAGCACACCCTTGCAGCACATTCCTCTCTGAAATACCAGGGTAGGAAAGGAGCAACACCACTGATGCCAGCTGTAGTGACATAGCACAGTGAGAAGTTTGCTTTTGCAAGCATGCAAGTCCTAAATCTGTCAGAAAAGACAACATACTTTCAACATAAGTTTTTCTGGCAGAACTCTAGCTAGAAAAGGAAGGCATCATGGTGACAGCAGTGACAGGGACAAGATAGATGCCGCAGATTAAACATCCTGCTCTGCCACTGACACAACCCTCCTCTTTTCCTCACCCTAAAATGGAGGGTAACTGTTCTCCTACCCCATCATGTATTGCATGCACACAGCCATTAACGTAATATGAAGAGGATAAGCAGAATATAATTAAAGATGAGAGAATAATTTTATAACAAATACAGCACACACTTCTCTGTAACAGACAGTAATTAACAAGGAGGATGGACAGAAGCTCATTTGAAGCTGAATGAAGAACAGCCTAAAGCAAACAGAAATGTTGCTGCTCTTCCCTTTCTTTCTGTGGGCATTTTAAGAATATAACTTCTATCGTGCTTTCAAACTTGCACACACATATTAGGCTTTTTAAAAGCAATATAATTGATTTCAACCTTGGCTTCATAGCATATCTACAGGGGAGTTGACAAAATTTGAGCTTCAAGCATTGAGTCATCAACATTAAAAGGCTGAGAAAAACAGGAGGTCAATTACTCTTACAGCTGCTGTGCTGTCTTTATTCATTTGCCAGTAGATGATATCACCGCCCATATTTATTACCTTTTCTAAGTACAACTAAACTGTAGACATCACTGAGGTCCCCAGAATCAATACGCAGTTTCAGTACACACCTTAAATTTAAAGCCTGTTCTCACCAGATAATTGATTCAAAGGACCAAAATAACATGAGCCAGAAGCTCACACTTGGATCAAACACAACTGTTGTCCTCTGCATGGAGAGGGAAAGATAAAACACATTTCTATGTTTAGGAATAGACTATATAAAGTCTTCCATGAAGGCCTGTGAACAATTCCATGAAATAACAGGTCCAAAACACTCGAGATTCAGAGAAACTGAGTTAATTTTCAACTGATGACTTCTACTTCCTGAAACACAGAAATGACTCAGAGCTAAGTTGTGCTTCAGCCTTACACTGCACTAAACAATAGCATGTAAAATTTAATTCTGTTCTAAAGATCACAGTTTACCCTACCCAGTAATAGTTTCCCTCCTATACCACAGAACTTTAACTTTGAAACTCTATATAAAAGTCAAGCCACGGCTGTAGCAGTGCAACCTCACGGTCCACGCTTGTCAAGTACCTGTCAATCACATCACATACCTATCCTGTACTTGCAAAATGATTATCACTCTGGAAAAAAAGAAGGAAAATGCCATAATGTAAAAACTTTTGATTCTGAGGACTGAAGTATAACCTTCAAGTATATTTATATCAAGTATATATATTAATTATATCAAGATACATACATATACATATATATATATATATCTCAAGTATATTCACTAGCGATGGCTCTCCACTGCCCCATGCTCCTCCTGACCCCTCAGACTGTCCCTAACCCTAATACAATTATTTTCATTTGTATAATTAGATACAGACTTTGCCTAGATTACGAAGTTTTCTCTTTTATCCAAAGAGGCTATACAATCAAGGTCAAGGCTGATGTGTCAAGGGACATCTGTCGCAGAGATGTCTTTTAGGAGGTGCAGAATCCCTGCACGATAACCATACCTCTACCTAGTCGCTTTCTCTTTCACTGGATGGGATAGATTTGTGCCATAAATGTTACGACAGAAGGCTTTGGTTTCAATATAGCACAATTTCCAAATATCTAATCAGCAGACACCTCAGAGTTTATCTTGTCACCACGATTTACTGCCGTCAACATAGCATACATGTCAATTACAACCAGTGTCCTGTCTCCCTGGAAAATATTAAATAGTTCGTTTATACTGCAGCATCACTTTGGGTATCATAAACAACCTTCTCCTTTCTGCCTAGGAGAGAAAATAATTCATGCAAATTAAACCTTACCAATGTCTTCCAAAGTTGTCAGGAGCGCATATTACTCCCAACTAAGAATCATCCACAAATAACTATGATGCCACAAAATGTACCTTATCAAAATATCGAATAGAATGGAGATAGATGAGACTCGGACAACAAAATTTACATCCATCTATTATTTAGTTAAAAGTTCCTTCTTTTGTGAAGGGCTGGCAGAAAATAGTACAAGGTGTATTATACACAGAAGACGTTTCTGATATTGACTGTGTTTGCTTGCATTCCAACAGCAAGGAAAGACAAGGATAACAGTTTCCAGAGAAGTAATCTCTCCCAAGAATTACACATATTTTGCCCTAAAATTTAGAGAAACAACCTCCCCATAAGAAAAAAAAAATTAGTTTCCTTCCTTTTATTAATTTATTTTCTTAGGGAAAGTTCCACCATCATCATGTTTCTGGAAAGGGTCTAGAGAAACCTGCTTTTTAATAGCTATAAATTGAAGGCCAAATCCTGAGTTCACTGAAATTGGCCACTAAGCTTGTAAGGGTGCAAACTTGATCAGTTCTCAGTGCTCTAATGCTACTAATTACCCCCGAATGTAAAAAGGAACAGTTAACATTATATATATCAACAATCAGCAGATTTCTACACTTTTTGGCAAGAAACACTTATTGAAATTAGGCTTCAAAGTGGTACTTTTGGAGCCTTTCAGGTCAAATATTACACTGACGAATTTAGCAGCAGAGACAGGATATAAATATTGAAGTTACATGATGAAGAGTGATTACTTTATGGATAAGGACCTACAGGTCCCATTAAATCACTTGAAGATGACAGTGACCAACTTCTCTTGCATTACAAAATATTCTCAAGAAATTCAAATGTTTCAAGACAAATATCATGTAATATTGCCCTCCTTCCAGTGAAATCAAAGATACTGTTTTTTCATACTAGCATTAAAAAGTGTTTGCCCTCTTGCCAGCAGTATAAAAATAGTATCTGTTACCATAATCGATAACATAAACCACCAGCTCTCCATGTGGGGCATTTGCTTAGTGAGGACCAAAAATACTTGACAACGAAGCCGGGGAGGGCAGGGTGGAGGTATCTGAAACCTGAAGAGATCATAGGGAAATACTGTTAAGGAAACATGGGAAGGATAAAAGATGAGAACTGCCATTCCAGCTCATGCCTGAAGACCACGGAGCGCCACATCTTGTTTCTAACAGGGACCGGGAGCCTCAGAAAGAGTGAGAATCATTTCACAACAGGTAGGTACGGGATAACCACCTGCATACCCAAGTCTCACCCTAAAACTTAGCAGCTGGAGCTTGTGCTGCACCTTAAAACATGGAGATTTTTGTCCTTTCTAGAACCTTGGAATTACCCTAATTTTCCTCAGTAACTTGGGTAAAATTATAATCTTATGAATATAGAAATTCCTCTCAAACTCAGGAGGTTCTCAAACTGGATTAATTTTGATATAAAAGAGCAATGTAGTTTTGGGGTTGGGTTTTTTTGGGGGGGATACTGGTGGTATTTTATTGTGGTTTGGGGTTTTTGTTTCATTTTGGTTTTTTTGTTTGTTTGTTTTAAATATTTCATAACATGCAGAACTAATTTTGATAAGGGGAATAATAGAAAAAGCGGTACGGCTCATGTCAAAACTTTAATTTTGCCACTTCTGGAAAAAACACATTGGAAACACAGTCAGCTAGCGCATTCCTAGAGGAAAGTAAAAATTCTTCTTGCAGCTTACAGGAAACAAGTGTATTCCATAGGAATGGATTAGCAATAACTAATAACTAATTGGTTACTAGTAGCAGGTGATAAACGTATACTTTCCAGGGCAATGACCATGGACAAACACAACAAATTTTAGTGTACAGCCAAAATATTCTCCAGTTGGTTTTGCTACAGATAGTCATTTCCCTATTGACACAAGCAAGTCCAATCCAAGAACATACTAGGTTTCTGAAAGACAACAAAATGCATTTATCACAGGAAATGCTAATATTTTAAAAACACATCTAACTTAGAAATACAGATCCCATTTCCAAGCAACTGCAAGCACGTCAAGCGTAAGTTTCATGGAAAGTCAAAGGACTTGGGTTTCTAAGTGCCACTTTATTATGTGACATTGTTATTAATATTGTACACACTTCCCTCTAGTCTAGCCCCTGGCTTTGTTTCAAAATTCCTATTGTATGTCTCCTTTTCCCTGAGAATACACACAACAAATAGAATAAAATCAGGTTATCAAAGCAGCTAAGAGACAGTAGATAATTGCATAGAATCTTTTAAAACCTGAATTATTCATGTATGGAATCTGGAATTTAATACTTTCTCCCCTTCCAAAGCCCTGAATTTCTCCATAAAATATGATTTATTTTAAGCTTTTTTCCATAAAAAGAAATTAACAGATTTTTTTCTTTTTAAAAATGCAAACAAAAGCATCTGGGATGAAAATGAAGGACTAAATCAAGAGAAGGGAAAGGTTACTGGAAATGCTAACAGATCTACTGAGCCAAGACAAAGCCTACCAGACATCATGCCAGATTTCGCAAGCTGCCATCGTTACCAGAATTGGCGTAAATTCTAGCCCTGTTCTAGTAACTACGTACTTAAAATATATGTCACTTAAGAACACAAGATAACAACATACAATTATTACCAATATAGCAAAAAAATAACCTTTTGAATGTATTACATTTAATGCACGTCCCCTGGCTACAAAACAGGAATTTCAAATGGACTGATTTGTTGCAAGTGCACACAGAGACCGTGAGTGATGAATGAATGGTAAATCCTACATCGCAAGATCAAACTATAGTTAAGAAGTCTTGAATGTTTTAGAAAATGTAATGCAAGAGACACGCATGAAATAGCTCTTTCAGTAAACAGGAGTATTTCTTTTAAAAAAAGCACTCGCAGATAGCAAGCAGTAAAAGAGAGAGAGAGATATAAACATCCAGGTAGAATAGGATTATGTCTTACAAATCCTTACACCCATACATTTTAGGAGGAAAAAAAAATAAAGTTAGTTTTGAAGCAAACAGCTAACTGAAGGTCGCAGTTATAATTTTGCTTTCCAATGCTAACAAAGGACCACACCAATCTACTTTCAGATGCTAACCTTCAAATCTTACTTTCTCATTAAAACCAACCATGCAGAAGGGAAGAAGCAAGAGCACTTCAAAGCAATAGGAGGCACAAAAGAGGGCTGCCATCATGGCCAGGACCCCACTGCTCACCGACGCTTTGCTTTGGCTTCTGTTGCAGGCTATTTTGGCCACCCTGGGAAGCTGCCCAGTTTTCCTCTCAGGAAAACAGAGTAAGGGATGCTTTCTCTTGTGGTCTACTTTGCTTCTGTAAGTTGTAAAAACACATACAGGTGGTTTTTTGATTTTGCTTTTCCTTTTCAAGTTTTTGTACTTCCTGAGCAGTCTCTGAATTCTCCACTAGTATAACAATACATACAATGAAAGCTATGCTTACTAAAAAAAAAAAACAAAACCAAGATGAAACCGAAACGTGCCCCATCCCTACCTACTTTAGTCCTATTCTGTAAGCTTTAAGATACTATTTCGAGGTCTTATCCATCTCTTTCTACTTGACACTTGCATAGGCGTCCGTAACTGCAGAATATGCCATGGTAAGGCACGCGTACGTGGGGAAGCTTGCATGCTCTGCCACTGGCTGCTGGGACCTGCTAATGCTGTTTCACATTCGCAGCATAACAGTGATACCAGAATTACGTGCCAGCTCTTCACAATCTGAATACCTTAAAATTCCTTACACTGAGGCTGCAAATGATACAAAAGGATATTCTTCCAGACTTTTTTTTTTTTCTTTCCCTTTTTCTTTTTAGCCTTCTAGCTGTGAGTCTGGGCCAGAACAAAATTCCCTTTCCAAACTTAGCATGCATAACTGCTCTGGTATCTAAACCCTATTGAGATTTTATTGAAGAGTGCTTGAATGTTACCTGGGCTAACTTCGAGAAATAAATGAAGCAGAGTATGAATAAAGTAAAAACTGCAGTGACATCAACGAGCAGAGAACTGAGAGGGGAGAGCCCTCAACAGAAGCCAGTTTGCCAAGCAGCCAACGTAGACTACACAGTGCACCTATAAGTCGCCCTAGAGCCAGTGTAACTTATCGTCAGTGAAAGAAGCAAGACAGGATACAACAGAAACTATAGAAAGGAAGGGGAACACAATTCAACTTACATCTTCTAACCTAATTTTGTTGTTATTCTTCCCATAAAGCCCAGACTTATGGCACCATCATAAAGTAAAAACTGTATTCATCATATTTGTACCACCTAAGACCATGGACCAAACCACAGATGTTCCTGCATGTTTTGGGGAAAATATTGAATTTACCATCAGGCTTTAAATGCCATTTTGACACAAATACTTCTTGCCACGTGCAAGGAATGCATTTCTTGATTCAATTGTTCTTAGCCAAACACCACTAAGATTCAGAATATCTGAAAGATCAGAGCAAGAAAAAAAAAAATAAGCGGAGGAATTTAGTATTAAATACCATAAATACATAACAATTACCCTACAGTCTTTCGACGTAACTTAGAAATGCCAGGCATTCCCCTGAAAGGCGTGTGCTGAGCAGACAAGATAAATGAAGTATTTCTGGTTTTACTAACAAGGATCCCAAACTTTCTTGCTCCTGGTGAAACGAGGACTTCATTCCATTAGAAAATACACCTAGGCAAATGCAGCTGAGTGAGTGGCTGGGGTTTTGGGCAGGTAAGGCAGTTAATTGGAAGAAAGAAAGGCAGTATGACAGAGTAGGGATAAACTACTTCCGACTTGCTAAAGGGAAAAGAGGAGGAAAAATGAGTTACTGCTGAGACCCAGCACTTGTGCTTCACAAATTAAAAACCTCAATTCATATCTGCTCTCCCATCCAGTTTTCTTTTGTGTAGGAAATCTGACATCTTGATACCTTTGACATGTGCGTTTCTTTCTGCAGGAAAAAAACTGAGCTTTCTTCACAGTGTATCAGTTGTCAAGCTGTTTAACAGTCTCATCACTGCCACATCACTATTGTTGTCCTGTTTAAACACTAAAAGCATTTGTCAGAAATTTTCTGTCAAATTAAAATATGGAAAATAAAATAGCAGAAACCATTGTAAAAGATGATTCCCAGCTGGAGAAAGAAAAATAAAAATAAATCACAAGTTAATTACGAAATTATCTCTCCTCCAGATATTAACATGGATGATTGTTATAGCTAGAATAAAGAAAAAGTGTTATTCCTAAACCTGATGTGTCAGGGTGATAGATTGCAGGAGGAAGACACTTCCATATGTTAGAGTTTTGTACAGTTAGATGAATCTCTTGACTAAAATGTGTAACTAAGAAAGGAGGAAGAAAAACACTGCGTTCCTCTAGCACAGTACTTACTGAAAATAGCCTAGTGCACTGTTTGGATCACAGATTTTCTCCCGGGATGAACTAAAGCTGAAATCCTGAACACTAGCACAAGCATCACGGGGATAGGAGGGAACTATGAAAATATCACCTTTCCACCACGGATGAGCACAAGGCAACTCCAAATAAACGTACACAATTTCTGTTGGAAAAAATTCAAAGGTTGTCATTTGTGGCTAATGGTTCCTTTTTCCACTGTAAATTACTGCCCTTGGAATGGGGACAGCAGAACAGGTGCTGAATTTGCACCTCAAGAGCTGTAGTTCAGAGTATTAATGTACTAACATTGTTTTGTTTTTTTTTTTTTTTTTTTTTTTTCCAGTCTGCCAGGCTGTGAGCACTTGAGGAACAGACCCCATGACCATTCTGCAACCTCTGCTATGGAGGCAATCATCTCCAGCAGACAGCGGGGTGGACACAGCTGGGGCTGGCAGCCTCTCAAATCCTCTCAGCATGAGTCTGCTGATCATCTACCACATGTCTTTTCACATTAATTTCAGGTATTTGTTCTCTAGAAGCCTGAGCCAGTAATCTCACAGATAAGTCATGCTTACAGGGGAGAACTGCCTTCTAGAGCTCACAGAAAAGACAGCAAATTAAAGGCACTAAGCTAATAAAATAATTAGACTCAATATTATCCCAGCAAGAAAAACTGAGATCTCTAGCTTAATACTTATCCAGAAAACAGCTGTAGATGAGTCAGCAAATCCATAACAGGGTGTGTAACCTGGCTGCGGTCAAGCAAGTATTGATTTCAAGGAAATCCATGCCTACACTGTGCTATAGAGCCATGTAGTTACAAATTCAGGAAGTCATCCCACAGCATCAGTGGCCTCTTACCAAGTCTGTGGCTTGATAACAATCAAATTATCTGGAGAGAATTAAAATGGGAAGAAGTTGTCTCCTCTCTCCTAACAAAGTGAGAAAGCAGTCAGCCTCCCTTCCTCCACTTGAATCTGGGAAGATAAGCTCTCTTCCTCTTTTTCATTAGCTACAGAGACTAAAGAATCTCATGGAGGTAAACAGAAAGGACATCAGCAGAAAGTACTGCTGTAGAGAAGCAGATACTGAAGAACTCAAAGGGTTTTCTTATGTTGCTTCACCCAGCAGCAATAAGACTAAGTGTATGAAAAAGTAGAAACTGCCTAATCAAGAAAGTATATCAGCTGTCTTTTCAGTGTCCCCCCACCTCTTCCTCTTTGAGATCAGATTCTTTTACTCATCCTCTAAACATCCCATCAGAAGCCCTGACAGGTCCCTTCAGCCTCCCAAAACTCCATAAAGAACAGCCATGAACGGGAATGTTTGAGCACACATATTCCTCTCAGGTCTATGCATCTGTCTGTCACCGCAGATTTTCCAGTGCTCTGCTCCACCAGACAGGAATGATACGGTGTCATATGATGCCACCTACATCTTTTCCTGCTACTAATCCTCCCCATCCCTGTGGTTCAAAGTATCATAGGCACTTAGGTTCTCAATGATAATGGCAAAACTGTTTCAAAACCTGAGAAAAGTTGCATTGAAAGCTTAAAAAAAACCTGCATGAAATCACTGTAGAAAACACAGATCACACAGCAATGAGGAGAGATCTATAAAAGAGTCTAAAGTAAATTTACCATCACCACCTGCACTTGAACAAAACAGTTCAGAAAATGTATCATCTCCCCTTTGCCACCCAATTCCCACAGAACACTTTATCCTCAGGTACAAAAGGGGTGTAGGAAAGCCAAGCACTTAATAAATAAATAAATAATTTGCTTGAAACCTGGTCAGGTGCCTGCGGAGCCTCCCCTGCAGGGAGACGGCCACGGCCCGTCCCCGCCAGCACCATGGACAGCGGCCCGGCGGCATCGCAACCACCCGCGGCCACGGCGGCTCCCGGGATCGGCGAAACCGCCCCGGCTGCTCCCGGCGCCTGGGATAACCCCAGGATCAGGGAAACGGCCTGGGATAAATTCCCGGGTTAGGGAAACTTCCAAGCGTCCTGGGCTGAACTCAAAAGTAACCAGGCGAAGCGCACCGAGCTGGAAGTAACATCCCAAGGATGCTGCTTATGTGGCATCGTTAAGTTACCACAAAGCATGAAAGCACCATACATTGCCACAAGTAAACATAAGAATTTCAACACACACATGTTGATTTTAACCCATATACATTAATTTCAATCAATAGCTGTATAAGCAAACTGGGTTATCGGGGATACTGCACTTTATTGATCCATGAAATTTTACAAACCTTTCAAAATAGAAACGCACATTGGAAACTCTATTTTAGTCCCAGATCTGAAACACAGCACCATCCAGGCTGCTATGAAGAAAGTTAACTACACCCGAGCCAGATCCAGTACACGGGTCCATGGGGTGAGATGACCAATGTGACATCTAAGCCAGAGACCTCTAATATAAGCAAAAGCTGTGGCAAGTCAGGCTGCAGGAAGGTTCCCCAAAGACACCAGAGGAAACCCACTGGTCAACCCAAGTGCCCAAGTTCAGGAAGCCCATGCCTTCACCGAGTGCCTGAAGCAGATGACATGCATGTGGGGGGCACTCTGGTCCAGAATCATAGGACAGTCCCACTTGTCCAACCCCAACAGAATCGGGACCTCCCTCAATCACCAGTGGGACCCAACACAGGAACGCTCCCCTCCTCCTTCCTGCTGCTGCAGCACAGGACATGTCCAAGAGCACAAGGCACAGCTAACACACTGCTAGTCCCTATTTGGCCTGTCACCCTTCTCTTCAGCCCACCACCATCAACTCATCACTCATTGTTTTTATCAGTTAATCATTAAACAGCCATTTCTCCACTACTGTGGCAGTATACATCAACTAAGAACCACCACTTAAAATGATAAGTTGCCCAAAGTGTTGCCTAATGGTAGACCTGCAAATTATTTAAAAAACAACACAATGCTGGTTTAAAAGTCTTGTTTTGAATACGACAGTGACTGAATTACCGCAAATAAGATCAGACTTTCCTGAAGACTGATTTTCACAAAACAATTCCCTTCAAAACCAAACTAGGGTGATTGCCACCACTTTGTTCTTACAGCTCCTCCCTTAAAGTGCATCTGTGAAACCTCTGCACTGCTCTCAGTAGATGGGCTGACACCTTCCTCCCACCATGCTGATCTTAAAGATTTATTTGGACAGGCTTTTTGGCCGAGAAGTTTTTTTCTATTGGTTCTTTAACAAACAACCGAATGTAACAGGTACCACAACAACATTATGACAGTAGGCAAAGAAGGGTTTCTCTACTCATGTCACGTAACAAATAAAATGCACTCTTGTCTTTTTCTTTCTTTTAAAGGTGAAATTAGATACGTTCATAAACTAGACATAAATAAAACAAATTGAAGCTAGAATAAAAAGGCATTTCCTTCGCCAGCAGGAGGGAGGGGGTTGCCTTCATTCTACAGGGCTTAATCCATCCACACAGATCAGCAAGAAGTCTCCTTCACAAATTCTGCCTGAGGGGTGGCTGGCCACCCTTGTCAATCTGCCCATGCTCCACCAAGGCACAGGGAGAACCAGTTGATGGACCCTCTGGGGCTGAGAGCTTGGCAGCAGGCTCTCTCCCACTCGTGCTCCTCCCGTGAGTTGCTGGTGGGGAGCTGGAATCAGACTTGCTGTTCCTCTGCCCTTCCCTATGCAGCAAGGCTACCAAGGCCATGTGAAGATGCAGAGGCCATGCTGGTGATGCCACAGGACACGTGGAAGGCGTGGAAGTGCTGCTGCAGCAGCAGACGTGCCAGCGAAGCAGAGGCGTGAGGAAGAAACTCTTTGTTCAAGGCCTCTGGTGGAGGGCAAGGGTGAAGCTTGAACTCCCCTCTACAAACCACAGAACCCACCTGGAAAAACACACACAAAGTACCCCCAAGCCCAAACTGCCCAAAAGCTGGTCCTTCCCCAATGGGCACAAGACAAGGGCAGCACCTGGCAGGTGGCATCCCTTCTCCTCTGTGTCACACACAAGTTGCCTCAGCCTCAGTGCCACTGGCCACGGGAGCCTAACACACGAGTGCATAAACCAAATCTAACAAAAGATTTGGTAAAGTGGCATCACCATCCCCTTCTGTTCGATGTCACACTGAGGTTTATCACACAAATTTCCCCGCGCTGCCAACCTCCATCGGATCCCTTGGACTGTTTCAGAGACGTTCCTGGCTCTTGCTATAAGCCTTTGGAAAAGCCCTTGCAAGTGACTGGGGGATCATGGCAACCAGCCGTGAAAGTGAAAACCAAGTCCAGTCCCTGGGCATGTGCTGTCAGCCATGCACAAGTTCATTGCCCTTCAGAGCTCCTTACAAAATGACTCCATCAGCACTGGAACTGCAGACAGAGTTCTCCTTCCCCACACTAGCTAATCCTTGTCTCTCAAAGTCACCTCTTTTCTTTAATTTTCCTTGCAGGTGCCAGAAAAATGTCCTTAGTGAAACTCCACCAACTCCAAACAAGGGCCACACTCCACAGAAGGTTCAAAGGAAGTCCTTCTCTGTCCTCGGGCAACACACAAAACCCTGCTACTGCTCTGGCAAGCAGAAGCAGTGGAAAAGGAGAGCAGAGGAAGACGCTCTTGAAAGCTGAACCTCTGGGCACAGGGAGAAAGGGCAGCGTCACATCCTACCAGATAACATGAGAAATGGAACCTACCCGACTCTCCTTGTTTCTAAGCCAGCTTAAAAACCATCTCTGAGCTTTTTCCTTTGGATACCCTGGTTTCTTTCCAATTCAACACCAAGCAACTACAGACTTGGAGGACTATTCTATTGGAAAGCGCGTTGTCTCCTTCCAACTTCCAACACTGGAAAGCATGGGCTGCTTTCCTCAATGCAGAAGCAGTGTGGACAAAGGGGCATTCTCTGAAGGTTGCCCTTCTACCCCCACTTCTACCCACCCATTACCAACCAAAACTGAGTAAGACTGGCAAGCATCTGGTTTCATCACCAAAACACAAAGCAATAGCCAAGTGGTAGGTAGACTTGCCATTTACTTTCAAAAAACACGACAGAGAGGACTTGCAAAATTATTGTGTGGAAGACGACAGCAAGAGAACTAACAGGTTTTTTTAAAAGGGAAATTACAAACATGAGAGAACTAGGCAAAAACAGGTCAAGATGAAGTTAACATTAACAGGCGGCGCAAAAGGCGTTTCCTTCGACAGGAGATCTGCCTGCGCCGTCGGATCCCTCTCTCCCAGGGATTCTGCGTGCGCCAGGGCATCCATCTGCGCCGGGGCATCTGTCTGCGCAGGGGCATCTGCCTTTGCTCTCCAGGGCTTGTCCCGTACGCATAGACCAGCAAGAGGCCTCCTCCTCTTCTGTCTCCACCTGAGGGGTGGCTGGCCATCGCTGCCGGCCTTCCGCTCACGCTCGCTCCCCCAAGGCACACGGAGAACCAGTTGATGGACCCTCTGGGGCTGAGAGCTCAGCAGCTGCAGCCTCTCTCCTCTGCCACTTGCCAGTCCCTGGTGGGGAGCCGGACTCAAACTTGCGTGGGGCAGCTGTTCTTCCCCTTCCCCAGCTGTTCTTCTCTGCCCTTCCCTACGCAGCAAGGCTACCAAGGCCAGACGGAGACGCCGACGCCGCACTGGTGATGCCCCAGGACACGCGGAAGGTGTGGAAGTGCCGCTGCAGCTCCTGGGTCGGGGAACCGGAGAGCCACCTCTCTCGCCTCCTCCCACCTCCGCGGTCGCTCCAGGAGCGCGGGCAACTGCCAGCCCAGGCCCACTGTGGTGCGCCAGGGAGCAGAGGCTGCTGGGAAACGCCGTAGACAATGGGCTTCCGCATGCTAATGAGCACGGTGACATGGGACAACGTCTACCCAGACGTGCCAGGGAAGCAGAGGCGTGAGGGAGAAACTCTCTGTTCAAGGCCTCTGGTGGAGGGCAAGGATGAAGCCTGAACTCCCCTCTACAAACCACAGAACCCACTTGGAAAAACACACACAAAGTACCCCCCAAGCCCAAACTGCCCAAAAGCTGGTCCTTCCGCAGCAGGTACAAGACAAGGGAAGCACCTGGCAGGTGGCATCCCGTCTCTTCTGTGTCACACTCAAGTCACCCCCACCTCAGCCTCAGTGCCACTGGCTACGGGAACCTAACATGCAAGTGCATGAAACAAACCTGATGAAAGATTTGGTAAAGTGGCATCACCATCCCCCTCTGTACAATGTCACACTGAGGTTTATCAGACATATTTCCCCACGCTGCCAACCTCCGTCCGATCCCTTGGGCTGTTTCAGAGATGTTCCCAGCTCTCGCTATAAGCCCTTGGAAAAGGCCTCGCAAGCGACCGGGGGATCACAACAACCAGCCCGGCTACCCAAGCACGACAAGGGACTCTTCTGCAGGCTCCGTGGGGGGACTGCCAAGGCATTGCTCCCCGACAGCTCAACCACCACACAACCTGCTCCTCCCCGTCCCCTTCCTGAAACAGCGACAGGCACGCAGGCTGGAACAGCAAAACACTCAGCCCCGGTTGCCTTCTCTTCCTCAGGCCTTACACAAGGGGTTTGTGTCAGTCTGCCTTGATTAACAAGAAGCTTGGCTGCAGAACTGAATACCAAAATCAAATAATTAAAGACAGGGATAGCCGGTGCTAATCTAACACATGTACACAGACTTCCTAAAAAATGTAATTATAGTATTTCTTTCTACCTCCTAATTAGCCACTGGCAATAGGAAGAGGAGTGCAAACACAATCAATGCCAAGAGATTGGAGCACAGTTCCTCCGTGAAGCTGCTTTCATCTGACTCAGTACCACATTATCAGAAAGTAGACATTTAGGTTGTTGATGTATCAGTTATTTGATTCATTAACAGTATTGTCAATGATCTACAAGATACACAGAACGCACTGCCCTCCTCCTCTTTGCAGACTTTTGCAGAAGAAATACTTTGTACACAGAACAGAAGAAGTGGTAGTACATCTATTCCACCACTTTCTGCTCACTTGGTATAAAAGTGCTTAAATATAGTTCAGGCACCTAATTATACACAATTACTACCGGATATAATCAGCTATTACCCTGACTTCTACAGGAAATTTTTTTTTAGAGGTTGCCAGAATTATTCTGTTAAATGTTTATCACTAGACAAGTAATTCATACATTAATCTCTTATGTCAGTTGCTGTCTTTTGAATTACTTTGGCTTTTATGTTTTTACTGCAGTTAAAGAAGTTGGTCTTGCTATCCTACAACCATCTCCAAAACCTACAATCTGGTTACCTACCTTTTCCTGCGGCTCCTACTATTTTAACCTGTTCTCCTCCTGCTAACAGAAGCTGCCTCCTTTCCATGCACCTACACAGAAACGATACCAGACCACAGCTTCTAGATTCATTAATATAACACCTTGTAGTCTTTCTAGATACTGTACATTAATACTGTGCATAAAAACACAGTGACAGCACTTCTAGTCAGACACAGTGACCACATGTCTAATGCATTTAAGGACTTGATTCAGCCCCGATGTTACTACTAGGCTCAAAGACTTTTGGAAAGGTAAGAGGAGGGTGCAGGGCAAAGAAAATCCTCAGCCACAAGTACCAATTCGACCATTTGCAGCACTCAGTTTGGGAAAGGGAAGGTCTCAGCAGGTTTTCAATAACAAAATACAGTACTTTGGGGTAAAAAAAACAAAAAACAACCCAAAACTTTAAGAGGTGGCTCTAGCTCACATAGGAAAGGCCCCAAGGAAGAAAAAAAGCAACCAAAGGAGGTTCTGACCTTGCAAATCCCCCTAGGGAGGGAATACAAAGTAGAGGGCAAAGCAGAGAGCAGGGCTTAACAACTCAGCAACCGAAGGGTCCTTTTCAACATTTATTTTAGGGCCCAAAAGTTTAAGTACTTCCTCAGTAGCAAAGTGAGGGGAAAAAAGGCACAACACTTCCACAAGCCCAAAGTCATTGGCAGGACTTTGGGTTCTTTGATTATGGGCTGCTTTTCAGGACGCCAGGCCTGCTGGCAACAGATGGCAAAAGCCTGTCTCAGAGGGGGAAAAGGGTTTTAGGGCAGGAGTTGGCGGGGCTCATTGACAGGGCTTTAAACTAGATTCGAAGGGGGATGGGGATAGATCCAAGCTTGCTAGCAAAAAGCCTGAAGGTGGCATGCTGGCACTAGACTTGGAAAAGATAGGGGGCGTAACCAGGCTCCTTAGGAATAAGTCTGGGGGTGGCAGAATTTCGGCTCCCGCCAGTAAAAAGGAGAAAGGACCTGTAGCCCAGCTGAAGTGCTTATACACTAATGCATGTAGCATGGGCAACAAACAGGAGGAGCTGGAAGCCATTGTGCAGCAGGATAATTATGATGTAGTCGCCATCACAGAAACGTGGTGGGATGACACACATAGCTATAGTGCTGCCATGGATGCCTATAGGCTCTTCAGCAAGGATAGGCAAGCAAGGAGAGGCGGGGGTGTGGCCCTGTATGTTAAGGAGTGTTATGAATGCTTTGAACTTAATGATGGTGATAATGAGACTGAGTGTTTATGGGTAAGAATCAGGGGCAGGGCTAACAAGGCGGATATCGTAGTAGGAGTTTGTTATAGACCGCCCAATCAGGATGAGGAGGCAGATGAAATATTCTATAAACGGCTGGGAGAAGTCTGAAGATCGCGAGCTCTTGTCCTTGTGGGGGACTTCAATTTGCCGGACATCTGCTGGGAATACAATACAGCAGGGAGGGAACAGTCTAGAAGGTTCCTGGAATGTACTGGGGATAACTTCCTGACACAGCTAGTGAGAGAGCCAACTAGGGAAGGTGCCCTGCTGGATCTGTTGTTTGTAAACAGGGAAGGTCTTGTGGGGGATGTGAAGGTTGGAGGCTGTCTTGGGAACAGTGACCATGAAATGATAGAGTTTTCGATTCTGCGAGAAGCAAGGAGGGGGGTCAGCAGAACTGCTACCTTGGACTTCCGGAGGGCGGACTTTGGGCTTTTCAGGAGCCTGGTTGACAAAGTCCCCTGGGAGGCAGTCCTCCAGGGCAAAGGAGCCCAGGAAGCCTGGATGATTTTCAAGAAGGAAGTCTTAAAGGCGCAGGAGCAGGCTGTCCCCATGTGCCAGAAGACAAGCTGTCGGGGAAAAAGACCGGCCTGGCTAAACAGGGAGCTAGTGTTACAACTTAGGGAAAAAAAGAGGATCTATGGCCTCTGGAAGGAAGGGCAGGCCACTCAAGAGGACTACAAAGAGGTAGTGAAGCTATGTAGGGAAAAAATCAGGAGGGCCAAAGCCCAGCTAGAACTAAACCTGGCTTCTGTTGTCAAGGACAACAAAAAAAGTTTCTATAAATATATTAGCAATAAGAAGAGGACTAAGGATTATCTCTGTCCTCTAGTAGATGGGGCCGGCAACATAGTGACCAAGGATGAGGAAAAGGCTGAGGTACTTAATGAAGTCTTTGCCTCAGTCTTCAGCAGTAGGACCAGTTGTTCCCTGAGTACCCAGACCCCTGAGCTAGAAGACAGGGATGGGGAGCAGAATGAAGCCCCCGTAATCCAAAGGGAAACGGTGAGGGACCTGCTTCAGCACCTGGAGGTGCACAAATCTATGGGGCCGGATGGGATCCACCCAAGGGTATTGAAAGAGCTGGCGGAAGTGCTCGCCAGGCCACTTTGCATCATTTATGAGCAGTCCTGGACAACCGGGGAGGTCCCAGCTGACTGGAGGTTAGCAAATGTGACACCCATCCACAAGAAGGGCCGGAAGGAGGATCCGGGGAACTACAGGCCAGTCAGTCTGACCTCAGTGCCTGGGAAGGTCATGGAACAGATCCTCCTCAGTGCCATTACACGGCACGTGCAGGAGAACAGGGTGATCAGGCCCAGTCAGCATGGGTTTGTGAAGGGCAGGTCATGCCTATCAAACCTAATATCCTTCTATGATAAGGTGACCCACTCAGTGGATGAGGGAAAAGCTGCGGATGTTATCTACTTGGATTTTTGCAAAGCTTCTGACACCATTTCCCACAGCATTCTCCTGGAGAAACTGGCTGCTCATGGCCTGGACAGGTGTACTCTTCGCTGGGTAAAAAACTGGCTGGATGGCCATGCCCAGAGAGTTGTGATTAATGGGGTGAAATCCTCTCGGCGGCCGGTCACCAGTGGTGTCCCTCAGGGCTCAGTTCTGGGGCCACTTTTGTTTAATATCTTTATCAATGATCTGGATGAGGGGATTGAGTGCACCCTCAGTAAGTTTGCAGATGACACCAAAGTAGGTGGGAGTGTTGATCTCCTTGAGGGTAGGAAGGCTCTAGAGAGGGACCTGCACAGGCTGGATCCATGGGACAAGGCCAACTGTATGAGGCCAATTAACATGGCCAAGTGCTGGGTCCTGCATTGCGGTCACAACAACCCCAAGCAATGCTACAGGCTTGGGGAAGAGAGGCTGGAAAGCTGCCCAGCAGAAAAGGACCTGGGGGTGCAGGTGGATGGCCACCTTAACATGAGCCAGCAGTGTGGCCAGGTGGCCAAGAAGGCCAACAGCATCCTAGCCTGTATCAGGAATAGTGTGGTGAGCCGGACTAGGGAAGTGATCATCCCCCTGTACTCGGCACTGGTGAGGCCCCACCTCGAGTACTGCGTTCAGTTTTGGGCCCCTCGCTACAAGAGGGACATTGAGGTGTTGGAGCGTGTCCAGAAAAGGGCTACAAAGCTGGTGAGGGGTCTGGAGGACAAACCTTATGAAGAATGACTGAGGGAGCTGGGGTTGTTTAGCTTGGAGAAGAGGAGGCTGAGGGGAGACCTTATCACCCTCTACAACTACCTGAAAGGAGGTTGTAGAGAGATGGGGGCTGACCTCTTGTCCCTGGTGACAAGTGATAGGACGAGAGGAAACGGATTCAAGTTACATCAGGGGAGGTTTAGATTGGATATT
This sequence comes from Rissa tridactyla, assembly GCF_028500815.1. Taxonomy (NCBI): domain Eukaryota; kingdom Metazoa; phylum Chordata; class Aves; order Charadriiformes; family Laridae; genus Rissa; species Rissa tridactyla. Next base: position 136,578,069 of record NC_071466.1, read on the forward strand.
AGGAAACATTTTTTCACTGAAAGGGTTATTAAACATTGGAATAGGCTGCCCAGGGCGGTGGTGGATTCACCATCCCTGGAGGTGTTTAAAAAAAGGGTAGATGGGGCACTTAGGGACATGGTTTAGAAGTGGCTCTTGTCAGGGTAGGTTAAAGGTTGGACTTGATGATCTTAAAGGTCCCTTCCAACCTCAGCAATTCTATGATCCTATGAAATCATAAGAAAGAGAGTCTAATCAGGAAGAGATAAAAGAGCAGATAAGGAGCAGAGTCAGATAGCTAGAACTGTAGCACCTGACCATTTTGGAGGAGCTCTTTCACATATTTAGACACTAAGTTCAAAAAGAAGCATTCCCAAACAATCCTGTTCTGGACAGGAGGCATGAAAACTTAGATGTCTTCACTTTCAGGATTGCCTGCATAACATTGCTGAAGATTGAACTTTTGCAAAATTGACCAAAAAAAAAAAAAAGAAAATCTCCATGGACCTCAAACAAACCTCATAGACGCATAAATGGAGGGACTGAATGCAGTATACTGCCCTTTATATGAATCCAAGATTTTACTGAAAAAGTTACCATTCCAGAAAAAAACTCAAGTCAAAAGCCACCCGAAGCTGTCACCAACTCTTTTGGTTTTAGTAAGTTACTTAGCAGCCCTGCTTGACTCTATTCCATCTGTCAGGATGAAGCAACATTTTCATCCTGCCACAGAGACAGATCAATTCATTAAAAAGAAAAATAAATCCTCCTAATATTTAATTTGTAGTTAAAGAAAAACATGCTTTAAGCTATTCTTTGTCAAAAACGCTCTCAGTTTTGTAGATTATGACTCCAAACTAGCACAAGCATAGATAAGACCAAGAGCATCAACGGAAAAGATACTGAAGATCTATTTAGACACTGGTTATCAATATAATTGTCATCAACTGTCTAGAACTACCACTTTGGGTGTATTGACAAGACACCACAAAATTGCAGGTTAACCTCTTCCTAAACCAGCTCTATACCAGTACCTTGATCTGCCTTGGTTAATGAAACAGCAACACAAAAGAGATTATTTTTCTTATCTCTTATTAGCTGCTTGGGATTACCACTTGGGTATTATTCAGTGGCACAATTTCTACATTGGGTTTAATGATCAAAGTTATATATCCAGTAACTCTACAAAGTCACTACAAGAACAGCGTAGAAATAGCACAAAGAAGCTAAATTCAGGTAACTGAGAACTGTAAAGTACAAAATTAAAGAAGAAATACTTCAGATTCTTCCTGTATTAAGCCATTACCTAGTGAAATACTATTACAGGGCATTCCTGATGAGGAAATCCCTTGGATAACATTTTCCTTTCAATTCCAAGGAATACAAAACCAGAATGTAAGAACATTGAGTCAAGGCCAAAGGTTGTTTAGCCCAGTATCATGCCTTAAACAGCAGGCAACGTAGGTGGACAGGGAGGAGTAGACAACGAGGGCAGGAGTACATTACCTTTCTCCTCAGTACCCTCACAGCCAACAGTGAATCGCAGGTCAGTGACCTTCTGTGCCAGAGACCTCTGTACATGGCAGCTCCCACTGGATCGCTCTTCTACTCACCTGCTCATGCTCGCCTTGGACCCATGTAAGCTTTTACAACCTACAATTGTCTGTGACCATAAACCCCACAGATAAACCCCACAGCTTTTACCATACATTGTGTGGTTTGGTTTGGTTTTGGGTTTGTTTGGTTTTGGTTTGTTTTGGTTTTTTACCACACCTACCTATTTCCAATTTTATGCAATGGCTTTCTTTACAAGACAACACAGTGAGGAATTACTGCTTATACACTGTACTCACAGCACCTGCTTTACAAGTCTCCGTCACGCACAAGACCTGAAGCATCTTTTTTCCAGGTTGAGAAGTCCTACCCTACCAGTTAAACATCCCCTGTATGGAAGCCATCCCTCACAGCACCTCTGCTGCCCTTCTTTGAACCTTTTCAAGACTCTAGTATTAAAGATGAGCACGTGCCATGAATCATCTGTGGCAAAACACTGATTTCTACCCCTTCCCTCATAACTTCAACACCTGACTTCCTCTTTTGACTGCACTGAACAGAGGAACTATTATGGAACCATTACAGTTCCAAAACCAGGTAATACCAACCTGTTCTGTGAACACTATGTTTGTAAATCAGGTAAACCCAGTGGCAGAGTTTCTAATGCAACCAGGTTTTGGGCACATGCATGCCTTTCCACAAAGCCATCTCCTCTGCCCTGCTCTTCAAATCTTCTCATTGGAGAGTTCTAGCACGACTAGAAGAAAGGATCTACCCTCAGGCACAGCCAAGAACAATGATCAAGATTTCAAATGTGCTCTTGTACAAGAGGATATATTAACAGGCCTAGAAGAGGGTACAATAGAGCCCTCACAGACAATACTTAAAATACAACCATAGTATGAAATTGCACAGCTTTGTATTAAGGAAATTCAGCCCAGAGCTCTTTAGTTTAAGCTCCTCTTTATCAACAATATGTAACACAGGAAGAGAGCCCTAACAAAAAGGAAAGCTCAGGATGTTTTAATTTTCCAATATTAAATTCATGTAAGTCCACTGCATCAGCAATGGAACAATTCCATGAAACAACTCCACCCATCCGAGGAACACCCTTAGAACTGAAGAGCAATGAACCAACACAAAACATTTCTCAGCTACCTCCTTACTCTTAAGATCTTGTACACCTGTTTCTGAATTCAAACCATTCTTTTCTGCTATTTTCTGTTTTATTGAATTTCACCCGAGAGAGAAGTGATTCTCAGAAGTTATCCTGAGTGTGGCTTTAGGCACATCTGTAATGTACAATGAAAGGAGAACAATACACAACACAGAGAAGTTCTTTCACAGACTGAATTGCTTTTTGTAGGTCAAATTGAGCACAGAAAATAGCTAAAAACCAGCAGAACAACTCCCATGAAGAGCTGTTACCTTGTGAGAGTAAGGTCACTGTAGTTCAAATACTAGATTTGGTAAGCATCCTCTTGTAGTTTGGGGGTTTTATTTTTTCTTCCTTACTATTTTTCTAGATACCAATAACACATCTATGTCCTCAACTGCTTTCTAAAGTACTTCTGGTCACCTCAGAAAACTTCAGTTTCTGGAAAACTTTGATTTCTTCTTTCTAAACTTCGCATACCACCTGCCACTTTGATCACCTTAATCATATTTGTTTTCACATTGTTTTCTCCCACTGAGAGGAACACGGAATTACCTTTGTAGAGGTCTAGCACAAGTTCATGTACTATTTAAGTCCAACTCCTCAAACATTGTTGTGGAAGTCATGTGAAGAGAACAATTCAGCTGACCCTGCAACTCATGCTACAGTACATTCTAAGCATATGAGTACCTGCACTTAGCAACACAAACATTAAGGGGAATGCTTATTTTTACACTACAGCCATGCAATATTATATATTACAGTGTTGAAATACATTTGATGCTGGCTGACAAAATGCAATAGACATACAAATCTTTGTGCAGTATTTTGAAACACCACTAAAAGTGACAGAGAAAGGTACAACTGAACACGCCTGAGTTTGAACACAAGCCACAAAGTTTGGCTGGGGATTTAAAGCTCCCTCAGATTTGGACCCTCTTGATTCCTCCCATTCTGAAAAAAAAATAAAATAATATCTTGCTTATTTGTTACTTCATTTCATACAGGTAATGTGAATATTGAAGGAAAACAACCATTCGCTCACACAAAAGCATCAAGAAGTCTTAGTGCTTGGACCCTGGACACTATGGTTTTCTCCTTCATTTTCCTTGGGATGGTTTCTGTATTACTCAGAGGGAAAGGTGAGGGAGACCTTACTTCCTCTCATCCACGTTTGTTTCAATTCTCCATTTCCACTTGCACTTGTTCTTTTCCCACTGCAGAATATTGCTGCATATCATCATGGCTAAGAACACAAACACAACCTTCTCTTGAAAAAAATTGCATTCTTAAAGTTCCTGTCAGTCTTCTTTCTTCTGTAACTACATACACTGTGGAAACCATCATTTTGGTTAACACTTAACACTGAATCAAAGCCCACGGGATTTAAAAGCATAAACTATTGTGCACCATCTACAGATACCCAGTTTGAAAAAGCGGAATTCAAACTGAACCATAAATAATTTGAGAAATATGTTTTGAGACACAGCGATCCTAGATGTTAACTTTAGAGAGAAATAATTAAATATCATATGTCAGTATGAAATACCACATCGAGGCGGCATCTTACAGACATCTGCCAGTTTATTTTAAATATCTAATCATAGCAAGGGTCAACACAATTGACCGTATACAGTTATCTGCTACTGAATTTTAGTGCACAGAAACAATAAACTTATTTTCATCTAACAGTCATTAGCTATTTTGCTGTACTTCAGCCTCTCATAACAGTTGGTAGTTCCCCAGAAGCTGCATCCAAACCTTGCTCAAACCCATGTACAATTCCACGAGGGACTGAAGCATCACTTCCACAGATTTAATTTATTCATTAGGATAACACCAGAGGAATCACCTACTTATGCCTTTCACATAAGAAACTAATGCAGGAAGCTTCTGTGTTTCCTAACTGACACAGCTGTGGGAATTTAGCGCAGGTGTAACCGTCCTCCCTTAACAGAGGCAACCTCGATTCCAGTAAATGCCATCACTTTAAACCCAGGGGAACAGAGACAAAGGCTCACATGTTCCCTACTGCTGCTTCCAGGATCTACCAGCAACAGTCCCAAACTTTTCAAGACCTAAATCCAATCTGGGAAGACCGCTTGGTAACTTATGAAGCATGCCGGCACTGCTGGAGTGCAGAAACTTTCCTGTAACAGGACAGATGTGCATTTTCAACGTGCATTCGGCATATAGAGATGCTATTTTTGTTCTCTGCCAAAGCAATCACTCTGATCAAAGACTGCTAGGCCTGTAAATTTATGACATCCAATGTCTCTATTTTCACACTTGTGAAACTGTCAAAACGCTACTTGAGAGACTATTGTGGCAGGCCAGGCAAAACCAGCAAATTGCATTTTGAAAGAACTTACAAAACTACCTACAGTGTGGTTGTTACTGAGGTTTTCATGTACGTACCTCCCCTAGCACCTTATCTTTGCTGGGGGCTGCTAGTTAGTATCATGCTGTCACGGCAGAAGGAAGGAAAAATTATTACAACAGCAGCTTGCAGCGAAGCGGAGCTATTTCCTACACATGCCTACTATCACACACTGGTATTTTCCAAATTCAGTTTCTTTGTTTCAAGTGGAAACATTGGCAGCAGTTTTCCGAGTGAGCACTTGGCAACTTCGCGCTGGAAGCCGTAATTCTCACTTACCTTCTAGACCACAAACCCACTCGCTTTTAGAAGCTGCCAACCAACACTTTCATCCATCTTGTGGCCAACTTGCACACATACGTAAGACAACTAATCTACAGAAGGAGGTACTACTTAAACAAAAACAAGCTCTTTAGAAATCCCACTTTGGGTTTCTTTCTAAAGTCTTCAGGCTAAAGCAAAGTGGTACTTAGTGTTATGAACAACAAATTGAGTGTCTTTGCCAGTGCCTCGAAATTTCAGTTAATTAGGCAGCACTTCCTTTAGCATTTCCATTATTAACAACACAGGCTTCTAAAACAACAAATATAGCTGTTTAGCTAAAAATAAAAATGAAGAGTGTCTGCCCACTCACATACATCCCAGTGAAACCTCCTCTTACTGCAAAAGCAGCCCCCTTTAAACAAATCGCATTCATACAAGGAAGAAATATGTTTCCTCTAACAGCTTATGACTTCACTATGAAGCCATCACAGGGGCAAGAAACCAGCCCAAGGCTGACCTGTAGGCACTGCACGTAGCTTGCTGAACTGCAGATCTGGAGACCCTCAATCCCCTTGACAGCGCACCAGCCTTTTGGGCTGCAGGCACCTTATACAGGCAAGGAAAGATATCGTTCCTTGTCAGCCCCAAGTAAAGCACAGGATTTTAATTTAGTCCACAACAGAATAACTGAAAATAAGAAAAACTGTCTGTCTTGGGGAAGTGGTCATTATTGGTTAAAAGAGAGAAAGGAGAAAAGGAGGAATTTTAGTAACATCCATGACATACTAACTTCAGTCAGGAAGAACCCAAACCGACTGCTCTAAAGCCAGCAGCACCTACTCCTTAAGACAGAGAGCAACTACTGCAAAGCTACTGTTCAGTATAATAAATGGACTTTTAGCCTACCATTAACATGTTAGCTGCTGAATACATGCCATCCCTTTCCATTTGTAACCAGCATCACTACTCCAATTTCTCCTCCAAAGAAGAGGCTTGCACAGCTACAAATCCCTACAGATCCAGAAGCCTTGCACATGGGTGCACTACAGCGAAGTGGCCCAGGGAATATGATATTGGACGACATATTTAAGAGACTTCCTAGCTTTTTGCCTTCAACCTGCAACATGACTATGGTTTGACACTTGAGCTCTGTTTCTTCTGCCCTCCCTCCCTCCCTGGGTCTCTCTCCCACCCACCACATCATCCTCAACCAGTCACTCTCTCCAGACCAAAAAAATCATTACAAAACATGGCTGATAAGGCCAGCAACAGTCACAGCCTTTATCTGTTGAGAAATCGCTACCTCTATCTCATGACAGTTACAAGGTCTCAAGCAGGAACACATGAGTTGAAAAAGAAAGGTCTTATTTAGAAAATTCCTCAGCAAAAGCACAAGGCAGCAATTTCTTTTTCTGCTTTTTCCCACCATCGGGCTTATGAACACCCTCCCCTGTGATTTTGATTACACAGTTTACTACCTTTTGATGTTGCCACTAGAGTTTTGAAGTAAAGAATATAAATCTTAACATTCTTCCATTCAATCATCAAAGCACTGAAGCATAGAACCGACATTTGAAGAGACACATAAAGGCTTCAGATGCAGTCACAGAAACTCCCTTTCCCCCCTGTCCTTTTGTTTTCTGTAAATTTTAGAAAATGCCCTCAACCTCAGGTTTAAGAGACAGTGACAAAGTACAAGGTAAGCATTACAATTTTAATTGCTGCATTTTTCACAGCATTTTGATGAAGAAGAAACATTTGTGATTCCTTTTGAAGTTTCTTGCCAGCAAAGTAGAAAGAGGAAGGACATGCCTATGCTTGATTTCCCCTTTTTGCCCCATTCAAAACACCACAGGAAGAAAAACTTGAACCTGGTGCTTTCTTCATCTCTGTCAGGTCCATAGGTACATAGAAGAATTCAGGTTCGAAAGTTCGAGTTTTGACCCAAAAACCCCACAGACAACTCTGTATTTATGGTTTTTGTTAATAAAGCAAAAATTATGTTCTTTACAGGCATTGTTTTTGTTCAGAAGGGGGACAAAGCCATTAAATCACTTTACTGTGAGGGTGGTGAGACACTGGAACAGGTTGCCCAGGGAAGCTGTGGATGCCCCATCCCTGGAAGTGTTCAAGGCCAGGCTGGATGGGGCTTTGAGCAGCCTGGTCTAGTGGGAGGTGTTGGGGGGGGGGAACTGTTGGGGGGTTGGAGCTAGATGATCTTCAAGGTCCCTTCCAAGTCTAACCAGTCTGTGATTCTATATGAACTGTTAGTCTTCCATTTTCCTTGCTGTTATCATCTGCTCAATGTTTCTGCTAAACCAACGAGCTCAGGACTGAAGAGGACAGTCCACGCTTTCCCTGGTGCACTCCACTGTGGCTGTGCTATTCCACTGCTCTGGGATGCTGCTTATGGAGGGAGCTGACTTGTCAACTATAGTACAGTTTTCCCTCTGAGGTAATGGTTTATTATTTCCCAATACCAGATGGGGAACACAGTTGCAAAGAGTGCTGCAACTTGCCCAGAATCACAAAAAGAAATCCACAGAAGAGCAGACACTAAATCCAGATCTCTGAAGTTCAGCATTAATGGTTGATATACCCCTCCTCAGCACGTGCATGCAGGGTTATAGACTTCAACGGTGTTCCAGTTTAGAGAGTGACTCATTCCTCCTCCTGTAGTGCCAGAGACATCCAGTAAAAAGAACTATGAACGATAAAGCCTCAGGTTGACTAAGGACTCAAAGTGTCAAGCAAGCATCAGACGGATGAGTGTCTTCTATACTCTGGCAACACCTGAGAATTTTCTTGATGGTAAAATATCACTAGCTGAAGGTGGTGCTCCTGGACATGCTACAGTAAGGACGTAAGGCAGACCGCCTCTTGTGAAGAGGATTGCACACTTTCCAGAAACAGGACTGTCGCGTCCCACTCCCAGTAAAGAGGGAGGGTAAGTGACTTCAGATTCGTAAATTCTCAACGGTGCAGACTAAGGTGAGATAAATCTCAAGGTCCGTATACAAACATTTATTAGCTTCCCAAAATGGTTAGTATAGGTCTTAACAAGTCCATGATAATTGGTTAGGTATATAAGAAATGATGGCAAATGGTGAGGTATGCATTGTGTTGCTTAACAACAGGTATAGGACAACTTATGGCAAGCGGTACTTAAGGTCATTACTTAACAACTCTAACTGTTACTTAACAATTCTAAGAGAAGAGAAACTCAGGGATAGAGAAAGGAAAAGACGGAGAAAAAGACAGAGATAAAGAGATCACCGGTCCTGGTTCCAGCGTCTTTTTCAGGGAATCTTCCCAGGCATAATCTTCCTCTTTCTTGGAAAAATCTTTCCAGGCATGGTCTTCGTTCTTGGGAAGAATCTTTCCAGGCACAATCTTCTCTTATTGTTTCTTCTTTGTTCCCCCCTAGGGGCACTTATTTTCCCCTTTTATGTTTGCTGAATTAGCATGGTCCACCCCCCTTGCCGAGGCTGTCTCAGGTTTCTCCCTTCTCCCAGGTGACGTGTAGCTTGATTTGGGTGGAGAGAGGAGTGCCACAGTCATACATGTTTAGCATGATCTCTATAATCTTCATTAGCATATGCGCGGGTGTGCGCTTTCATACGCATTTCGTAGATAATGAAGCAAAGGTCACTTGTCAGACACAACGGCCTTGAGAACTGAGAACTAGCAAGCTCACCACACGAGTGGCAGAACTATCCTGTCTTCACAAGACAGTTCTCCCACACTTTCAGGCGCCAGAAGTGTTAGCCTTATCAGTTCTTTGAAGGCCAGGCCTGCATTATTTATTTCCTTGTGAGTGTTCGAGGCATTCCATTGAAGGCTTGGAGGGCCTTCTGCCCCTCGTCAGGGAATTTACAGTCCGTCCCTTACAAGGACACCAGCCCACTCAGAGTGCAATGCCTACATCGTTAGCACCATCTACAAAAGCGGAATCATAAAGCCTCAGAGCAAGACATTAGCGTGAGCTTCAAGACAGGATTCCAAGCAAGTCCAAACTTTTTAATCTCTTTATATTGTAGAAATGTTATTTTAGAAATAAATGTAAACCAGCTTGAAAATAGCAATCAGCATACTTTGGATCTTACACTTTGCCTGCTTTTTTACTTTTTCATGGTACGCTCACAATCACTTTTTCCCCTATCGGCTTCTAAGAGCAACTAGGTACAGTCAAATATGGAACAAGTACTAAAGGCATTATTCTTGCATTAAAAAAAATAGTTTTATCTTGTATTTGGATCAATGCATTGAATTAAATATATATACACCTGTGTGCATATACATAGATATAATCAAATGAGTTAGCCTGACATTGTTGAACAGAAGAAAGTGAAAAATTTCACAATAATTATTCTGATCCTGGAACATTTTTAAAGCACTTGCATCCCTGAAGGGCCTTATGTACACCTTTACATCTTTATTTCTTTTTTAACTGAAAGGAAAAAAAAGTCACTTAGGAAACACAATCGAGTATGAATCTGATGAGTCAGACTAAAGAACACAGCATAGTGTAATCTATGCTTGTAATATCGAAGATCAAAGAGGATGAAATTAGTTCCCCTTTATTCACGTAAAACATGGCCTACTAACAATTCACATGATGCTTTGACTAGAGTTTAGTCACCTTTGTTATGAAAAACATGGGTCATCCATTCACATCTTCATTATTTAGGCAGAATTAAACTTCTTATTAAAACCAAGAAAAAAAATATTTAGGCATTCCTATGAAGTATAGAAAAGCTAGATCATAAGCCACTGGGCTTACACAGAGCTTTATCTCCAAGCGATAAGCTTGCTGCTTTGTTTCTGAAAAGATGAGCTCAGGCAATAACTGAGGAGAAGTCACCCTTATGAGGCTATAAACACATCTCCTCAGGACTGATTACTTAAATCACACTAAACATCCTGTGTATTATTATGGAGCACTGGGTTTTATGGAAATTTAAAATCCATCTCTCAATATCCTTTAAGGCAGGTTAGTAAACGTACTCCTTATGGAAAATATAACATTGCTAGACATTCAAGAAATCCTGTATTTGTTCTCTGAAAAAGCAGAGGAATAAATTTCTGGTGAAATCTTTCACGGCTCTTAGCAGAATACTAAAAATCCATTTCAAAACACTTCCCTCACCTTGATGATGTTTCAGGATCTCAAGGCAATTAAATCAAACTGTTCATAGCGCAAAGACAGCTCAGGCTTCACTGGCATTTTAATCCATCTCTCGAGTTCCCGATGATCACATGGAGCCCTGTGAGAAGGGACCAAGAACTCCCAACTCACTTCCTTTTATCCAAGCTTGGTATTTAGACATGCAAACAGAGACTGGAGCTAAAACTACCTATATTACTTCCAGGTACAGACAATCAGAAGTAATACATCTTCCACATCCATTTGATCAAGGGAAACACCATCCAAGTGTTCAAAGGCTAAGAGTTGACAATCTCCCTACAGAAGACCCTACATGCTGCAGCCCCAATGGACTGATGAAGTGGCAGCAACAACTGATGCAAATTTCCTGAAAGTGAGAATCCAGGCATGGGGCAGCCTCTGGCATTTACTCAATATAGGGCCTCTCTCCTCTGCGTGGTAGCTTACAAAAAGCTAGGTTGTTATTGAGCCATGAAGATTTTCATCGCCCCAACACTAACATCAAAACCAGGGGCAGCCTCAGCCTGACTCACTGGCACATCCTGGTTAAAGGGGAGACACAGAGTCCAACAATGTAATTTCCCACACGGGAAACCAGACACAGTACAACAGATTAGGCGGCCTCAAATGCACTTCTGAACGTTGAGCACACCATTGCACCTAGAAACACTCTGGAACGCTTTGAAACTGGTCCTAATGTGAAAGAGTATTCATTGCCTGCCACGTGCAGTAGGAAAGAAAATTATGCAGAGAATATTTTGAAACACCAGATACCGCCTAAATACCCCCAACCAGTAGTCGTTTCCTCATTCCACAGTGGCAGGAAGGACATGGCCCCAAAAGGAATTGCTCTTCATGGCACAACACCCTATCTGCCTGCAAAAGAATACATCTGCCTCAAAGGGATTTGAGACCCTTGATGAAATAGGTTTAAGGAAACCCCAGAGAAAGAAGATAAAGAATACTGTTGTTTTCAGGGTTCAACTTCTGCGTAGTACTAGTGACCAGGCAAACCAAAATGACAAGACCTTCAGTTTCAAAACCTTGTTTCTAAAATGGGGTTGCAGAAAACCCCATGAATCCTTACCTGTAGTATTCATGCCTTAAACAGTAAGAACTCAGGGAAGAAAACTACTTAGGACTGTTGCTGCATCTGATTATCTTCAGTCAACAGAACTGCTATCAAAGTGTGCCCAGGCTACTGCAACTCCTCTAACAGGTTTTTCTCTATCTGTTTTTTCTGTATATCCTGACTGTATTTTATTTCCTGCATCAAGAAAAGTAACCAGGGACCACACACGCACAAAAGAGTAACCTTGATTCTCTGACATCCACCCTGTTTAGCCCAAGGAGCTGCAAGTAAACCAAAACCAGCTTGTTTGACATTCTTTTGAATATCGACTGGAAGAAAGCAGCTTCCCTATTGAGTGGGCTCCTAAGACCATGAATTGATTTTGTACAGACTTTCCCCTTACATCTCATCATTCACTTCATGGTAATACTTTCAGTGTCAGTGAGCTGCTCCCCTGATCCTACTTAGCCCATTTAGAAGGATAAGTGGATGCAACAGTCATTACTAACTATTCAATTGCAAGGCTTTGTTTTTCCCCCCAAAATGTAGCTGGAACATAAGACACAGTGTATTTCAACTGTTGAAAAGTCTGCATCCTCTGAGCTTTTTCTATCAATCAGCATCCTGAGCACAGACAACCAGAGGGGACACCAACATGCTTCATCCTTCAGGAAATCCAATTTTTCATTCCTTTGGAAAGAATCCAATGAGATATACTGTTAAATCCTTACAAGATCCATCCTGAACTGTAATGGTAAGCTGTATTTTAATCCTTAAGACACATGTCCCATCCATCTTAAAGCTCAAAACAGAACCCAGACTTCAAAACGGATTTGCAACTAGTAACCTATCAAAGATTAGAGAGTATACTGCTAGAACAACAAAACCAAACAGTTAAGGTATCAACTAGAACTACAGTATTACATACATAAGAAAAGGATGTTTCAAAATACCCTGACCATTCCCATTTTCAGGCTTACAGATTCATAATTCAGTCCCGAGGGACTCTCATTTTCAAAGAACTGGGTATCCAGCAACTTCTGCTAGCATCCAAAAATGAACAGCAGCATGCCTTGTTTTAAAAAAACTAAACTGCTTATTTAGTTGGGGCATCAGTGTTCTGAAGGGTATTTTGTTTTTTTTGTTGGCATGGGATTTGGGTTGTTTGGGGGGGTTTTTTGTGGATTTTTTTTGTTTGTTTTGTTTGTTTGTTTTGGTTTTTTAAATCTTGCCTTCTTCTCCAGTCTGACTTATAATTTGAAAAAGTATACTCTTGAGCACGACATGAAAATCCCATAAAGATTCATATCCATTTTCTGCTCAAAAAATATGTAAAAGCTGTAATAGAAGAAAGACCACATTATATTATTGATCTGGGATGATGTCTGTCAAGCTCCTGACAGAAGCTAACCTTCATAGCCAAATTACAAATCCCCTGAAAACACTGGTGTGTAATGGAAAGCCTGACAGGCCATTAGTGACAACAGCATGAACAAGGTTCTAATAAACAACGAAAATGGAATTTTAAATGAACCACCATTAAAAAAGAAAAAAAAGAAAAAAGGGTATTTACCCTGGAGGGCTGCAGACCTAGTTTATCCCAGACTGCTGATCTCCATGACTTGATCCTACACGGATATTCCTAAATATCCTGTGCTTGACTGTAGAAGTGGCAGGATGGGATCCTAGGGCACAAGGTCTCAATACTCCTTCTGACACCAGTTATATTCACATCAGCCTTGATATTAAAAGATCATTATTTGCCTCCGGCTGTCATCCTACGCCAACATCACAAGGTCTCCCAGTCCCAGTGAGAGATCCTCCTTTGTCCCCCTCTCAGTCCCCACAGCACAGAAACACACCACAGCAAAATTACAGCCTCTCACCTGCTCTGTGATACCAAGAAATCTCATCTGCAAAAAGCATGCCACCTAGCACAGCCCTGCCAGAATGCAAATTTCCCAGCAGCCACCTTCAACTACTTTGTTCTCACTGATGCATTACAGCAAGAGACATTAACTTAAAAAATTGGCACTGCACCCTGGTTTTAAAATTACCCACTCCAGCCCTGATACAAGCATTCAAAAAAATCACCTTCCATCAGACTTGCCCGAGTCTGATGTCCTTGGAGTACAAGCAGTACCCCTCGCACGAGTACAATTTGCTGAGGCCCATCCCAGACCGGCGCCACGAGCTCCTCTCTCCCACCCTCTGTTCTCCAGCACGGCCAGCCCTGCTCCGTGCCCCTGGGCCTTGCTGGGATAGGAAGCAAGGCAGATCCCTCAGAGGACCTAGCAAGCACATCCCGCACCCCATCAGTGGTGCACGCAGGGCTGCTGGACAGGCAGAAACACGTTCCCATCCCATGACCAGAATTGGCTCCAGCTGTAGTTTCTCCTACACTTGTGGTTTCTCCTACACCACCCTATCCAAGCACTCAACTATGCATCAAATGCCTACACGCATGCTTGATTTCAGAAATTTCTCCCAGTTTTCCATGCCAGGCAAAAAAAAAAAAAAAAAGCACCTTTAAAATAATCTTCCCCTTCTACCTCTAAGAAAAAAAATAAAAAAAAGGAAAAACCACACTGGAATTTCTTGGCTATTTGCTCATCTTTCTCCAACACAAATCTGAGGTTCAGTACCCAGGGTGAGCTGGTTAAATCACTTTGACTTTAAAGTACTTACTTTAACTCTGATTTAAATAATCTGTTCTGATCTTGTTTTGCATTTGTACTTTCTAGAACTTTTCCTAGAAAGAAATACAGATTATTCTTGGCTGGAATGCTCTGATTTTTTTCCATTTTTTATTTTAGTGATTACAAAGCTACTCTATAAATATTTTTTATTTTATTATTTATAAGTTACTTACATTAGTATCTTTTTCTTTTCAGTATTTGACTATTCATTTTTTATTGAACATTTCATATTCATTAGCTGCAAAATGTTTTATAAACAGGACAAAAGAACTTGTACAAATACTAAGGTTCAAGTAAAAAACCTGTATTTTAAACTCAAATCCTTCTAAATGCATTGAATGAAAAGATAGTAAATTTATCAACATATTTGTATATTAAACTAACTCATTACAGGGGACTTTACCTGTAGTTAGCAAATTTGGTTGTATACGTCCCTCAAGCTTTCATTAGGACAGAGGTGATTTTCGTACCTTCTCATTATTCACAGATCAAAAGAAAACAAAGCTTCCCAGGCTTTTGTAGTTTCTCACCTTTGACTGGACAACTCTCTGAATTAACTCCAAGAAGAACCACGAATGAAGAATATGTTTTGTTTCTGCATGAAAGCTACTCCTGTCAAACCAGTTCTGTACTGCAGCAAATTCTCAGCAGACACTTCTACCTACTCAGTGGCTACACTTTCTTCAAAGCTTCAGAAGCAAATATGTCTTTCTTGAATATTATAATTTAATTAAAAGTTATTACACTATGATAGAGTTAAGGCCTGAATCTAGTACTGTCAAATTCAAATTATTCATTCTTCTAATTCTTCATTTTAACCTCTTTTGCTTTCCAAAAATTTCTTCCACCATTCTTCATTCTTCTACCCATATTTTCCCACTTGGGTCTTTATGTTTCCATCATATTTTCCACAACACTTGCAAGCACTTACTGTATGCCACCTCACCTTTTCTTCTCTCAGGAAGGCTAGAGACGTATTTATTTCCAGGATTTATTCATCAGGATAATTTGGTACATGAATCACTCCCCTGTCTGTACTCACATGACAGGCCCCGAGGTGCACTGCTGCGCAAACAAGTCCAAGCAATCCTGAGACTTTGAGGAAGAACGTTCCTCCTTCTGCTGAGTCTACACCAACTACACTCTCCTCTGCCCTCCTCTTGTCAACAGCCAGCCAAATATGAGAAGACCTCCTCTATCACCAGGAAACCATACAGAAGAAACACTTAATTACTGACAAGACTATGAGGCCGTCTGCAGGGTCTGGCCTCTCTGCCAACACCTGTGGCCACCACCATCACAGACCTTCAGTGCCTGGTGGCAGCAGTTTTCAACTGCTTATTTACTCCCCATTTACTGCAGCCCACGGGGCAGCCACCTACTTCTCAGGATCCTTATGACTCCTCCACCTTTTGCCTGGCTACTCATCTCCATTACTGATCAGCCACAATTTGAGACATTATTCAGATCTCCCTGTTTATTTTTCTTACTCATTATAAGTTCCAGTACGTATGTACGAAGTCCCACCTGCACCCAAGCACTGTGCTACACCAAAGGCAGGGCAATTTGTCACTGGAGGACAGAAGGACGCAGGTAAATTAAGCATCTGACAACATTACACAGTAGTTTCAGGCACAAACAAAAATAAAACCCTCCCAGTTCAGGGCTTTGGCCAAAAAGGTAACTTCAGAGCCTTACACGCAGCCTGGCTGAGGAGACATACAGCAATTCTGTCATTCCCCCAGAAAGAGAATTATTTTGTCAGAGAAGTGTTCTAAAAAATGGCATTTCAGAGCCAGTATTGCACACAATGACACTAACATCCAGCCGAGGCTTCTCAGAGAGGCATCATCCTTCCCCCTAAGCAGCTTGGTAAGGAGTCACACATGAGTCATTATTTTGAAGTGTGATGTCAGATTTGCTATATTTTCTACATTACACAAACAGGACAACACAAAAAAAATCCCATGCAAGGGGATTTACATTTTTTGACAATACTTGTCCAAATGCTCATGTGATAATCCTGAAATAAAGCAATTCCTCTCACCAAAATCCAGTGTCAGCAAAACCAGCAATTTCCTCCTTAGGCTGGGGAGTAGGGGCTCACTTAAAGGAAATACACAAAAGGAGAGAGGCCACCCAAATTATGACCCAGTAAGTCCCATTTTATTGTTGGGACGTTAACAGCACTCAGGAAAAACCCAGAATTTAACACAGTCAAAGTCTTTGTCAGCTGATTTCGAGAGAACTCAGAAAAAACTCACAACATGTTTGACCTACTGACACAGCTGAAAAGGATTTGGCCATTGGAAAAGAAACATCACTAATATAAAAATCAGCTCTGGGCGTGCTCATTCTGCAGCCAAACAGGTGACATCCAGCTCCAGGCTGGATCATGGGGACTGTTTTAAATAATAGCACCCAGGCACGAAGAGCAAACAAAACCTCTGTGTTAGCTCTACCTGAACCCATACAGGATGGTGACTACTTTTATGAGTACTGAACTCAAGGAAAAGCCTCTACATCTGCTGTGCTGCTTGTGCCCGGCATATGCGGGAATAGCCCAGGTTATTTTGACTATGGTGCATGGCCTGCAGCAGAATTTGCTAGGGCAGTCCAGACATGTATAAATTTAAGCCATGGGATTACACCTGATAACCTTCTGTTCATCTACAATTTCCATTAAGCACCACCCCGAAAGCTTAGTGTTCTTCCTAAAAGAAGTATTTAAACTATTTACTTCCATAGTAATAAATCACAGAAGGGAGGGAAGGGGGAGGGGGGAAAGCAGTCATTCACTGTGAGTGACAAGATTATATATCAGGTAACATGCAGCACACAATGAAATTAAAATCTCGGAACATCCTTCAATACACAAAAGTGGAGATTTATAGCAGAGAGAGATTCTCTGTCTCCTAGGCCTTAAGAAAGCTTCCCAATACGTTCCTCCCAAACTTGAAGTAATACTATGTATGTGTTTAAAAAAGCTGGTCAGATGCTGTGATGATTTACATGTTCCTATAGTAATCTGAATCTGCAATCTCTAATCTTGAGAGGGGTCCCACTTTGTGACTCCGCAGTGCTCAGGAATTAGCAAGGGGAGTGCCAGCAGGAACTAATATTCAGCAACTCTGCCCAGAAATAGCCACCACAGGATTCTCCCTGCATTAAAAAAAAAGCTGAAGGTCCATCACACCTGCAGCTGCTGAGGGCAGGGAGACATAAGGCACTCCTCCACCTGCAGGATACTGCACTTGTGGGAAAGGCATAATGGCTTGGCAAATTGCAGTGTTTTCAGCTAAGAGTTCCCTAGATATAAAAACTGAATGTCCGAGGCACTCCTGTGGTGAGACGTAACCTCTTTCCACAAAGGTATGGACATACACAGGCAAATCTCCACAGCCAGGATCAGCCCCTCAGTGCAACAAGCTGAGCAGTTCTCCTGAGGTTTCCCTTTCAAGTCATCTTCTGGTAGAAGAGAGGTGCAATACTGTCTATTACTTGTCTGATTATTCCAAAGTTACACAGCTGGACTTCTCACGATGAACTACTGTGGTTGTGCATTCAAACACAAGCGGAGAGGAGGTGTTTCTATGTTCTTACCAGCCACCACAGTTTTTCCCTTTTCCAATTTCAGTCAAAGAAAGCAACGGTGACATTTCTATTCCTATGAGTCTTTATTTTCACTCAAACATGTTATAGCCAAACATGAGCTGACAACAGCTTTTCAATGAATGCAATCTCACAGGCATTTTGATTTGGGTTTTTTTTTTCCTGTTTTGGTTACAGTATCTTTGCCACAACACTTTATTTGGCCCTGTAATGTTTTTATACTACAGTTAAGCCATGAGATCCAATTTAATTTGAAAAAAAAAAAACAAAAAAGAAAGAAGACAGACTCCTCATTTCTCTCTGTTTGCACAAGCTTTCATTATATGCAAGGCAAAAATAAAGGAGGGAGAGCCCATCCCTCCCTGGGGAGACCACAGTAAGCACTGGCAGACAAACTGGTGCGTAAAGGTCAGATGGAGAACCAGAGAGATTTCCCATGCCAATCCACATCACAAAGCCAGCAAAACTCAAACAAAAACTCATTCTGCGTTTTTAAGGAAGACTAAGAAACAGAGAATGTTGGGACATTATAAATGAGATGAGGAAGAAGGAGCCCTTAATAAAGGCCACATGGAAGAAACAAGAGAAATATGGAACATCAGTGTTCATAATTCAAAGCCCTGACCCTGCAAGGACTTCTGGGCATTCATCCCCTTAAAGTAGGTAGAAACCATTCCTCACATCAAAAACTTCTGTCTATGATCTCTATTGTTGCACATAAAAACAAATGATTTCTATGCATTAGCCTAGCCAGAAGAGCTTCCTGATGCGAAGGATTTTGGTTAAGGGAGCTGTCATACCACTCTGTCGCCTAAAGTCAACTGAATTTCAACTTCAAACTTTTATTTTGCAATGCGTAGGCTTTGCCAAGGGCTAAATAAAGACGTGCCACATAAAATTTGCATAGATCAAGATGTTAGTAAACAAGATAGCCCAAAAGCTGAAGAAAACCTCCAGGATTTAAAAAATTAACTGACCACCAAGAGCCACAACGTTATGTGCTTACTAGACCATGGCAAGCAGCGTGAAGTCATTTACTCAGCGAAGGGAGGTGTCTGACTCAGAAGGGGGGGGGGGGGGGGGGGGGGAATTAATCTACAGAGATCAGTTGAGAAGCCATACGACTGCATGCACTGGCAAAAGTAACGAAAAATTTGTTCTGTTTGTATTCCAAAACGCATGACACATAGCTTATACTCAAATATATATATATATATAAAAATAACATTGGCTGACGTGCGTGGTGGCTTCTGACCATTTTCCTCCAAGGGCATTTCAGACAATGGAGCAGACAGCTGCTCTCTCCGGTTTCTCGGGGACTTCGGAAGGGAAAAGGGCCCATCCCCGTGACAGCCCGGCAGCACACACACAACAGGTTTCCGGGCCACCGCCGCCGGCAGCACCGGCCGGAGCAGGCGACCGACCCATCCCGCAGCCCCGCGGAGGCGGGGGCTCCCCGCTCCCGCCCGGAGTGGGACCCCGGGGCGCCGCGCCCGCCCCTCCGCTGCCCCTCCCGTCTCCCGCCCAGCCGGCGGGGAGGCCCCGGCCGCCGACTCACCGAGGCCGCTGATCTCCTGACGGAGGCCGGCGCGGCTCCGCTCCTCCGCTATCGCCCGCAGCATCTGCTGCAGGGAGCGGTCCAGGTCGCCGTTGGCCTCCTCGTCCCTCGGCCCGACGCGGCCGCCGCTCCTGGCAGAGGCCATGCTGCCGCTGCCGCCGCCGGCGATGATCTCATGTCAGGCCGCCCCGCGGAGGCGGCCGCGGCACCCGGCGCTGCCGCCCCCGCCGCCCGCACGCCTCTCCCGGCAGCGGCGGGCGGAGCCGGGGGCCGCCCGCTGGCAACGAACAGAAAACCCTCCTGACAACGCTGCTGCTGCTGCTTCCTCCTCCTCCTCCGGGCTGCGGCAGGGGAGGGGGCGAAGACCCTCCCCGGTTCAACCCCTCAGAAAGTTTCAACCGGGCGTCGACAACAGCCCACCACCCGGGACACCGCGATTGCTTCCACCGGCGCTGCCCGGCCGCGCTCCGTCGCTTCCTGCTACAGCAGCCACGGGGGCGGGGGCCGGCGGCTCCTGGCCCCGCCCCCGCCACGCCCTATAGGGCGTGGCGGGGGCGGGGCCAGGAGCCGCCGGCCCCCGCCCCCGTGGCCGTTGCGGGCGCGTCGTTGTCCCCACGGAGGGTTTTCCAGGCAATGATTGGATCTAAACCTAAAATACTCGAGCGGGGCCTTTTGGCGACGGAAAACCTTGGGGTTGTTCAGCCTGGAGAAGAGAAGGCTCCGAGGAGACCTTATAGCGGCCTTCCAGTACCTAAAGGGGGCCTACAGGAAAGCTGGAGAGGGGCTTTTTACAAGGGCATGTAGTGACAGGATGAGGGGTAGTGGCTTCTAACTGGAAGAGAGTAGATTTTGATTAGATATCAGGAAGAAATTCTTTACTGTGAGGGTGGTGAGACACCGGAACAGGTTTCCCAGAGAGGCCGTGGATGCCCCTTCCCTGGAAGTGTTCAAGGCCAGGCTGGATGGGGCTTTGAGCAGCCTGGTCTAGTGGGAGGTGTCCCTGCCCACGGCAGGGGGGTTGGAACTAGATGATCTTTAAGGTCCCTTCCAACCTGAACCATTCTATGATCTGTCCAAGCAGAAAATGCAAAACAGTATTTCAGGTGGCCTGTAACCCCACAAGAAGAAAGATAAGAAAATGCACCTGCAGGCAGGCTCTGTGAGGAGAGCAGGGCCAGGTGCTTGGCCATCATCCAGGGCAGCCCACACAGTCCTCAGTCCCTCCCATCTCAAGACCTTTTGTTTCGAGTCAGGCTTTCTGGACACCTTCTTCCCTATCCTCCCCTCTCGTTGTGTCCCATAGATTTGCCCCCAGACTCTTGCCACTGCAAGCGGAGTTCTCCTGCCTGCCCCACTGACACCAAATCTCCTGAGCTGCTGCTTCCTTCTTGCTCTCCTGTCCCCCGCCAGCTGTAACCATACACATACAGTGCTATGGGGACAAAACCCAACCTGAGGCATCCCCTGAAGTGTCTACCAAGAGCTGGGTCTCCTCTCCCTTAGTATTAGCACATCTTGCCAGTGAGGTGTAATGTAAATCAGGAATGGCTGATTTCAGGGAAAAAGCCAGCTTGTGCTGCAGTGACTGGACCCCAAGTCCTGCTGCTGCTGCTGGTTGTCCCCAGCAGATACCAACAATGGCCAGACCTTCCTCAGCTCATAAATTAAGGATTTGCTAAGCCACAGATGGAGAGCAATACAACTGCCTGTCCCATTCTTCTGCAAACAATTCACTCAACATTTTTTATTTATAATATTACTTTACACCCTCCTCAGTTCCTAAAAATATTGTAAGGCTTATGCAGCCTTTTCTTCTCTGTCAAGTCCTATTTGAAACTTAGCAGGCCTTGAAGGCAGTGGTGGGAAGGGGACAGAGGACTTAAGACTTGAGATGGACATCATTTGAGACCTGGGCTTTTTGCTATGGCTTAGTAAGAAAAGTTTCCAAATGCTGTATGACCGTTGTCCAAAATAGCATACGTTTATGCCATGTTTCCAGTTTCAGTTTCATGTCAACTTCTGACACCAATACACTAACAGTCAGACACCTGCTGAATGCTATTTACAACCATATGCTGATTTCCAATTACAGCGGTATAAACAAGAGTATTTTCTGTGGAAAGCCCTTATGCCGAATTGGACACGTGAGAGAAATCTGAAGTTGACGCAACATTTTGCTAGTGAAATGCCTACTTTTTTACAAAGCAATGGAAAGCGTGGACATACAATCATGGGACTTAAGCACCTCTTTCATTATTAAACCTGATAGTTCCGTTTCTCGGAGAGAATGCAGGTTTGTAGTCACATGCTGGCCCTATAAATGCATGCTGTAGAGTTATTTATCCCATGGGCTTACAAAGGGGAAAAGCAGAGGACTCTCCTGTACTGTTAGCCTCCAAGTTGTTCCTGACATTGCCAAGATATGACACCTGAGACAGAAGGAAGGAAAAATCTGCTGCCAGAGGAGCTCATGGTCTCATTTACCTTGTGCCGTGCTGTACTAGATAAGGATCAGGCATTTTTCCCTAGTAGATTACTGTTTGATCCCAATGCCGCTATCATGTTAGGTGTACATGGAAATACTTGATACTTCTTGTGTCACCAGCCAGTAGATATCCCTGCAGCTGTTTCTCCAGAGCCTCCAGCAGTTCAGTCCTGCTGAGCCCTTAACCCTCACCCTACAGTTCCAGCACACCTGCTTAAGAAATGCAATTAAGCAAACCTGCTGTGACCCCACCCAGGCCTTCTGTATCATGGAATGGGATTCCTAGCCTTATTCAGTTCCTAGCCCTACCTTCAGCTTTCTCTGGCTTCTACCAAAACAGGCCCACAGACAAAATCCTCTGTTGTTTTTCTTTTCATAGGTCTCCCCAGCCAAGCGCACAGCTCTTGATCAGAAGATAGAGGGATGAAGTCTATTTTCTTAAAGCGGCTATTGATTAAGTACCCTTAGGAACAGTTAGAAATCTGAAATACTAATTGATTTTGGTTTTTAAAGATCCCATGGTACTTTTTAAAACAACAGACCCCTCTGTCTAGCCAAACCCTTGAGGGGGGATTGTATTCTCTCTTTACATATTGCTCCTAAACATCATCTTCACCGACACTTAGCACAATGTTATCACTATAATGGGTATCAGGAGCCCTATCTTACCCCGCATGCTCTCACTGAACTCAGCTGCACACAAAATAATAAATTCTCCACCTTGCAAAGGGGTAATGGGTGTTAGGGCCCTGGGGGCACTAATAGGCCTTAATGGCCCTGACCAGCCTCACCTGGGGCCTCCACACACACCCACAGGCTGGAGACTCTATTTAATCTCATCCCTGAGGTTTTGTCTGAGCTATGGTGAAGGAATGTTTGTCTTTGGTTGTACTGCAGCTGTGTCTATGTCTGGCTGTTGACCCTGACCCGTGGGCTGGCTTCTCAGTTTGGCCATGGACCTGTCCTATCACCACGGAGGTACCTTTTGACTTAGGCTCTGATTTATGCTGTTCCTTTGCTTAGGCTCTACAATGCTGGGCTGTGCCCCCAAAGGGCACTGCCCACATGGGAGTGTCCCCCAGTTCCCTGGTCCCTAGGGGGCTTCTAGCCTGTACAGTGACCTGACAGTAGATTCCTGTACTTATACAATAATGCTCTTTTTGTCCTGATGTAAAATATGTGCATTAATCAGCAAGATGGATAGGCTATGGGTCAGAGGGTAGGCTGGATGCATCTCTAACTTAACTGTATAACAGAAACATAAAGCAGAAATATAAAACCTCAAATTCATAGTAAGTAACCAGCTGACTTAACATTGTGAAGTATGTCTTTTGGATTAGTCAATAATAGTCAAGCTTTGCTACGCTTACATGAAAGTCAAGCAAGTTATTTATATAAAGTCATATTTTCCTTACTATGTTTATTTTAGTGGCAGCTAATAGTGACAGTCTGTGGTGCATGTTAATAAGACCACATGGTTTGTGAATATCTAACAATTAAGATGAGCTTGCAAGTTACAGATATGTGCTTATTTAATGCATTTGAATGTATTTCTAGTGGATGAGTCCTATACTATATATGCCTTAGAGCATGGACCCTGTCAAAACTCATGTAGCTACTTATAGCCTGTCAAAGAGACCAGCACTTCTTATGTGCTTCAAACTCTGTGCATAAACTTTTGCAGAAATAGACTTTGTAATTCTGAAAGCCCTATTCAACCCATTACAAGCATGTGAAGTACCTTCATTTTTTTAAATGTTTTTCTTTACTGATAATTACTAATGCGGATTTATGACAGCTGCTTGTGGCAAATGGATGTTATTTCTGCTTTAAAGACACAGGGTGTGAAATGCGGTCTTGTGCTGAAGAGATTTAGCCGTTTGCTTAAAAATTCTAGTTGCATATCAGTCATAAATTGGGGTATCTGTATCTTCAATAGCCTGCTGCTTTCTGATGAAGGCAGGCTGTCTGGTGAGTTTATACGTAAAAACTAATTCTGCAGTTTTTACTTAATTGCCTCCCTAACTGCATCAAGGCATTTTGACTTAGGACACAGTAGTTTTGGTCTTCCCATTATAAACTGTGTTAAATCGGTCAGCTTTACAGATAATTTAGTTACTACTGGAACTTTCCAGTGTTCATCAGAGGACCAACTCTGCTCCCAAGATTAAACCTACAATTAAAGCTCCTGAAAAATTCTATCTAGAGAATGTTACAAGTCCTTTTCAGCTCCAACTATCCCTTGTAGTTTCTCGTCTGAATGCACAGCAGAGTCCTTAAGGTCATGTATTTCTGAAGTTAGAAGTGTTGTACCTGTTCAGCCTTCTTTTGTCCTTCCCCCTTTCTTTGTACTAATTTTGTCATCCCTGTCACTACTTTCATCACTTAATGGCCACAGGATATTGTGCTAAATGGCAGCCAGAGATGCTTAGTCTTGCATTGTAGGAGTAGAAACATATGTCTGAATTTGTATGAGGAGCTTTCCGTCCAGCCTGATCCTACTCTTCTGCAGCAGAAACCCCTGAGCCTTTTATCCTAGGTTGCTCCCGTGCTTTTCCTGAGAGGGCAATTCCCTTAACAGGATTGAGAGGTGAACTGTAGCCTTTGTGATAACAGGCTCCTGGGTTTTATAAGCCACTTACACAGAATCCGTGTTTCATTGTTTTCCTTGAACTGTACTTGTATTGTCAGTAGAAACACCTTGCCACTTATGAACCCACACCAAGCTCTCTATCAGCTTGGCAAATTTGAAGTCCAAGTAGGAATTCGTTATTTTTTTATTACATAGATAAGCTCTTTCCTTAAAAATATAGGGAATCTGGGCAGTCCCTTGATAAAGGCAAGCCCCTTGCAGCAAGGCAGCCCCTGCCAGTCTGGGTATGGATTTGCATTCAGGGTACAGGATTTTTCCTGAAAAAAATGGACTGGCCAGGAAGCTGCCTGAGACAGCAGAGGGAACATGGAGCTTGCACAGGCCAAATACCTGCTAAGAACTCTGTCCAAAGCAGTGACAAACTTAACGTCGCTCTTCACTGGAGAGTGTTACTTGATGCTTACATATTGCTGAGCTCCTTGAAGTGTTCACCTTCTGCTATCTGTCTTGCCTCTGTGAATCTGTGCTCTTTAGCCTATATAGGCATGTCTGCAATCTTTGAGTGTGTAAGCAGTGACAGATAAGGAAATGTCCCCTTCCCAGGGACACAGAATTTCTGAACTGTGAATGTGTAAGAGAGCTCAAGTATTACCTATATCCTCTGAGATGACAAGCCTGGGTGAAGAGAACTGGGCGGTGAGCCTGCAGTGGCTTGGCAAGATGAGTCAAGAGTTGTGAACTGAGCGTTGTGTAACACCAAGCTGCACTGATCTGGCGGCTGCTGCTACTGGGATCTTGCATGTTTGCCGTCCACTTCAGATGATGCTGAAGGCATACGCAAGACCTGTTTGTAACCACAAAGAACAGGTTTCAGCCTGCCTTAAGGGTAAAGTTAAGCAGTCATAGAGGGTATAAAAGAAATTAGTTGTTCAGAGAAGTGATCAAATCATGCACAGTTTATAAAGAATGTAGTGATTCACTTCTTAATTCTTTTGGGAGAACATGTGGGATAACTTCCCATAAACTGAATTTGCAGCAGCAATTTCTAAATAATTATATTGGAATTTGGAAATGAGACTTTAAACTCCTGTAAGTTTGTGTACATTTCTAAAAAGGTAGGGGCAAAATCAAATTTGAGAATGAGTAACAACTGTATGAATGCAACGAGCATTGATTCAACCTTTTATTTTTAGAACTACCTAACCAAAAGGGTATTTAAAAAGCCTATGATTTTTGTAATAAACAGTATTTTTATTTTACTGATTTTAACGTTATGTTCATTATACTACTTTGCATAGTTATGTTAGTGTTTTAGTATTGATTTTAATGAGCATTAGTTAATATTTTAAATAACAGGCAAAATAAGAAAGAACCTATGAGCAGAGAGCAAAGAAATGGTACTCAAGAACATCTGCTTTGATAGGCTGGGTTGCTATGATAAATGCACAAGCAGCAGCTCTAGATAAAGAACTTGGTATGGTGGGCTTTCTTTGGATTCGTAGTTACTTAGGCAAACGTTCAGAGCGAGTCAACTACATTCAGGACAATTTAGGTAATTTTCAACGCTTTCTGTAGGACAAAGGCGTTTTTCTCTAAAGATCACTTGGCTGAACTCTGCTCAGACTCTTCTTTCACTGACATCTAATCAGAGTATTTCTTTACCTTTGCAAAATATTCTGGTACTCATATAATTACATAAAATATTATATAATACATGAACTAGGGCAATCGGGTTTAGTAGAGCAATTCTTCCCTGCCCAAACCCCAATTTTATTGTCAGGAATATCTCGGGTGAAATTTGGCTTTACAGATTCGAATTTGTAAAAGGACAATGCCAGTGGGTATCAGTGAGGTCAGGACTTCATCTTGTGATTTTTTTTTTTTTTTTAAACTTGCCCAATGCTCTTTCTCGCTGCCTCTGTACAATATAGATAGTAAATGTTTCTCATAAAGGCATCAAGTCATGTGTGCAAGGAGCTCGATCTCTGATTTTGTGATGGAGGAGTTGTTAGAGTTGTAAAGCAAAACAAAGAAGGTGAAGGCTCAAGGTACTGTTAATGCTTAAAGGAAAGTATATGAAATGTCTCCTTTTTTTCTCAAGAGTCAAAACATAATCTTTGTGTTGTTCAGAGATGGGGGAAGAAAACCTGTGAAAACAGGAATTTTATTTTTGAAGATGGTCTCAAACTGTTACGGTATGTTGGTGATTTTGAGTGTCTTAGTCATGATGGCATCATGCATTTTTCTTAACGCTAGTTCAAGGTGAGATGCTGAGGTTGTCTTTGTGAGATCTTCCTTTTCCACCAGTGCTAATGATTCACCAGTGGTGAACTGAGAAAGTGGAGTTAGCTAGAGTAGCTATAACCTTAAGCTGTGAAAATGATCTCAATTGTTTAGTGGCTTGTAAAGCATTTCTTAGTGCTTAGAGTGATTATTATTTCTGAGAACTCTTAGCCATACTTCTTTCAATAAATGTTTTTATAAATGATGTGATCTATTATTCTTGCAGAAAATCATAGAAATTACACCTGTATGTTTTAGACTGGCACCCATTAGTGACTTCACAACAATTTATTATCACTTCAAATCATCCTAATTTTTGTTCATCCAGTTAATTACAAACAATTACTTCCTAAGTTTCAGACTATATATCTTGACAGTCACATTGTGCTTTTAGTGTTTTATATAGTAACCTTTATGTACAGCAGTGCCTGGAAAGTTGTGCCTTGTATTTAAAACTGTAACACTGAAAGTGAACATATATTTAATGAAATTAAGCAAGGTCATCCTCACAAGGTGAAACATGAGAAAACAGATAAATAAGACTTAAATTCCAGGTAAGGGCTGGGTATTTTAGGAAGCCTTAGACCTTACTAATCCAAGCAGAGTACACACCTGCAAAAAGCTGGCCCTTACTGAGCACAGTATTTAACAGAGCAAGAGGGGAAACTGCAGCAGAGGGAAGGACAATGACTTTTGAGGTCGGGAAAGGTCTGAAACTAAGAACTTGCTTTGCCAGAAGGCCAGCACCTAGCCTGCCAAACCAGTACGTTTGACAAATGTGTCTCTAATGATACCATGCACTGTTCTCAAATTCTTGTTTAGTCAAGCCTCTAGTTGGTACAATTCTGGGTTTCTTCACATGGACACAGGAATTGGTATGTCACTTAAACTATCATATTTGTCTGGATTACTTTAGACTAATTTTGCCTCAGTGATTGTCACTAAATCCATAAGGTGTGAAAGTGCAAGAAGATTTATGCTGACCTCAGTGTCACAAATCAGTTTGATGGGTTTATTCTGAGGCAGAAAGATAACTTATTTTGAAGGGCAGAAATCTGAAATTCCAGTAATTGCTATAAAAGAAACCTAGACTAAAAGTTAAGTCAGCCTGTATGAAGACTGCCTGCATGTAGTAAAAGGAATCTGAAGAGTAGCAGAGTCAGCAGCACAGACTTAGTTATTTACACAGATGTAATTAGTGACAATGAAGGACATAAACTTTATGAAAAAGCTAGCACAGTGGACTGGGAGGCAAAAAGTATAAGGCCTCTTGCATTTTGTCACTGACATACTACATGTCTAAACAAATCCTAACGACAAGTATTTAGTGCCATGCATCTCTTCTGGAGCTCCAGGTTCCCCATCCATGTAAGTGTGTGGCATTACTAATTGAATACTTCATTAACAGTTGCTGGTGCTTTGACATTTTTAGCAGAAGCAGGCTATTGAGGGAAAGAAAATATTAAAAAAAAATAATAAAATTCTCAACTTAGCAGAAGCAAGCAGTTAATTCAATTGAACTAGACTTCAGTGACCTGTTCTGAGCTGTTAACTCTTCCCAGGCTACTGATACAAACAGATCTAAGCTAAGTTCCTGGTATTTCCTATCAGCCTGGTATTTACAGCTGGGGGCAACACTAAGATCAGATTTTCTGCAAGTTTGTCTTTAAGTGTATGCTGCATATGCAGCCAAACTACTCAGTGGAGTTGGAGTGGAACTAATGCTTTCAGGATTTATTAAAATGTCTGGTTTTCAACACTGCTATCCTAAATCATGAGAGTTAGAGTAATTAAATTGATAGCTGGCTTATACCTTTGTCGCCATTCTCTGTCTACTGATGTTCCAGAGGAATCTATAGGAAAGTATCTTTGTGTTTAAAAGTAACGTCTTTGGTTTCATTTCTTCATCTTGCTCCCTGTGCCTCTCAGGCCATCACTGAAATCAGTCTTCCTTATGGTCTCAATTTTACTACTTTTTACCCTATCATTTCCTTTTAGTCTTTAGTAATATTGCTTCTTTTGAAAGCCACATGCTTCCAACTCCTCAAACCCCACATGTTCTATCAGTGCATCATTTCTTTCGTTCCAAGACACTGTTCTTTTCTCACTCCCTTTTCTTGAACACTACTGTCTTGGGTCCCTTTGCCCTAGGGCTCCTGTTCTGCATACACTTCCCCAGGTGCTTAACTTTAATCAAGTAATAAACAATGACCAGGCTAAACTGACAAATTTTGAGTAACTTTGGCTTATTTCATCTACTTATGCTGCACGTGAGCATGGTCATTTGATTGGTAAACATGTTTACCACAAGGATGCATTGATGGGAATGATAAAGGCTAAAACTGGAGATATAAGTAACTGTTATCTGCTGAACAAGCAGAGAACTTGCTGCTCTTGTTCACCTTGTTTTTCTATAGTTACAGATTTAGTAACATACAGAGGTTTAAGGACAAAAGGAGGCAATAGTTCGTATCATTTAATTGTCTATATGTCATAGGCCATTACACTTCATGCAATAAGCCTTGCACTAATGTTGTGCAATGAATGTTGTGAGGATATTAATTTCAATAGACTTTCAATAGACAAAGCATATTGACAAAAGCATAAGTCTGGCCTGTATACTGTCTTATCAAGGGTCCACCAATCTGAACTGAAGTGAAATTAGTTTAGTTTTCCATTTCCCTATAGGTGTGTTGGTACTTTACATAAACCAGAAGTTATTTGTAATACAATAGAGCTTTCTGTGGTTGGACATTATGGCTTTACTTCTAAAGGGTGTATATCTGTTCTTACATTGTTTAGACATTGTCTCCTGTTAAAGGCAATTTATATATATGTATAAATCTGAAATGGGCTTCATAATGCATAAAGGATTCACCAAATGGTATTTTCGAGGGGTTGCGTGTCTTAAAATTCTTTACTGTTTGTAGGCAAGCTTACTCTCTGCTGTAAGGCATCTGAGTGACACCAGGAGTAAAGAGTAGAAACATTTGAAGACTTGGGGCGTCTAGTGCTCTTTCTGTGTTAGTGGCAGGGTGTTCACTGGCTGTACGCTCCCATGCTTTCCTAGGGAATGCTGGACTTAAACAAGTTATCCTATTCTAGGAATTATGTTAAGGTTACTTTTTTTGCCAGCATTAATAGCAAAAACAAATGCCTACAAGTTAGTTGTTATCAGAGGTGAAATGCCCTGCTTTCCCACAGCCGTTGTTGAACTTTAACAGCTTCTGTCCATCTCCGCTACTAGCGCTGAGGAGCAAGGCTGATGTCAGACTGGAGCAGTCAGAACAGGAAGAGATGATTTACATCATCAGGAAAGTCAGACCCCATGGTTTCTGGGTTTCCCCAGCACAGCACTCCTTCATGTAGTGGTGTTTTCCTTAGACAAATATTCTAGGTTTAAAAAGTTTTCCTCAGATCAGTTTAAAAGGTAGAGACATTTGCTAGACTTAGGGAGTTTATGGGCTTATCTTGGGCAGAAAGCTGTGGGATTTCTTTTCCTGATGGAGTGTAGTGGAAAAACAGGCAGTTAAGGAGCTTCAGGAGGCAAGATGCTTCTTTCCACTGAAAAAAGGCTTTTTTTAGCATATTTAACATAAATAAGCTGAAGAACATAAATTTGAATTTCATAGTTCTAATCGCTTGTAGAGCATTGAGTGATTACTTGATGTCATGAATTTAGTCAGAGGAACTTTTCACTCTTGAAACATGAATTTGATTCCCAAGGCCAAAAGCAAGTGTATTGCAAATATCTCTTCCTTTTTCACAGATGTCTCTTTCAATCCACCCGAAGTGTGGTTGTCAGCTTCTCTCCTGGAAAATTCTTTATCTAATAAGTGTTGCATGTCAGGGGTGCCAAGGGGTGCTGCTTTGAGTCAAAGACTTTACTGTGTGTGCCAACTCTGACATCTAGTCCTAGCTGCTTACAGGGACTGCTGAAGTTTTTTTTTTTTATGGACATCAGATGCCAAATGCACAGAAGTGTTTCCTGTGTCTTACTAGCTCTTTGTGGAAACATTAGGGGAGAAAAGCCATTTCCTGTCAGGAAGAGCTAATGTCTCTAAGTGCAAGCATTAAGTCCCTGTAGCATGGTGGCTTCACATGCTGTATCTACTTGCCAAACTCAATCAAGTAAATGGAAAGGCTTGGTGGTTAATTAGCTGGTGTTACATTGTCTGTTCATGGATGCCTGGCTGTATATTATCTCTGACAAATGCTTTCATTCGACAGTGTAATTGATAACTGCCAGAGTTTCTCTTAATGAGCTGGTTTGATGTCATGCTTTATTACAGTGGCTTGCTTGCACCTTTGCAGATAGCTTGGGTCACGACTCCCGTTGTAAGGCCCATATGTTCTGAGGTGTAAACACAGCCTTAAGTGCTTGCAATAGGTAGAAAGGGACAGTTGCACTTAGGAAGATCATATTCATTTGTTGGGCAGCAAGAAAAGAATAAGGGTAATATTTTCAAATTAAACTAAATGAAAAATGCCATGTATGCAGCTTTGAATGATCCAGTTTGCCATGCGATATCTAAAACTCTACATTATGCTGGCTCTTATTATTATGCATGCACAAAGGAGGAGATAGTCCCTGTCCTGAAGAGATTAAGCAGACTAGCTATTTCTTATGCATAAAGCTTTAGAAATCAGATGTTAGGAGTCTTTCAAAAATCAGACATGGCAGCAATCAAGATAAGGAAACTGTCATAACAAAAGCATCCCAAAGTGTCAGGTCTCTGCTAATAACTTGGGTGTCACTTGACATTTCATCTGTAAAAATCTGCCTTCCATATAGCTGGCTACACCCCTCACTCCCATTTCTTCTTTAGTGGTTGTTTTTTTTCCACATTTTCCAGCTTTTTTGTCAAACCTAGATGAATTCTGCAACCCATGAGAGAAAGAAAACCTGTTTACAACTCAGTCTGCTCACTCTTGAAATGCTTTACCACATTTTTACTAGCAAACCAAGCAGACATGAGACTGGCCCTGAACCATGGCACACAACTCCTCTACACCGGAAAGAGTCCAGTGCAGCTTTGGGCTGGGGAAATGATTCCCAGCTGTGGTTTGGGGGCTTGCACAGGACAGTGACTTGGTGGTGGTGACACCTTGTCCTGGATAAGGGAGTTTACCTGTCTGGATGTCAGTTGAGCTGGTTTGTCCTGTTTCATATGCTAGCCCCTGAATCTGTAGAAGAGTTCAGAAAGAATTCAGGGTAAAAATAAATTCAGTAGCAGAAGTTCAAGCTAGTGAGCAATAAGACCTACTGAATGTGTCTTCCAAGGCTCTTTGCTGAAATCAGTACTCAATCAGGAAAATACCAGGGGATCGCATCTTCAGTCTGGGGAACTTGCTGTAGTTGAATTGAAGCACCATGTATGACATCCTCAAATGTTAGAAGTATAATAAAAATGTAAACAGATTTAACAGTTCAAAAAGGAAAAAAAATATGACTAAGCAGAGCCTTGAAAAGAGGCAGAAAGCTGACATGGCATAAAAATGTTGAAAAGCTGCTTGATTGCTGTCAGAGCCCTGGGGCTTCGGGTGCCTGGGCTCAAGGCCAACCCAGAGTTGAAGTAGCTGGTAGCCTTGAAAGAAAGAAAAAGAGCCTCTGTAGAGGCTCCACCTGAACGTGTCTGCTGAGAAGCCTCAGTGGGAGCACCTTGCACTAATTCTGTGAGCTTCTTTCAAGCTGAGGCTCACAACTTTAGTAGCTTGAGCTTTGCTGCAGCCATGCCCATGCCTGATGATGTACCCTGCTGATCTGGACACTGGCCCAGACTCGTGGTCTTGACTTTCCAGCCTGTTGCCTGATGCTCTGGGTTAGAGGCTGCCCTGGGCACCCCAAAATCTGCTCTGCTCCCTGGCTAGGGGTGGTCAGATAGGTTCTAGCTGGTGAGGACCCTGCACTGTCAGCCCTGTGAGAATCCCTGGCAGCTCATGGCTCTCCTCTTGCAGAGCAACCAGCTGTCTCAGCACCCTGACAAGAGCTACTTTTGGTAGTAGTTTGCCAGTGTGTGACCCTGGAGAGGTTTTAAATCATGAGGAATACATGCCAATGTAAAGAAGTTTTGATGCAATGTTGCCTTAGCCCTCAGGAGCACAAAGGTCTGATGTCATTATCTTGCATTATAATAGCTATTATTGCGTGTGGTAGGTGTATGTAACAATCTAACATTGCTGGTTGGACAATGACAGCAGGTTGCCACAGTAACTGTTGACTTTTTTTTGACACTAAAATACATCAGCCTGAAAGTAGGACACTTTGTTTGGAACTAACACTGTTGTAAAGTAGGGTGGGTCTGCTCAAATAGTCCAGCATCAAGGGGGTGCCATGACAGTGTGGGCTAATTAAAAGATTTCTTACCAATTCCATAGAAGGTTTTGTTTTCAAATTAAAGATATTCCTTTTTAATTATCAAGCAATCCTTGTTAAAAAACAATACAGCTGGACTGTTTAGGACAGCTGACACATCACAAAACTCCCTTCTTTCATCTCTTTTCGGGAAAAGGGAGAACCAGGTAAACAACTTTTTATCGGAAAACCAGTCAACATTTTTCTGCCATGGTGATAGCTCTATTGCAAGGCCTTTGACACATTCTGAAAGTGCATCAGATATTAAGGATCACTCTGAAAACATGTGTCTTCATCTCACAGACTGTCCTCCTCTTACAAATTGAGACAATTTCTGAAAAAAATAGGTGGGACATAACCTGAGCTCCAATGTACTCAAAAGTGTCTACGCTAGAGTTTGCAGTTGCTATCAAGTAGCCCCTGCTCACTAGCATAGGCTGAAAAACAAACATTCAGGGCAGATGAATTTACAGATTGTTCTTTGATAAATCTGCAGAAACTCCACCTTCCATGCAACTGTATGTGATGCTGGCATTAGTTGCAGCAATAGAGAATTTTCTAGTCTTCGAAGGGATTGCTGGCTACGGGGCAGCATGTGCTGTTCTCCTGGGCATTTTATGATTGCTACTTTGCATTACAGCAAGGTAATGAGGCTCTGTAATCTATACACGTCAAAGATCAGAAATACCTTTGTGAGGTAGGAATGTGGGAAATCTGGATTCCACCCCGGCTGTGCCGCTGACATGTTGGTCAGCCCTGAATGAGTCAGTTCAGACCAGTGTGCTTCTGTTCCCTGGCCAACCTCTTTTGTGTCAAACTTGTGTAGACAGTAAGCAGTGATTTATTTTTTCACCCCTTCAGGAGACTAATATCTGTATGGGGCCTGGCATGGTGTATCATTTAGCATGATGGATCCTTTAGGCAGTGCCATAACAGTAATACTAAAAAGGAGGAAGCCCCTCATTTAAGCAGTGAATTAGATATATATGTGTATATATATACTTCAATACAAGATTTCCCACACTCCTCCTACTAATATATCGGTATCTTGGTGTGGAAGAACAAATATAGTGACAGAAAATAATGTAGCTTTTTAGCCCAGCAGCAGAGTAGGACTTGGCCCTTTCCATTGTCAATAAGAATGTGAATTAGTCAAAAGTGTATTGGGGGGGAAAAAAAAAGCTTTGCCTCATATTAGGTCTCTATGAAATGGTCAAAATGATAAGTGATGCTAATGATATTAGGCAACTGCATCCGGATGTTTCATTCCATTTCTACAGTCAAGAATGGATCCCATTAATGATATTTACACTTGTTTCCAAAACAGTTGACAGAAGTGCTGTTTTGAGGCAGAAGACCTTGGAGTTACTTATCATTCATTAGTATCCAATTTTGTAATGAGGAAGACCTTAGAAATAGAAGCAGTCAGCACAGCAGTTGTGATGTTAATTTTATTGAAACGTCTTGGGTATTCAGGAGCAACCCATGACGCGTAACTATTTAGGCTTCCCATGCTGGCCCATGACATGACACATAATATTTGAGAGCAAAGAAAGTACTGATAATTCTAGTGTGGTTATATTTGGGAAACAGTGTGGTAGTAGAATTAATTTGTCCTAACAGGCCTGTGAAGATACAGCATCTTTAACCCATAGCACCTACTCTATTTAAGAAATCAAGCTAGTCATAGGACTACTTTAAAGGTGAGATTAAGCAACAAAGAATTTTGTGTGTCTCCTGAGCACGTGAAGTTCTATAGATAGCAGAAACTGTCCTCAGCCCTTGCCTCGCCAAATGTACGTTACTATAATCAACTGGGCCTAAGTAGAATGATGTAGACCTTTTAACAGACATTGTGGCATTTTCAACTATGTGCTTCAGTGTTTTAAATGAGTGATTGAACCTGTCGCAAATCCTAACAGTACAAAGGATAGGAAGAGGCTAAGAACAGGAGAGTTTGACTATGCAAATATGAAATCAGAAGAGCTGAGGGACTTTAATCTGTCAATAGGATGACAGAAATTAGAGGGAAGTAGTAGGAAAACCCACCAAAGAGCAGTCATTTATTTTTCCCTTATGGAAAAAATAGCAAGGACTAGAGTTCACCTGACTGACCAAAGAAAAGTGAAGCAGCTCCTTTTGTGTCCTTCAAAGATCCAGCGTGAAGTCCCTTGTTAATGATGGTGATAGTCGGAATAGACCCTCTAAAGTGCAACCACACAAAGTTACCATTCCAACACCTTTGAATTTAGTGGTGTTTAAGGACATTGGTGTCATGGTTTCCTCATGAAAAGGGCCAGAGA
Organism: Rissa tridactyla; assembly: GCF_028500815.1. NCBI lineage: Eukaryota > Metazoa > Chordata > Aves > Charadriiformes > Laridae > Rissa > Rissa tridactyla. Next base: position 136,613,529 of record NC_071466.1, read on the forward strand.
ATATATGCAATACCACAGTGACTCCTGAAAGTGAGCAAAAATCCTCCTGTGCTTCTAACTTCAAATGCTTCTATCAAGAAAAAGAAACAGAACGTATCGTGAAATATTACTCTTGCCATTCAAATATGGGCACTTCTGAATTTCCTAACTAGGAATGGTCTCTGAGCTGCATTAATTTAATCGCTTTTGGTCTGGGCTGAAAACATGCAAATGATCATACTAACAATTTAATCGTATGGACAATTCCATGCTAGTGCTGAGGGCTATATCCTCACCCTATATACTTATTGTCCATATAAATGTTACTGTTATTCCTAGCCAGTGCAGGCTATGGATTTCTGTGCCTGTTCAGTATGTTGCTGTGGAAATATGAGGTGTAGAAGAAGTAAGAATTGGGTAGGAAAATCAACATCCTAAATCCAGGGATGAAATCAAGTTTCTGACTGGCTGTGAATTGTACATGAAGTTCACACCAGTACAGCCAGCCATCGCACAGCACACTACTCAAACCATTGTTTGGCCAGGATGTTCAAGTATTTCAGTCCTGACCCAAGCTTATCTGCAAAGGTGCAAGTAAGCCACTGTAGTAAAGCATGACATCAAACCAGCTCATTAAGAGGAACTCTGGCAGTTATCAATTACACTGTTTTCAAAAGTATTCCATACATCTGTCAGTGATTTGTTTAGAAAAAATGACGATATTTATCATAAGTGTTAATTGTGGTTGCTGAACTCCAAAAAATGTAAGGAGTTGCTGGTGTTGGTCAGATAAAACTTGGATCTTTCAGCATTTTTGAAAATCTGGTTAAATTTTGAAGGGTTTACTGAGACTTCTGCTAATTCATAGACATAAGAACCTTTCTGCAGAGAAGTAAATATCCTGTGAGCAAAATTATGGAGTAGGAGGCTTTCTTCAGTGAAATGGTACAGTAGGTATGTTTTTCCTGAGTCTCTATGCTATAATATACTCATGTATTTCATTACAGTAATGAAATAAATTAGCAAGATGATCATAGCTGCCATTAGATAAATCTGATGTAAAGATTATAGCAAACCTAATCAAAGTAATCAAAATACTAAGAGGCAAAAAGAAAAAAAATAATTCCTTTGCTGCGATATATTTGCACACAGTGGGAGGTCTGTGTGTACAGACAGTATTATATGGATTGTAGAAAATGTTAAGATATTTCATAGCAGAATGTATCTAAAATAGGCTATGCAAGTTAGCAGAAATCAGAAGAAAGCTTGGGAAGAAAATGACAAGCGCATTAGGAAACACAGAGAAGCACGTTTCACATTCTTCCTGATCAAATAAATGGTTAATTAGTGTTTACTTTCACAGACTTTTAGATGAACTTTTGTGGATAAACAAAATTCCACAAAAAATATACATTCCTTATGACATCAGTATTTGATTCAAATGGAAATAAACCTACAGTTCTGAATTTTGGGAAACAGTAATTTCCTGTATGTTGACAGACCAATGTATAACCGTTTGTGGTTTCCAAACAACTGAAATAAACCAAGACATAACTTATCATCTCTGGGCACATTTTTTGTTATGGAAGGTTGACAGAAAATAGCAACAAATCAAAATGGCTGAATTATTTATTCTGTAGTGGTCAAGTAACTATACAAGAACAGTGCTGCATCTGGCTCATAATTCTATCTCCAAAAATTCCATACGTCTACAATGTATAATGTGTAGAAATACCACAAGTAGCTTGAAATGAGCTAGTTCAGACTTGATGGCATTAGTAGAAAACTCTGCCTAGGCAAGTTCACCCAAACTTTATGCTAGCTTAGAAGCTGCTGCCACATGTTTCACTGAAAAACCTAGCCAGACCTGTTTAACTAAACTGGGACAGCATTTATTTCGCTAAAGGGGACAATGGCTCTGCATGTTTTCTCATACTAGTTGCTTATAAAATCAGAATTTACAACATGGCAAGATTAACAAGAATTGAGATCAGGACTTGACCAAACTTATTCCCTGGATAAGTACATTTTAAAGGGATAATTTTCATCTTTTCCTACTGTGTGTCAGTCAAAGAAAACGGGAGTTAACGTGCTGTCTTGGCACTGAAGTTGAAGTCAGAACGCTAACTCTTCCACTGTCATCTGTATCCAGCTTCAACTTGTGGCTGCCTTCCAGTGATGGTTCAGCATTTGTCTCATCTTAACAGGATATTATAAGCTTAGCCTGTGGGCAGCACAGGAAGTGCCTCTTCCTGCTCTGATATCACAGATATGATAAGCAGCCCAAAGCAGTATATAATTGCCTAATGACATGCATACTGCACTCTAAGGATGGCTTTAAAGGAATTACAGCACATAGCTCTGCAGCAGTTCAGCTATTACTAGCCTGACACAATTAAGGCAGAAAATTAGTCATGCTAGGCTTTGTTTTTGTGTTGTTTTTTTTTAACTTCTTTCTGTGCAACACAATGAACCTTAACAAAAAAGCCAGAGCTTTTCATTTTAGAGGTATTAAAATTGTTCAGTGGCAAGGTGCCATACATATTCCTGGACCTTCTTTTTATTGACATTGGTTTTAATTTTAGAACAGTCAATATCTTAGCTGGACAGCAGAAAAAAGTTAAATTACTTAATGCAATGTCTTTTTAATGATTGCTTTAAAGTTATAATCTAACTTGTAGGACGACTGATTTTTTTTTAAGGAAAAGTCAATGAAAATATACAAAAATCTTTTAAACATACTCACACATGCATACTCATTCCTTGCCTTTGTTATCCAACCTAAGGTTTCTATCCTACTTCTGCTTGGTTTCCTGGTTATATATGCATTTTGTTAGTAGTAAATGACTCTCAAAAACTTAACTGTTCAATTTGGCTGATAACCCTAGAGTTGGGATGATACTTTCATTTAAAGGCTACATCAATTTTCCTAAGCCTTGGAAAGTGGGCTGCAGTTTGAGTAGTGACAGACTTCAGGCTGAGCAGGGTTCCACCTAAGTACGAAAATGGACTGGAAGGTGCAGAAATCGCACAGATGTAGGAATTGTCATTGTCTTTGTTAACAAATTATAAGGAATATCTTTCTGTTTGTGCTGGGCAATTGGGGGAACAAAATGAGAAATACCAGGATTCCTGAATGAATACAAATAGAAGGGCTGTCTGATTGCAAGGGCATACTGTCTTCCATGGGCTTCCCATTCCTTTGAGCCGTTTTGTTCCACTGTCTGTCACAAATATTGTTGAACCTACTGTCAAAAAGCAGTATTGTCCTGCCAACTGCAGGTCTGAATAAGGGGCGGTCACTGACTGCAGTGGTGATCTCCTTCCAAGTGAAGTGGCAGAGCACTTTGCAGCCTATCAAGATGTTCTAAATCTGATGATGACTTCTGAGTATAAAAACTACATAGTTATATTGGTGGGTATTGGTCATCATTTTAATTCATTTTGGTCAACACTTTTAAAATGTTGGGGATGTCATAAAAAAAATAATGGGGGGGAAAAAACAAAGTAGCACAACTCAAATGCTCAAAATTTCCACAATGCCTGGGTTAACACAATTTGTGCAACCTGAAAGCAGCCTTTGTTGCTTTATGCATCTATTTCTAACATTTGAACCCCAACCTGTCACTGCTCTTAGCTTGATTTAGGTTTGTGTAAAGATCTAGCTGGTCTACAATATCTCTGCTTCAGATGTTGCAGAAACTAAGAATGCATCTAGTAAATATGATCTCCTGAAGGTCAACTTTGTTGAAACTGAAGTCCATGCTTTTTGTGCCTGGAATAAATGACACACAATTGCAATAGGGGTGAAAAATACATAGTTCTTGCTTTCCCATATGGAGTATTCCATGTGAGTGTAGGTTTTTTTTTATTTTACTCGATTCTTTCTGTGCCTTGATCTTCCAATATTAAATGAGTATTTCTCACTTGCATTAAAAAAAATTGTATGACAATGCAGTTATTGGTTCTGAAATAATCAGTTACAGTTATGATGAAAGCTGTAGGAATGTCTGTGAGTTATTCATTCTTCCCTGGTAAATGAGTTAGAATTCATCATAGTAAGACAGTGGGTCAGGCAATGATTTCTGAAGATACAACAAGGTATCAGTAATCATTCCATTTACTGGTCATGATCTATCTTCTATGAATTAATTTGGGGCCCAAGTTAAAATGAAAATAAGATATGATGAAAGACTGACTTTGAAATCTGAACATTTCTGTATATTTTTGCAATTAAAATACATACATTTTATGTATAAATTATATCCTATAAATTATAGCTGCTTTCTCAAAGTTTATAAACTAATCAATGTAAACCCATCACATACATCCATCACATACATTTTGTTTCATACAAAAACACATAAAAAGAGGGCTTTCTCTTTGATAAAAATATACAACAAAAAAAAGACAGGAAGAAACAAACCTGCTTTCAGTGGATAGCAACTGTTCTATGACTGTGCTTGGGATAAGATATTTTTTTAAGGTTGGCTTCTCAGCTGGCATGTATTGCCTGTGTACAAATGGAGCTGTGCCAGTCTATAAGTACTAAGGATATGGCCATGTGTTAGAGTAAATAGCATAAATCTTTAATACTACTCTTGGATAGACTATCTGCTTTTCATAACGTGGTTTTACTTGGGTTTTGGTTGTTAATGAAGGTGGAGTGAAATTTCACAGATGATCTTTATAAGAGGCTTATGAAAGTCAAAACTGAAAGGACAGCTGTAAAACAATATGCTATTTCATAAATGAAGCTCACTTTCTACTGTAATTGCTTTTTCTTTTTGTGGCTTTCTGATCTATGTCATTCCTAGTAGGACTCCCTACTCTGTAACACTATACTGCAGTGGTCTGCCTGTACCATAGTAAAACTCAGCAAATATACTCATAAATCAAAGTAATGTCTCCTGAGGAGTGCACATGTACATTCACAAACATATTGTTTTTGAAAACTAGGTGAGGTCACTTCTCTCAGCCAGTTCCTTGCTTTACACTTCCCTAAAAAGATCATTAAGGACTTTGCTTTTGAAGTGCTTTCCAATTAGCAAAGTAGTTTGTATAATTTTGCCTTCCCACTAGCTGATGCACTCAGTGTGGGAAGCTCTCCCCTCCCTGTTGGCTCAGAGCCGATGTCGCTGCAGGATGGCTAAGGACAGCCAGGTCTCCTGGTGCAGCTTCTCCCACTGGTTACTCATTCACAGGTCACAGCAAAACAGGGCTTCTAAGCTGTGAAGCAGTTTGAGATTGCCCGAAATGCATGTGGTTAGGGAGCTGCACCAGACTCCTTTGGTACAAGGATCCAGCAGCTCAGTATGTATCCTCATACTGTGGTGTTTTTTATTGTTACAGTTTAGGCTCATTAATGATTAAGAGAAATACTTCATTATAATTGTGCTACATAGCCATTTTATTTTCTTTTTGCCTTGGGGAATCTGTGTTAGAGAGATGGGATCCAGACTTAAGCCATGGAAGAGCAGAGAAGTGCTTCATCTCCTTGTGTCTTTACTGCAAGTAAAGACCTTCACAGACTTTCAACACATCTCACTCACCACCCCCTCCAGTCCCACTTCCACCAAGTATTAAAATCCTGTTTGAACCCTACCCTGTGAACTGGTGTGGGGAAGCACCAGGGTTTGGTGAACAAGATACCAGCCTGCCCGTCTTGGGGAGTTATACCTGACCTCTGGCTGCCACTGATGCAACTTATATTGTTGGTCAAATAACTGCACTTCTCTGTGAGCTTTCACTAAGCTTTAAGGACTGTTTCTCCTCTGCCAGGCAAAGCTACAGTGTATGAAACCAGTCAAAGACAAACCTCACAACATATTCAGTTCTTGTGTGAAACTATTAAACCTTTGCCAAAATTAGGAACCACGAGGAGAGCTGATTCTAGCTTGATTTACACGAAGGGAATGCAAAGTACAGAACAGTCGGAAAAAATGATGTCACTCAGCTTTCAAAATGTGTTGTTAAATGAAGGCATTACTTTGATTTATGGGTACACCTGTGGTACTCTAATTTTAGAATACATTCTTGGAGTTTTTATAGGAGGCAAACCATGACTGCAAACATGCCTTATGACATTATCATTGCCATTGCAGGAATCCCAGTTCTGGCCTCCGCCAGACCTTGCCTGACCCACTAATGACACAGACTATATGAGCATGTCTGTATTTGTGTCTATACAAGAGTTTACATGTGTGCTTGCATGGGGGGTGGAGTGTTTTTTATGAGCACTATTCACTCTTATGTGCCTATCTGATAACGAACAGTATTAGGATGGGATATTTTTCTATGCAGGCTTTATTGCTTTATCTTGATGGCCAGTAATAGCTCCATAACTGCAACGGATTTTTACCTTTCTGAGATGAGAAACAAAGTGTCATAATGATTACTCAGTGGAAAAAAGAAAGATTTGGTTTTTACTTTCTTGACTCTAAGGATGGAATTGAAATGACTGGAGAAATAATAACATAATGTCAGTCAAACCCTCGGTTCTCTCCAAGAAATAAAAGCAGTGTCTAGGAGTCATATTTCAAGATAAGATCTGTCTGGGTATGTGCTTCCTTTTCATTTGGAAGGAAATTCCCAGATAGTGCTCTTTCCATGCAGCTTGAGAAATGTACTCAGCCTGCTGCTGTGCAGCTTTTGGATGATTTCAGTTTCTATAAAAAGACGATGATCTCATCTTCAGTACTTAAAGATGTATCCACCCTATCTTTCCCCCTTGCCCAGCACGAAGGGGAATTTGAATTTATGAAGGCTAGTGTGACTATAAAAGTATTGACCTGAATGATAGAAAGGCATTAGCTTTAACCCCTTCCCTGCTTGCAGCCTGTACATGCTTGTGTCCTAGCAGGAAGAACAGATGGGAATTGAGGTTCCTGCAAGGTTCGTACGGTGGCTGCAGAGATGCTGCATTGCTCCATTGCAGACAGCATTGCTCCCTCTGAGCTACAGAATCACTGACCTGGGTACAGGCAGCGTGTAGCGTGCTCAGCTCTAAAGAGATCAGGATAAGACTGCCCAGCACATTCCCTGGATGGACTGTGAGAGTACTGGTAGCCTCCCAGAAGAGAGATATTCTATATTACAGGTATTTATCAATATTTTCAAAAACAGGGACATACAGTTTGAACCCTGAAGCCATATTTTGGCACGCCCACTATGATTTGATTTTCAAAAGACCTATGGCACATATTTAAGTGAGTCAGAAACGCTTAAGGTGCTTAGGCTTTCAAGGACCAAGCTATTAATTTAGGGGCCAGTTGTTAAAAGGTCTTCAGGCTCCAGAAACCTCTTGATGCTAAATTTAAACTGAGGATTTATGAACCTAACACAAAACACTTTGGCCTGAGGGGTGGTTTTATTTTTTTTGGCCCATGTGTATGCAGTGAGGCTGATTGCAGAGTAGGCCTTTCACCTTAGCTACCTGCTTGTATTTTCATAACACAAGGGTGCTTTTTTGCAGGGTCATTTAGTAAACTTAGTTTAATTACAAAAAGAGGAAGGGACATATAAGTGTGTTGAGAAAAAGTTTTGCACAGAATACCTCTTGCATCCAACATTCAAACCTTTGTGTGTTCCACAGTGGTTTCCCATGAAGGCAAGGTGCAAGAGGAGGTGGACTGTAATGCAGAAATGGTCAACAGTGCTGTATTGCATTTCCTAGCTAAATATTCAACTTTTCAGATCTTACCACTACTTTATTCCTGGCTACTACTGACAGTGCATACCTCAGACTGCAATCCAGCCCTATGTTTAAATTTCAATTCTTTCTATTGCATTACTACTTCAAGAAAATCCTCAATAACTTCATCCAGTATTTTTAAAAAGTGCCAAAACAGATGCCGAATTGTCCTGAATGCAATAAGTGTACTAACAAGAAAAAAGTTTCCAATATCCCAAAGTGACTTTTTAAATTTGTTTTTCCCCTGAAAAACATCAATCTTTCAGACTGGTTCTAATCAATACAGTTTAGTCATCGCAATTTACCTCAGCCAGCACCATGCTCGAAGAGGTTGCTCTATCAAAATTCATTTTCCACTGCCTTCAAGCCAAGGCTCAGATCTTGCTGCCATGTGCAGCACTTCTCATTAGGGGTATCACTGTTAATTTATTACAACAAGAGGGACAGCTCACATGGAAGCACTGTAGAAAAGGGTGATTTCAAAAGAAATTATTTTATACTGTGAGTAGTAGATGTGCTGATGTTATGATTTTGTTTGGAGGGGAAAGAGAGAAGCTGTGGATTGCTCTTGCACAAAGCCTGTTTTCCCTGAGGTTTCTCATTACCCATTCCTCAGTCCTATCACAGAGTTCAGAAGCTTTCCAAGCGCTCTACAAATGATGGAATTCCACCTACTAGAGAAATGCATAGAGCAATAAAAAGGGACTCAAATAATAACTATTATGAGTAAAAATATTTTGCATTTGTATTGTCTTTCAACAAGACCTATCAAAAAAGCTTTTTTTTTTTTAGCATTAATGAAGTCTTGAATATCTCTTAAAGGAAGATGAAAACTGTATCACCAGCGTGTGGTTTATTGGTAAAATACAGCTGCTGTCAGGATGTGAAGAAACCAGCTATGTAATAACTGTAACATTACAGTTCAGAGAGGGAGGTGTAAGGATGCTGCAACTGAAAACATAGGCTGAATTACTAGGGGTAAAATACAGAATGAAATTCAGATGAAAGCTGGCCAGAGCTCCAGAAATTACAGTGCTGTGAGGAGGTCTTCAGTGACTGACAACAGTGAGCAGGCAGGAGTCTTGTTCTGTGTTACAGCCTAACTGGGACATTGCTAACACTATGATGAAACAATAGATTTCTTCAGATTCTGAGTAAGGGGATTCTAGTGAACCCTTTCCAACGACGATACTATCACCAGAAGAGAACAGATACTTTATTAAAATATAGCTAAAAAAGATCCTTTTGCAACAAAAAATATGTTTACAGAGAATAAACCTATCATTTGACCATAAGCATTTCTGACTGACTACTTTTGGGCTTGAAAAGTAGATGTTTCAATTTTTACATGACTTTTGCTACAAACACCAAAATCCAAATTAAAAGTAGAATCTTCCCTGACATGCATCCTAGGAAGTTTGCTTTGGTGAGGGGTGGGTAGCTGGCAAAAAACTTGCTAAGGAATAAACTTTGAAGCAGCAAACTTTGTTCAAGTTTGAAAAAAGATACAGAAAAAAGTGAAAAACCCCAAAGAGTAGTCAAAAGTTGAATTTGCAGTTAGCTGTCCAAATTAGAATGCCCTATTACTTAAATAGCACTCATTGAATGTTTTGTTGAGAGGTGCTTGGACCTATGAAGAATTGTGACTTCATTTGCAAATGGATCTTCTCCTTTTATACTAACGCCAAAAACTTTGGTCAGACCGCTTCCCATTTATGGACTGCTAAAAATCTAGACAGATATACCTTGGGACAGGATGCCCCTTAAAAATGGTCTCATTTTACTGTGCAAATGTGGGCCCCTGAAATGTCAGTAAAGCAGAAAGCAACTGAAACTATTACACGATAAACCCCCCCCACGTTTATCATGTGACTTCTAAAATATATTAGAGCAAGTCTATTACTGAAAAGACTTCCTAAAAGAAAAGATAAACATGAGAAGAGGAATGGGCTTCCTAAATTATTCCTCTGCCCTTCAGAGGCAGTTGTTCTCAGGTAAGCTTAAGAGCATTCTGGCAGGAACCTCTCAGATGCCTAAGGCAGCACCTCAGGCAAGGTACTCTGAAAATAGAGGATTTTTGTGGTGGACTTTGAAGTATCATTGACATTCAAGAGCAATCAGGAAACCTGGGATATAAATGGAAATGGGAAGGCAGCCTTGGGCAGTACCCTTGAGGCCGAGTTCTGTTGAGTCAAGCCCTGGTGACTGCAGCCAAGAGGTGCCTTGAACAACCGCAGACCAAAGCCTAAGGCTAGTTATACTTGGGCTGTGTTTCTTGCTTTTATTTCCAGTTTTAAATGAAAATTTAACTGTGTCTTGTTTAAATAAACCTCATTGTTTTAGCTTTGAGTTTTCTTGCCTTTTAAAATTAATTCCACTGAGCCCAACAAGTTAGGGATGCTTTTGATTTCTCTAGAGGTATGTTTTCAAACGAAGCCAAATCAGTGCTGCAGGTAAACCAAGTGGGTGTTTGAGGAACTGAGGTATATCTTCACCAAAGCTGAAATGCTAATGTGAGGCAAGTAGTTCAGGGACTAGAAGGGCAAAGTCTTCCCCTTGAACTAGGTGAAAGACAATCAACAGCTTCAGAAAATCTGATTATTTAATGCAGGTTGCAGTTGACCCTGAATCAGCAGTATTATTATCAACAGTATTTTGTTTGTCATGAACAAAAGAAAAAAAAATAGGTGCTTTTTTCCCCTCCTTCCGAGATTTTTCTCCTTTATCACAAAGAATGAATGACATTAATGATGCATTTTTGAAACTCATTATCTTGTGAGCTAGAATCCCCAGATGAGATAAGACTGTTGGAAGGAAGCAGCCTAAGGATCAATGAACTAAAGTGAGAGACACTAATACAGAGTTATTCAAATGACATTTTAGTGGTAGCAGTTTTCTCTAATTGCAGAACCTCTAGAATACGTTATGCTACATTACCTGAATAATGATTTTTTTTAAATAATTGTGAGTCACACCATAAAAATCTGAGTATATGATGAGTCTGTTCTATTGCCAACTGAATAGAGAGCATGAAATGGCATGAAATACATCTGAATTTTGAAGAGAAAAAAACCCTTTAGCTTCATGAGAAGTAGAGTTTTAAGTAGGCATGAGCTCTCACTTATATTAACTGAAAATACAGCTACCCCACACTTCTGAGAATTAGTTCTTAGTCATCTAGTTCTGATTAAAAAGTAATCCATTATAAAAACATTTGCAAATATTTACTTAGTTTTTATTTCATGAGAGAAGACTATCATCAGAAATTTGATGGGTAAAATAATATATTTAGTATATATATTATAGTATAAAATATATAGTATAATATATTTAGCATAGTAGTAAGTGTAGCATTTCTGTGGGTAATGTCTCCATTGATGATCTGGATAATGGGACAGAGTGAACCCTTGGCAAGTTTGCTGATGACACTGTCACATTAAAACGAATGTAGTTTTGATATTTGTCTGTCAGAGTCCCAGAACTTTCACTGATTTGTCCATCATAGTCCCAGCAAAGGACTTTCACTGAGTCAGATTCACAAAAATCAAAATTAGTTATTTTATTGAGAGTGACAGAACAGGTTCAAGATTGCTGTTGATAAATTCACTAACTGCAATAGCACTACTAATTAAGGTTAATATCGATAGCAAAAATTATAATAACACAACAACCTGGGAGTAACATCCACCAGAGGGTGAAAGGCACAGCACTTACCCAGAAAGGCATCCCTGCCTGGGGAGGAGGAAGAGAACAGTCTGTTGACTGGTCCGTCAGGTATTGAGTTTCTTCTCTCCCAATTTAACAGTCATTTTCTCCATCTTTTCATCCCCAAAATTACAAGGTTTCCCTCCCCTAGGTGACGTGTAGTATGATTTGCGTGGACAGATGAGTGCTATAGTCATATATGTTTAGCATGATCTCTGTAATCTTCATTAGTATACACAGGGGTGTCAACTTTTATATGCATTTCACAGGTAATGAGGCAAAGGCCAGTCATCGGGCGTGGTAGCCTTTTGAAGAAATAAAGAACTACACAAGTTCCTGTTATCTTGATTTTACTGTCTTTGCTGATGAAAAGCGGGGCTGTCCTGTCTCCACAAGACTGCCTTCTTATCTATATAGCCCATGATAGCCAGACAAGCTTCATGCACCTGGGTTGCACAAGTGATAGCAAAGCCAGTCTTAATTGCTCTTTGAACACAGAGACTTCACCTCATTATCCAAATTCCATAGACACAGAACTGGGAGCAATAGCTGATACACTACAGGGTCATGCTGCCATCCAGAGGGACCTCGACAAGCTGGAGAAATGGGACAACAGGAACCTCATGAAGTTCAACAAGAAGTGCGAAGTCCTGCACCTGGGGAGGAAAAACCCCAGGCACCAGTATATGCTGGGGACCACCCAACTGGAAAGCAGCTTGGCAGAAAAGGACAGCAATGTTCCCTTGCTGCAAAGAAGGTGAATGGCATCCTGGGTTGCATTAGACAAAGTATTACCAGCAGGTAGAGGGAGGTCATCCTTCCCCTTTATTCAGTGCTGGTGAGGTCACACCTGGAGTGCTGTGTCCAGTTCTGGACTCCTCAGTACAAGAGAGATATGGACATACTGGACAGAGCCCAATGAAGGGCCACAAGGATGATGAAGGAACTGGAGCACCTCATGTGTGGAAAGTCTGAAAGAGATAGGACTGTTTAGCACAGAGAAGAGATGGGTCAGGGGGATCTTATCAATATATATGAATACCTGAAGGGAGAGTGCAAAGAGGAAGAAGCCAGGGTCTTTTCAGTGATGCCCAGAGCTCAGACTGGAAGAAATGGGCAAAAACTGAAACCCAGGACATTCCCTCTGAACATAAGGAAACACATTTTACTGTGAAGGTGACTGAGCACTGGTTGCCCAGAGGGGTTGTGGAGTCTCCATCCTTGGAGATATTAAAAAAAAAAAAAAAAAAATATCTGGGCATGGTCCTGGGTAACTAGCTCTAGATGGTCCTGCTTCAGCAGCAAGATGATCTCCAGAGGTCCCTGGTGATCTCAACCATTCTGTGTTAATGTTGGGCAGAAAGTTTAAAAAAAAAAAAAAAAACAACACACTTTCACATTTCAAGCCAATTGATTGGTAGTGATTAATCCTGTTAATTCCAGAACTGATTCCCTGTTCATGACCTGGCTGAGTTCATTTTGGATAGCTAACAGAACTAGAAGAAGCTGCTCCATGTTTGTCTTCTACGGAGAAACTATGGGGCAACCCTTTCTCGAAAGATGAAATCAAGACTTTGCTTATTTTCTACCACTGCAAAATTGAAGTCTACACTCATCACATAGTGATGTTAACTTAGAAAAAATATTAGTCCTCTTTCATTTCACATACAAGGCTTGATTTCTCTTCTGTTAAAATTAAAAGCAGTAAGGACTACCATGAGTACCCTAGTCTGACACTTAAGCATGAGGTCCAAGGCTGTTCTTAGTCCAACTCTCCACACTGTTTGCATGGAGGAGTCCAAGTATGTTTAGCACCTACCGAAGGCCTAATCTCTCCTTCATGTAGTCTCAAGAGTTGCGTTCATATGTTCTCGCAAATACCAAGGAAACAGATGATGTTTTTTTTTTTGAAAGTGTATTGTAGATCTAGCTATGGGAATGCATATACAATGCATTATTAAACAAATAAAGAATTATTTGCTCACTGAATTAAGAGGCATGCTTAAAATAATCAGATGCAAAAGTATGTTGCCTCCCAGGCCTCCCTCTCTTACCCTTTTTCAATTTCATTTAGCTCAGATTATTTCGGAATGTGTGACTCTTCGGGTGGAATGTATTTCTTAAGCCTCTAAATATATTTTGCTGGGATGAATATGAAATACAAGTTCATAATTCAGTATGCAATGTACGTATCGTAAGTGTTACCCAGGGGGGAACAGGTTTTATTGAGCAGATAGAGCTTTGAATGGGTACTGCTTTTGATATGCCTGCAGGTCCAAGCAGCGTTAAGCTGTAAGTGTTCAAGCTGGGGAAAGCTGTTGTTGTCTTGCCTAATTAAACCTCTTCTGGTAACACCGTTATCACTGTTGATGACATCTTTCAGAAAACTTGAGCTGAAAGTTGGTGAGTTCTCTCTAGACTTTTGTTGTTGGTAATTATTAAGGCTATCTTTTTGCTTAATGTTGGACAAGTTCTTTTATAACTATGTTGGTAGGGTGACCACAGTATCATCAGCAAAATCTAAATCAAGTTTACTGTCGTTAAGCTAGCTGGGGCTATATAAAACAAATGTTAAATACTTTCTCATATAATTACTCATTCTCATAATGAAGCAAGCAATTCCATAAAGATGAAACAAGAGAAGACATTTTCATTTGACACTGAGTTCTATGTTAAACTGTTCTCTGAAGCTACGTTTACTTAAAATATAAAGCTAAGACTTGCTATAAAAGTTTTGATGTCTATTATTTTCATCAGATATCATCACATTTCAAGATGTTCCAGAATGACATTGATGCTGAAGCCTGTAAAAAGCTTTCTTAAAATATGTGAAGTTTGCGAGTGGCTTTTGCTATTCAGTTATCTCTCTGACTATTCTTGGGGTAAAAATCTGGTGGGCACATGGTTTTCTGGAAAGAAACATGTCTTGCTCTTTCTTTATTTCTGCCTTAGTTCTTTAATTTTGTTTAAGTCAGTACTGTCTTTGCCTGCGGAAGACTGAAGGGACCCTGGAGCCTGCATTATCGTTGCATACACTTAGGCCATCTGTGACATTTTGAATGAAATGCCATTTTCACATTGATGTAAAAGCTTCTCCTGATCTCGTAGGTTTTTTAAGATTTTGGTGATTTTACCGATAACCTTACCAATTGCAGCTTTTTCTGCCTGGTTTCTTTTAAAGTTTTTAATCTTTACCTGAAGCCGCATTGGGTTTACATTTTATGTAGCTTTTATACAGCTTTGTTTGTGGTGTGAAATGATTCGGGTTTTGGCTCTGACTGTTTAATCTCTCTGTCAACATCATCAGTTTTCTGTGCGGCTTGCCAGTGTTCCATCTCTTAAGTATGATTTTTCCATAGGCTTTGTTTTTTTCTGTTTCTAAAATTTCCCTGTTTATTTGTAACAGGTCTTCCAGTTGATATCAGCTTGCCAGTCAGAACTCTGCTTTCCTTAATTTAAGTGATTTACATTGTTGCTTTTTGGAAGCTTTTTCAGCTTTTGTGACAATGTTAATTCACATATCTGCACATTTCTCCTAGCGCTGCTTTTTCTCAATGTATGTTATGCAGGGGTTTTTTGCCGCTTCTTTTTCTGGAGGCATTTTTGAGACATGGATGCTAGCTTTATGTGTCTTCATTCATCAAGCTTCAGATTTGCTTGTCTAGAAAACAATGGCAATTGTTAAGGTTTCCTCAGTATTGGCACAGCAAAGATGCCATGCCAATTTCTTGTATTGATCTAACCATCTCAAAGCCTATCTCATTCTTTGGTTCAATTTGATCTTTTTTGTTATGCTTGTATGTTAAATTTTTGCCCTCTGTAAAATGGTAGAGCTGTGAAGACTTATATATATTTTTTTTTTTAATGTAATCTCAAATTTTACCATACATGAACTACTTTTGCTTTCCATGTCAGCACCTGTATAAGCTCAGACGTTCCTGGAGGGTTTTTCCAATGAACACTTTCAGGGAAGTTCTCTGGATTAACTACAGCCTTTTGTTTTCCAGGGGTTGATTTTTAACAAGAACCAATTCACTGTTCACCTTCACAAATATTTGTGCAGTCAGAAGAGATGATGGGCACGCAGTGACAGGAACAGATAGCATGTAGGGTGGGAACACCTTTTTGAGATACAACACTGGTTTAGGCAAGCTTGAACTGCTAGTGGAGCTTCAGCATGAGGAGATGATCCTCTCAGCAGCATGGTCAGTCAGGATTTGAAGGCAACTGTACACCTGAGCATTTACCGCAGCTGTACCCTCTGCAAGTGCTCAGTAATTCACAAGTCATCTCGTATGTGTCATGGCCAGTGTTTCATGCGGATCTGATCGGCTGCTAGCTGGCTTCTGGATCAGGAACGCTTACCTGTTCTGAAAGTTGTAATTAATGCTAGTCCTACTGAGTTTTGCTTCTCTTAAAATGTACAACTTTATCGTCACCTGCTAATGATTTATCACCTCCTGAACACTGATGTTAGCTTCCTCCAACAGTCTTGAAATTACATTTGTACATTTTTTGCCACCTCATAACTTTTGCTGTTGCAGCCAGTTTTCTAAATGCCTCAAATCTACTTTGCTTTGTCTTTAAAAGGAAGGATTCTCCACACTGCAGTTACCTAGTAGCTTTTGCAGGCTTATCAAGCCTGCCAAGAGAAAACCCATTATTTTAGCAGGCTGCTTGCCAGAATGGCTATCTTATTGTATTCCTGCATCTTAATTTGTTTCTACTGGGATAGTCTGTGAGTTTATGATTGAGCTTATGACCTTGACAGCCACTGCATTTGTGGTCCCTAGTCTCAAATTATCCACTTCGTATGACTCTGTCCAAGCTAAATGTCCTGCTAGCACAGAAACCAGTAAACATTTTCACCGTGATAGCGCGTACACATGTTCCAAAGAAGGAATAGTATGTCTTGAGCAGTATGACTCTTCTCCTAGAAGGAAATAGGAAGGTTACAGCCCTTTTCTAGCACTCTGTCCCTGCTGTTTGGTGTAAAGGAACAAAATTTAAATTCTTATAATTTCCTTTTTTTAATTAGTAGAGAGAGTTTGGGCAAGCTTACAAAACACCTGTTAGGCTTGACAAGTCAGACCCAGATCTGCTGAAAGATACTGGAAGTATTATACATATTTGTGTAGGTTAGCCCACCTCCAGCTATGTCCCACTTTCTCTTCCCAGAGTCAGTGACATACTCTACAGTATCTAACTTCCAACATAATACAAACTTTCTCACAGTTCCTTCCTAGAAAATGTATACATTTAATTCGTACAGCAAGCTCAGACAAATTCCTTATAAAATATGGAAATTAGAGCTGCTTGTAAAAATGACTCGGGAAGTCTTTTGGAGAAAAATTACTTTCCATCAGCCCTGACCACAGAAAATCTAAGAAGCTCTGTAAGTTGTCAACAAAACAGTACCTTATCTTAAACAAAAAGTACACTGAACGAATCCTTTTCCACAAAAAAACCCACCCCAATTTTGACAGGAAACGTTCAGCAGCCTTTGTGTAGGCAAGTGACTCTCTTGCTACAACTCCCACCTTCTGCCCACTGCCTCATCTGCTGCATGCTGGCATGGGAGTCTGCTACCACCCTGTTCAGAGCACAGAATGCAAAGAGAAGGCAGCAGAGGACAAGGGAGCAGTGCAGGACTCTTCCTCCTTAGGAGAGATCTTTACTTTACCTTGACAATTGTACTGCTTCAGAAAGTAGAAAGGAGGCAGTAAGGCTTAGTTTAGAAGACCGTATAATGCCCTCCTGTCCCTCCTGGCATTAAAGAGGCTGATCTCATACACAAAATACGGAAACACAGTAGAAGTAGTTAGTCTGGAGTTACAGTACACTGAAAAACTTCAAGAAAGGGCCGTTTATGGCAGTTTTTGAAACCGAAGTACTCTGATTTCCATAGTGAACCTTTATATGCTTCATAAAACAATAAGCTACTGTATAGCTTTGTATAGCTATATATAGCTTGAGATGAGAATGTCCCTAAAGAGCAACCTGCTCTTTGGGGCAACGTGGGCCTCTTCCCTCAGGCCTTTTCAGAGGAATTTGTTGTCCTTAGCTATTTAGCTATGGACAAAATCATAAGCAAGAGTCTGCTCAGGAAAACACTGACCAGGAAAAGGTGTGTAGTGGTAGTACGAGTGGCTGAAACCTCCTTACAAACCAAACCCAGTCATTACTGTTGACACCGTGGTATATTGAGTAAGTGAAGAAGGCAGCTTCCGTGGCAGATATACCTACCTGCAATGACAACACATTTCGTCAGCCACTTCAGGGATTAGAGGACAAGAACAGTTTGGCGAGGCACGTACACAAAATAATTACCGAATGCCAATTCAGGCATGAAAACATGGCAAAAACTCCCTCTGTGAATTCTTTGGGAGAAGCTGACAGAAATATCATAACGGCTGTTTTGAGCAACAGTTCAGTCATCCAGCTGTGCCAGAAAAACGTGTCTCCATAACAAGATGTGAAAGGGCTGGGATGTTCCATTACTCAGATTCCAATTAGATAAAATGGGGATAAAATTGGTTAATACTTAAGCTGATTCAATCAGCCGTCTTTAAATTTAAAAGCCAGAATAGTAATCATTTCAAGCATGTTCTCAGCCACGCGATCGTGACAGCCTGAGGATGAACCAATTCAGAAGATGCATCCAGTGAAGCTTATCAAGAGCTGGTTGACACACATCATTTGATTTCTATTTTGGCTTCTCTCTATTGAGTCAATCATTTTTGTGTTGAGAATTTACAGTGATATACCCATCAAAGCACTGACTAGCTACCATTAACACACATAAAGATATATAAATCTCTTATATACCAATAGCAAACCCTTTTTATTTTCATTTTGGTAGGGCACTAGAAATCTAGGCATGTGGCCTCTCTTCTAGTTTGTGTAGCCAGCTCCCTGTGGTTGTGAATGTGTATAGCTGTGTGTTTTTTAACCTCTCCAAGTCACCCAGAAGATGAGCCAGCTCCTGTCTGGCAGCCAATTCACGGCATTAACATGACACTGTGCCTGAGCTCATCTGCCTGGTTCTCTGCAAAACCTTAAACTCAGCACTGCATTAACAGAAACTTCTTTGGATATTAGTCATTTGTTGAACACAGGCAATATCCTTGTTCTGAACACAATATTTCCCACTCTTTACATTTGAGTGTGAGGCACTTGGAGCGCCTCAGACAGTCAGCACACACAGTAGGAATTGTGCACTCAGCTCGCATCACTAGTCTCCGTAGTCATTTAGTCTGGCTTTATAGAACCAGTCTGAAGAAAAGGGGAAAAATCCCATTGAGAAACATTACAAAATAATCTGTCTGTCAGAACACAAACCAACTAGTTAGTGACTGCTTTGTGTCTTTCACCTCCCAATTCAGTTGCTGCTGTTTCATTGAGCAGTTTATAGGCAAAGAGGGGAAAAAAGAATAAAATTTGCAGGCTGACAAAACAGTCTCTTTATACTTAAAATAATAAAAATTCTTCTCTTCAAAATATCCCTTAACTGCTTACTACAGATGGTTTGTACGTTAAGAGAACATGTATTGTGTTCTCAGTAATATCTTTGACATCTTCCTGTGGTTAGCATCTGTGTTTACTTTTTCAACCAATCAATGTTTTATAGAAATGAACTGAATCTTTCGAATGTGCCATTATGGTTGAGAAATATTTCATGTTTATTGGTATACAGCCTGATTAAGCTTTGAGAAATAATTAAAGGTGCCATACGTTAATTTATTGTTCAATTCCTCAACAGCTATTCTTCACTCCTCTGAAATCGTGGCATGCTGTGGCAATGGTCTACTTGCTATAGATGCTGTTAGAGCTATTTTAAGAATTATATATGTCATTTTTTGGAAACGTGCAAAGCACTAGCTATTATATTACTGCTGATATTTTCATTTACGTATTCATTTATGTATTCGTTTCGAGGTTTCAAATCCATGAGCAATATCCCTGTGGTATTGCCCAATACTATCAAACATATATCAAGTACCTTTCATTCTATGTTATCTGATTTTTCTCCAGTGTATCTTCCTAAATTCTCTTTAAACTATCAAGTGTCAGGTACAAAATGTAAGATGAAGCTTCCCTCTGTCTGCCAGAGTACTATTCCCTAAAGCAAATCCCTTATCAAAAGCCATTTCCTGTTTTTTCATTTAATTACGTTTACTTTCTCTATTAAGGATAAAATATCCCATTTTGAAGAGATATCCAGTGCAGTGCAGAGAACACTTTGCTGGAGGGCTTGTAGTCCTGAAACTGGTGTCTGACTCTTCTACTGACTTCCTTTGTCTGTTGGGTTATTTTCCTTTTTTAGGTCTTTCTGAGTCACCTTCTTTTCCCACCTTTTCTCTGTGATCTCAGCTCAGACTGTACGTTAAAACAGACTCTTAATCTGTGCATACATGATGATTGAAAATAGGTCCTCAATAAGTGATGAGCAAAAAAGACCTTTGCATGCTTTACATACACTGAAAGACAGCAGAATGCAACCAGTACTACACAACACCACCATATGAAATCTGACTACTCTGTTCCTTCTTCCCCCCCTCACAGGGTCCTGAGGCATGTAGAAATAGATGGTTTAATTTTATTTGGCAATCCAACGAAGTTTGACTTGCATTAATAAATTTGCTTGTCCTTTGGAAAATCTGGACACCATATTCATTTCTGCTAGTTCCTTCTGTGTTTTGCTATTAAAAGATTTCTCCATGGCAGAAATCAGACTGCTGCTCTTCAGACTTCTATTACAAAATCCTTTTGCATTTCCCTGAAACACTCCTGATCATTTTAATAGGACAAATTACAGTAAAATGGATGATTTGTCCTAACCCAGATGCTTCACGTTATCAAGTGACTTCTGGGAGCAACAGCTTGGGAAGCGTCAGAACTGAGTAAGAACATGTGAAAACAAAGGGATAAAAATAAAGCAGGACAGGAAGAAAACTAAAAAAAAAAAATACTTGATTTTTTTTTTTTTAAATCACAAATAAAAGGTAAAGTAATACAGCAATGACTACAAACTCACTCTTTTCAAGATGGTTTCACTTAACTCATCCATATTACACACAGTTTTAAGGTGTAAAAGTTGACAATATAGAAATATCAGCTAAAGTACCAGTCAAAAACTACTAACTGATTAGGTTGCATAAGAAGAATATATGTGAAGTTGTTATGATTTGCAAAGCACCCATATCCATAACTAAACATCCAGGAGCAATTTTGCTGTGCCTGGCTATTTGTGAAAACAAGAATAGCCATTATGAATTTCCTCTTGTATTGCCAGTTGTGGAAATGGTTTGAGATACTGCTGGAGGCAGGATGGACTACTACAGGAAGCTCTACAGAAAGCATTCAAAATTGCTTTGAATCTGAATCTGAATGATGAAGGAGTTTCTCTCAAACAATGTAACCTCTAATCATTCCTACCAGAAATAATTTCCCCAGATAATGCTGCCTTAATTCAAAATCAAAGCTATTGAAGATCTCCACTTGTTGAAATGTGGCCAGTAAAACTAGAATGTTACTAGTTCACTTCTTTCCAGCCTGATGAACATTGCTGAGGTCATGAACAAGGTTCTTCTATCCATGTTAATCCTGGGCCATGCTTTACATATTTTCTAGATTAAAAACAATACACTTTCCCTTCCTCAGTATTGTTCAGCAGAGGGATTCTCTTGATTGACCCCTTTCCTTTTATTCTTGGTCTGCCCAAAGGCATGCTTGTCACAGTAGATACTTTGGTTTCACATCCTTTGTGTCTCATGTAGTTATCCATCTTCTCTGGATAAAGCTGAAGGGTTATGTGACAATCTCAACACCTACTAAGAATTCATTATATACATTAACAAATGTTTTCCTGAGGTACTTGCCTTCAAAAAGCATTCTGAGATTTTTCAGAACATTGGTGTATTTCCAGGTTTCATAGACAAAGATAAAGGGCAAAATAACATCTGAGTTGAAGATTTATAATACGTTTTTTCCTTTGCAGACTTTAGTCTTTTTGAAGTTGATGACAGCACCCCTTGCTTTGCCTGCTCGTAAAATGATTTATTTCCTTCCTCACTAGCTTTAATGCAAGCTAGTTTATTAACCAATTTGAGGGAAAAGATGTTGCTGTGTACATGCACTAAGAATGTGACCAAGCTTATGGTGGATTTAATTCACTCGAGTTTAGCATTAACTATGTAATCTAGACCAACACTGTCTGGAATCTCAGCTCTCAGACTCCCTTCCACCACTCCCAGATGTCTTCCCCATCCCACAGTGGGTAAGGCAGGCCAGGAAACTAATTTTCAGGCTGCATAATTCTATCCAATGCCACACAGGAAGGATATGTGAATCTTGCTATGTGCCCGTAGTCACAGTCACACTCCAAATTGTGCAACACTTATGAAAGATGGCTGTAAAATCATTGGTTGAACAGTGCTTGTTGCCAGTAAAGACATTGGTACCTTTCTTTTGGAGGAAGCTCAGAATTACATTGTTAAATGAAGACATTACAGGGATTAAGTTGGAGGAATAGTTTCCACTTCAGCTACTGTCTCATTCTGTTCCACAGTCAGGGAAAACTTGTTTTCCATGACTGCTTTACATGGAGTGTGTCATTTAGCCCCTTTCAGGCTGCAAACTTGATTAATTAATATCAATTCATAAGGGAAAAGCAATAAAATTACTAGGTGACAAGAAAGCATTTCTGTATTTATAGCTGCACTAAAAGCTTTTGCAAGGGGTTTATGCAGCACAAGTAGCAATAGCCATGAAGACACAGTTCATATCTTGATGTTCAGAATAACTGGTGATTCCTTTCTGGAGTTTGTTTTATCTTGAAGGACAAACAGAAACACCAGTTCTCTTTTGTTACTGTTGTACCTCTCACTTACAGAAATGGAGTGAAAGGAGAGAGGTGAGGCTCAGGACTTGGAAAGCGGGGGGGAAAAAAGATGCGATGTTATTTGGCATCAGAAAAGAGAACAGGTTTTGCACTTGAAATGAGCAATCTTGAAGGCAGAGGAGTATTTAAGATGCTGATGGTTACGCATGACAGTTTGACAGCCTCTGCTGAAAACCTTTTCCTCCACACTTCTTAGAACTCCTGTTTCTCCATCTTCTTGCCAGAGAAGGAGAAATGGAAACTGGGGCCCCTTGGGCCTGAGCCTCTGTTGTTTGTGAGGGAGGGCAAAATAGGAGCTTAACTGGAGCACCTGCAGACTCCTTCTCAAGCCCGTTCTTATCAGTGTAAGTCCAAGAAGCCGGATGGTTTCTCATCTTGGCGGTAGGAGAACAGCTTGGTTGACTGTCCTGGCACAGAGTATGGACTATGGCTTCATACAGTTAGATACAGATGCATTTTAAGCTTTTCTAAAGTCCCAGTGGTTTAAATCCGAGTGTTTTGTTTTGCAATTAGTATGTGATAGTACTGAATCTGAAAAAGGGTTTTGAGAATGTTCTGGTAGAAAAAACGTGAGTCCCAATGGTTGCATACCTGCGTGTCTGTGGGAGTGCAATTCACTAGAGGGAGCCATTGCCATTTCGTATCAGTTACCAGTGCCTTCACCAAAACCACGTAGAGGAGACAGAAAATTTCAGAACAGAATACTAGCTGTCTTCTGATGTCCTCCCAGTCATGGATTTTCTTCTACATGTGATAAAGTTGCTCTGCTTTTGAAAGAAAGTTAGGATAAAAGGCAGAAAGTTTTTCTGAGAGGCCAGCAGTCAGTTGAAAACTGGATACAAGAGTAAGATCTAGACTCTTCTGTAATTACATTGTTCACCTCACTCCCGTTTGAGACTTACTCTTTTATTCTCTTTCCATCTAATTAAGTCCATTTTTACATGTAATGCATTCAAGATGCAGAGTATTCCCTTTCTTCCTATAAAAAATACATTACAAACTTGTCTAGAAGAACTCTCCTACGGTCAAAGGTGGTATCTCTTGAAAACTGAGATGAATCTTAATTTATTTTGTTAGGCAATATATAAACCTCCAAAAATTCTTAATTAATGGAAAATAAAAATGACTGTAATTAAAGGGCAACTATTTCCTACCTCAGAAGTAACCCAGTTATAGTAATGACGTGAAATAAAGTGAAATAAATCTCCTAAGTAAAACCAGAATCAGATCCTGTATTACGAGAGAATAAATTCTGAATATTAAAGTTTAAAGCCTGAAGAATAATATCTATACTAGTATAAATTCTACTTTTGTAACTCTTCCAACAACTCTTTCCAACAGGGAAATGGCTGGAAAAGAGATGACATTGGTTTAGATGCTACTGTTCTCAGGAAATCTGAAAATTATTCTTGTTCAGAATGTGCAATTTAAAGGAAGCACTAAATGATTCAGTCTCATGCCTCCATGTCACGGAACATGCCTTTTGAACTGCTGCTGCATTATCCGTGTAACTTCTGCTTTCTGCCTTACAGTTACCCAATAATGATTTGAATTCACCAACGAGTCATTAGTGGATCATTTGTCATGGCTTGTTCAGTTAGTTCATGTTTATTTTTAAAAAGTTACTCTCAGTTTTTCATGGACAAGGCTTTGCCAGGCTTTGTGTTTGCCAGGCTTCATTTTCCTTCCTTGCTTCTTCCTGCCTTTCCCTTAGATGAAAGTAAGAGATTAGAGTACCTCGTCTTTTCTTTCTGCAGGGGCTCTTATGTACTGTATCCAAGTTCTCTGTTCATGCATTATTTTTGGATAAACTGAAATCTTTGTCATAAAAAAATTATGTAATTTTGCACAGATGTCATTTCTTCTAGTGATCTTCATCATGTTGTCTTCACATTTTAGTAAAAATATCTCCCAATTTCCACTCACAAAGAATGACATGAGTAATTTTTATCTCAGCATCCCAATGGCAGTTTTCTCAGTTCGTTCCTCCTTGTGATTTTTCAGTCCTTCTCAGAGTGACTGATTAGAAGCTTAGTGTTTCCCTGTCCATAAAGAAGGTTTACCTTCCTTGTCCAGATGCGTCATATTTGCATCTGGCTATGCACTTTACTAGGCTCTCAGGGTCAGTTTATGTTGCTTTACCTCTACCATTATACACCTTTTTTGCCAATTTTAATGTCAGCTGCAATTTTATCATCAGTGTCCATTCCCTGTCACAAATGACAGTTTTCTGCTACTTTCATTTTTGCTACTGTCAGCAGTACTTAGGTGCCACTGGGGAAGAAATTCTTATGTGCAAAAGAAATTACAGAATTGTTATATACTTCTTGATAATAACTGCCTACACATAACCGGAATGCGCCTATATATAGGATGTCCTTGGTGTGCCTCAAAGATACATTAAGTTCTTATCTTACAGACCTTTTTTGGAAGCTGAATATGTTCTAGGATGTTTTTGTATGTAGCAGCAACTCAACCATAAGTATTGAGTATGGAAATCTTTAGCTTTAAAAGGCCTTGGAACTGCAAAGTATGAAAACACCTATTAATTTTCTGACCTCAGCTAATAAATTCTCTTGGTTTTAAGATGCTATTCCAGAAAGTCTATACTCCAAAAATAAATGTGTAGTTTCTTGGAGGAAAATGATCTTTTAATTCTACCAACTTTTCTAATCAGCAGTTCTTTTGCAATTTATAAATTAAGGACCTCTGCAGCCAAACCTTTCCCCTCCAAATATACAGTTAAATCAATGTTTGCTGTTTCCAAGGGCTGATTATTTCTGCTTCTGGGATTTTCAGGTGTTTCACTCCTGTAATTTATTGCTTCATTTAGTATTAAATCGAACAAGAGACGTTTATTTGAGGCATTACCTTGTTGAGATCTTTCTTTTGTTTATCAGATTACTAATGTGTAAAATGCAGTGTCTCTCAAATAATCTCCTAGGGCCTGATGCAAATCAATAAGGTTTCTATTTACAACAGCAATGTTGTCAAACTATGATGAGTCTATTAAGTCTTATTTTACTACGGAGCAGAAATGCAGGGTTTTTTACTTACCCAGTACTCCACATTGCCCTTGAGGGCAATATTCCCTTGAGGGAGGGCCAGCCAGGTGGCAACAAAGACACAGAGAAATCAACCAAGCTCTGTTTTAGTGCAGAGGGGTGAATGTTATATATCAGATACTATGATACTCTCTATCTGTTGACAAGTTCTATGATGTCTCTGTCATGTTGCCACATTTTTAATAATAAAATCAGACTCACAATGCAAAGCATAAAGACCAGGGGCATTCTCAGTGTAGAGCAGTTGAGGCACATGACAATTAAGTGACTTGCCAAAGTCACAGAAAAAGCTAAAAGATATTAAGGAATTGGAGTTTCCAAGGCCCAATTTAGCATCTTAGTCAGACGTTCTCCTTGTATCACCCCTTTTATGATGTTTCAGGGGCCAGGACAGGGGCCAGAATTAGAACCAATCAGAAGAGAATTTAATTTCTACTGCCAAAACTTATGGCAGCAACTGAAGGAGATATTTACTTCCCAAACACAACATGGAGAAGGTATCTTGCTCATAGTAAGGGATAGTGGGAGGGAAGCAGCATGAAAACCAAGATTTGCGAGGACAGGGGGAATAGAAGCAGAAAGGAAGAAGAAAGAAGCCAAAATAAGCAAGGGGCAGGGGCTGATGAGGGAGAGGCTTCTTGTTGCAGTGGAAGAATAAGAAGCAACAACATATCCTACTGTAATTGTGAGGTACCAGGCAACCAATCTGGACTTAGAGGAACATGAGTAGGAATTTATGAGCTGGGAGCTTATGAGAGCTTTCCTGAGTTTGCCTGTGTTTGGCCATATAGCAGAATATCAGTCCCGAAAATGTGCTAGAAAAGGCTCTCTTCACTCCTTCCCTGCAACGGTTATATTTTCTGGGCTTCCCTTTTATTTTCTTTTTGCCTCAGAAAACAAAATAACCAAAAATCTCAAATGAGGAAAACAAACAACAACCAAACACCACCACCACCCCAATTCCAAATGCAGAGCAGGTGTGAAATCACCTTTGAATTCACTAGGTGGCAACACAGAGTAAGAAATCGGCCGTAGAGTCTTCAACCGGAACATCTGGTTGGACCTTCACAGCCCCCCCGCCCCTTCTTCCCCACCAAAGAAACTCAAATGACCACCTTCTAAACACTAAATAAAATACTCTCCCTGCACATGTATAAATCTTGTCTCAGTTGGCCAGTACTCACGCTGACTGACTATCACCGCATTTATCTGGTTTCACTCATAGCCACCTTTGTGTGGCTTTGATGTGGCATTGAGGCTACCAGCTTTGACGTAAGCCTTGGATCTGTAACTCTCTTTGCCTCCTGAAAGCAGAGCAATTACTTTCCAGTCAAGCAGCTTAGGAGTGGCGAGGAAAAAAATAATTCATTTTCTTGAAGTATAAATCAATTACATGTGTTGAAATGTTCCCACTTTACTGAATATGGGTTTCCAAAGGAGACATGGGCTTTCTCTTCCCTTGTTCTCCTAGAGTAATGGCAGCTTTAAGCCAGTAAACAAAGTGGCACACAATTAAAATATATAATTTTTCTTTCAGTTAACATGTATGGGTTTTCTCTTCTGCTATGTAAACCTCTAAAGTAAGCCTGCTTTTTCATTTCCTTGTAAGTGGAGGCAACTCTACTGAGGTGTCAAAGCCCCGAGGGCACCTGGGGCCAAGCGGTCTATTTAAGCCCAGCCTTATGCTATGGCCTCTGCCTGAGTGGCGTGGGTAGGAGTGCTGATCTTTAGCCTAGCTGTAGCTGTGCCCTTGTCAATTATGGACCCTGTTGATCTGGGCCTGGGGGCTGATGTTCTGGCCTGACCTTGAGCCTGTCTTTTCGTCATGGGTCTGCCTGGTGGTCACTGGGATCTGTCTGACCCTGGTTACCATCACCGGACCTGATCCTGACTTGTGGATCGATTTCCTGTCCTGGTGCTGGACCTGCTTCATCACTACAACCTTGCCCAATGGCCTGGGCCCTGGCTGCTTCCCCTGCTCCCACAGGCCTGCCATGCTCACCAGGGGCTATGAGATGGGCCCTGCCCGATGAGGACCCTGCCTTGCTGGCTGTGGCACCCCTTTGGCTTCTGACCCAAGGGAGCAGGTGGCCTGTGCTGTGCCCTGGTGTGAGGTCTGGAGTTAGAGACAGCGCAAAGTTTGCTTCTGTGAAAGCAAGTGAGAAAAGGTAGTTGGGTGTGGGAGTACCCACAGCCTCTATGCAAGTTGCAACTCATCCTGCCCCTATTGAGCAGGCAGAGATGAGGGGCAGAAGTCCCTTTGAAATCTGCTGCTGATGGCAGTCTGCTCCAAACATCAGCTCTCTCATGGACCTTACAGCCTTCTCTCCAGCTGTCTCAGTTATGCAGATTCAAACCAGGAAAGGGTGCCACCTTTCTGGTGAAGGGCTTGGGATCCTCTGGCCTCAATGCCAAACTTGGTACATGGGTGACTTTTGGATGTCACAACGTGTACATTGCAGGCCTAGAACCAGGTACCTGCGATGTCTTGAAAGAGGTACCAGTGCAAGTCAGTGGGTGCGACCTCCTGCTTCCCCTTGAGTTTCCAACTCTGCTGAAGTTACTGCCTGCTACAGAGGCAAGCTGTCATCTCTCATCCGCACAGCTTGGGAGCATCTCAGAGCCCCTCTGGGCTTCTCGCAGCATGCCAGCCACTTATCCAAGGCAGAAAGATACACTCTGGCATGTCACCCTCACCAAGCTGTCAGCCTTCTCAACGCACAACTGATGAAGGATGGAAGAGAGTCGTGTTCAGTTCCTGTGCCATCCCCCTCCTTCCTGTTCATCCCATACACCTGTCAACTTACTTTGCTCCAGCTCTACAGCTGTAAAATGGGAACAGCACTTCTCAGCCTCAGACAGCTGGGGTACAAACCCACTCCTGGCTCTGGGAATTCCAGGCAATATTGTCTGCGGACTGTGTAGCTGAGTGCATCAGCAGCTGGGTTCTTTCCATGAGTGATACTGGAAACTGTGTGCCAAAATCTCCTTTTCAGATGTGGATCTGTACGCAATGTTTATTTAGCCAACTATTCCTAACCCCACTGTAAAATGTCAGCTTCCTTTACCATGGACTCAGCAATGGCATTGCAATTTAGAAGTGCAAATACAGTACAGGTAGGCATCCCATGCTAGATTAAATCTAAGCCAGAGAAAGATGGGTTCATTCTTGGGTAGTAACAGTGCTCCTTATCTATATTTCTTCTTTATCTTCACTAGATAAATTTTTAGTCCTCCCTTTCTAGAATTGCTAGTGCCATTATTGTTACGGACATCCTGCTCACAAAGTGCTTATAATGTCAGTAAACATTTTATTGGTTGCACTCCCAGCTCTCTGACCTGGTGAGTGAGCATGTGCTGCATTTCTCACTTCCCTTCAACCATAAGTAAGTTCAATGGCTTTTTTTTTTTTTCCCTGTACGGTATCTTGAAAGATATTTACATAGGCCAAATCAATCAGCCATGGAAAAATTACACATTGACTTCAGTGGGCATAAATCATATAATACAAAATATTGCACAGATATAACAGTAGTTACAGCAGAATAATAATTAGTAAGATAGTACTATATCAGGACTTACATTTAGTTAGAGACAGAACTATAAGACATTTAAGAGCAGTGATCAGGCAATGCTGAAACATCCCTGGTTGTTAGGATCTTCTGATTTATGTTTTTTAGCACCCCACTTTCTAGCTTTTAAATAGATATTCATTATCTGAAGACAATTCCCCTTCCACGTTTTTGCTCCAGATCTCAAATGTATTATGTCTGGAACTCTGTAAGGAACACTAAGAAGCTTGAAGTGCTTTCTTTCCACAACTGCAACTTTAACAAGCAGACCATTCATTAGCTGTGACCGCATAGTCACTGTGTATGGCTTTAAGTACGCACCTGTGGACTGAAAGGACACTACTGACAGAAAAATGACAATTTAGAAACACCTGTTCTCAGAATCCTGGCACCGTAATTAATCTCCTCTGCTGCTTGTTTTTTATCTTGGCAATAACAGCAATTGCAAGTACTACCTTTTAAGCTTGATCTTTGCCATATGCAAGGTTTATTCAGAAGGACAGGAGAGATGGGTCCTCAGGAAGAGAGAGATTAATAAGGTCAGGCCTAAAATTGGAGGTTGGATCAAGAAAATAGCTTTCTTGTGCGTAAAAAGGAGATTATGAACCCTGCATGTTTCTCTCCATGCATGGTGTAAAGCCATTCTTTGCTAATCCGAGTAACTCATAAGCTTGAGCTGGAGTGAAAGCATTTCCAGGGAAAAGGAGAAAATACCTTGTCTTCCCATGGAGCATAATGCAGTTGGACTGCATGAAAGGAGAAGCATGCTGCTTGCATAGTTCTCCCACAGACACAGAACATACTACTATGGGGAAGGAGGAGCATGGGGTCAAACTGTTCAGAAATCAGTATATAACGCAAATTATAAATTTGAGGGGTCATCTGGAAAACAAATTTCATATTGTGACATCCAGGGCTTTTCTGGTAATGTCATTAATAGGACAGCGGTATTTAAAAGAATGACATTCTTGTTGGTAGCAACTACACTCTGTGCATGTCCCTCTCCTTCCTCACTTACCTGTTTATACTGCAAGATTTTCAAGGTAGAGGCTGTTCTTCTGTCTTTGCATAGAGACTTGCACAGTGAAGACAGCATCTCTCCTGGGATTTCTATGTCCATCTGAAATAGAATAGAAAGGTAAATATACACAGTGGAGAAGTGCACGCAGTTTATTTTATTCAATGTGTGGGTTTTGCCTCCACATTACTTGGGGGGTATGTGTGTTCTGTGCCATATGTCTATATCACAAACACTATTTCATTCCAGGAAGACTTTAATCCTAAAATTCAAGGCTTGTCTGACTCTCATTCAAAGTCCAAAATAGAATTCTAGTAAAGACAGGTTAAAAATTCTCTGGCTTAGATAACTAAGCCTTATATGTGAAGTGAATTATTTTACCCGTTTAAGTCACGGTGCAAACATTATAATTATATTTCATTTAAATAGTGTAAATACAGATTTAGAAGCCCAGGTTTCAATGACTTTAGGTCTCAGTCAAAGAGCTGGAAGATTGAAAGGAGCTAGACAGCCACCCAGTAGAAATCTGTTCTTGCAGGTCAGGTTGAATTATAAGAGCAAATAAGTGTGTGTACACCTGATCACACAAAAATATGCACTTAAATTAGGACTGACAGTCATTGTAACCTTGACCACTTTCACGAGCTCTGAACTAGCTTGTAAAGCAAACTGGCTTTAGTGCCCAGTTTCATCTGGATGAGAAAGTGCTCTATAAAGGTGAGAGATTGCTATCACTAAGCCCTGTGTCTTCAGGCCTCAACTATCACTTAATCTATCATCCACTATTTTGGTGCAAGGGGGGAAAAAGAACATTAAATGTTAATGGAGATGTTAACTTCACTCATAAATATTTCAGTAGATGAAAAAATGTTTAAAGAAGGGTCAGTGCAGCTAAAATGCTCTATAAAAACAAAAAATATATGCTTCCTTGGACTATTTTTTTCTTTAGATGAGGCTTTTTGTAATGCTGGTAAAATGAATTACAGTTCACCTTTTAGAGTACACTTTTTCAAATCATTATAGACTTTAATCTCTTTAAAGATGCATGACTCTTCATTTTAGCAGGCTTTGGATCAGATGTCACTACTTCAACCAAAAAAAAGACTTTTGGAAGAAAATATGTGATTTTTCCTGGGAGATGCTATCCTACTCTGCAGCTACAGTGAAACGCTTCATTAGTTTTATATCCCTTGATGCCTGTAAGACAGAAGAGTATCAAACAAGGGCCATTTCTCAGCAGACTGCGATGCGTAAGCAAAAGGTCAAATTCTGATATATACTTTCTCAAAATGTATGTTTACATTCCTGACAATGTTGAATTCACCCTTACACTGATGAAACTGTAAGTACAAACTGCCTTAAAATGATATTCTTTGGTTATCAGCTAAATAATGTCAAAGAGATTCTCTCTAAATCCTGACTTTCAGACTGCTGCTCAGATCACTGGACCCCAGAGCTCGGTACATTCATGTACAAATGTCAGCGAAGAACACCAATACAATGTCACAAAGACATATAATGCAAGACTCTTTGGGGAACTGTTAGGGAAACTAGGCAAACTAAGCTATACATAAAAACTAGACTTCAGAAGACATTCTGATGACCTGTGGATTTCTGCGGGTTCATTTCAAAAGATGATGAATTTAAGAGCTACAAACCAATACCCTATTTCAGATAACTTGTAGTTCTTAAACACATGCATCTAACCCAGCATTCCCAAACAGCTATAAAAGCAAGGGGGGTGGGGATGGCTGGAGAGGAAATAATTTTATAAAGAAATTCAAAGCCAGTTGAATTCTGTTTACAGATAATGTAATGCAACTCATTAGAGTAATATTGCTAGACGCTTTTTCTTGACATTTAAGTGATCTCTAATGTAATGAAATAATTTGTATAGCACTCATTATTCCATGAAATTATTTAGGTGTTGGAATAAAAATTTAAATTATTGCACACTGCCTAAGGATTTAATATTACTTCGAATATGTTTTATTAGCACATCTTAATGTCTCTATGCGTATTGTGTGGAATAAGGGAAGCGTTGCTTAACAGATGGACAACACAACAGAGCCCTCCATTCTTCCTTAGCTTTTGCTCAAAAAAATGTCTCCCTGAAGTCAACTGTAGTTTAGCTTGTGGTAAGATTAAGTTGGGGGGAAAAAAGGTCTGGATCTATAATAGTAACGATAAATAGCACCTACAAAGCACTTACTCGTCATTAGCAAACTATTCTATTAAGCATTGTGTGGTATCACTTCTCAACTATTAACAACATAGTTTGAATTCCCTATCGTTACATATTCATTGTAACATCGTTTGCAGCCAGCAGAAAAGACTGTTCCATTCCCTCCTGTCACCATTACAGGATGCTGCCACCATTTGTACTTAAGACAGAGATCAGTGCTTTTTTAACCCATTTTAACCCTAGATTTTTCTCTGGAAAATTGATTACTTGTTTCACAAATTACTCCACTTAAAATGAACTAAAGCCAATCTGAAAGCTGAGGACTTGGCAAGAAGCATGGGCATTGTCCTTGCCCTACCTCCAGTGCATTCCTACTGAAGCCTTTGGACACACCTGAGCTTCAGACTTGTAGTGCCAGCTGATGGGTAGATGCCGAGATGCTGTGAGGACAGGCAGATGGCTGAGGGGATAACCGTGAGGCACCTAGAAGTCATCTCTGAACTGTGTGGCAGATGGAGGGGGCAGGCAATGTCTCTGGATGACGTACAACATTTGGGAACACTGCACAGAGAATAAAATTCCCAACAACTTTTAAGATTTTTGTTTCCATTCTATTACTGATGGTGCTTTCAAGCTAAAAGTTTATGCAATTCCAAACTGTTGTCCTTGGCTACGAATGCACTTGCAACTTGCTTTGCTGTGAGATGGAATATTTTCTATAACTCGGTACTTCTGTGTGGATTACCACTCTGACTTTCTCCTGGTTTTTTTTTTTCTTTTTCAAGAAAGCCCTTTCTCCTTTACGATCTTACCAGCTTGTAAGTTTGAAATGCTTCCTACAGCAGCACTGTTTTTATTTAACACCACCCGAGATGTGTCACGTTCCCACAGCCTGGCTAAAGGCTCAGCAGTGCTCTAGCGTTACCCGCTCTCTGATCCCTGACAGTAGAAAGGGACACGGGGGAACAGGCATGTGGCTCAGGAGGTCTCTGCTGCTCTTCTGTTTTCTACTTGTTGCTTCAGGAGAAAGTCCCTGTGTTTGGGGTGTGTAAGGTACTTTGCTGAAAAATCGGTAGAGAAAAACTGTTTGACTTGGTATGTGCTGGCTTTCTTTTCATGTTGGTCATGGAGAGCTTTGTCTCTCTTTTGCTTTTAACATCATGGAGCTTTTTGCTTTGGGTCTCAGCTTTGTGTTTTCAAAATCTTTGTTCGATCCAGTTCTCTTCAGCAACTCTCCTCTCCTATTCAACAGCCCTTTTTAAAGAATTCCTGAGAGCTCAAGGAATACGTGCAGCATCTGGCATGTGCAGTTCACTCACTTTTTCACCCTTTCCCCAAGGAAAGGTTTGTGCATGCAGAGTAAAGCTTTATTTCAGGAGGCTTTGCTTGCATTTCATATATTATGATGCTATATATGCTGTGTTCTTGGATGCAAGGAGGTTCATTTTCTGACAATCGTTAGTTTTCATAGAATTCTATTATGCAGGCTGAGAAATCTGTCTCCCTCATGTGCTGTATCATGTCTTCCATCAAGCCTTTCTCCTTAGAGGAAATACAGCTTTGCCTTCCCCTTCCCTGTGTCTTTCCCTCTCATTGTTTGCAGAACACTTAAGAGAGACTACAATTAAGAGGGATTACTGCTTGGAGGAGACTACAGATATAATACTTGGTATAAATCTATGTAGCTCCATTGGGTTCAGCTCATTTTGGCTTTGTAAGTGAAATTTGCATAAATGATGTTGGATTTATGATGCTATCCTCCTGGATGATAGATGTGTATTGCTGTGTGATAGTGCAGCTGGGATGGTGGCAATGACTTGTTATAAAAATAGATAGATTATACACTTTAAAATGTATTTTTGCTGCCCTGATTAGTGAGGTACTTTACTATTTAATGTAGAAAGCCACGCATGATAACGTTAGGCCTGTGTTACAAATGTTCTCCAAATTCCGGCATGTCAGTGTCAATATCGCTAGTCAGCTTTTAGCAGAAAAATTGCTTTGACCAAGCAAGACTATGGCTGTAATGCAGCTGTAAATACCTGAGCTGCTGGGTGGTTCTCATTAAATATCTATATTGTGTCCCATACATCCATTGTATTTAGGGGAACTGATTCTAAAGAGGAGACTTTAGGCCTACGGGAGCTGTAAATGCACTTACAGAAAACTTGATGGAATAAAGATCTATAATAAGCAATCTTCCTTGGCATGTACAATTCTTTGTTAACAGAACTATTGAGATTAATGGAATGTAGAGCAAAAAATGTGTAAATAACAGCAGCCAAAATGCAGCCCTCTAGTAGGTGAGCAAATAAAAGGATTGCCATGTGAGATAAGCATCAGGACATAAATTAAGCTTTGCCTGATCGAGATCTGAGTACAAGTTTGGAGCTTTTCTTCGTTTTTTTTGTAGCTGCCTAAGTCTTGCCACTACTAGACAGGGCACTGAAATATTGATAGGAAGTTGTCAGGTTGGATGAGTGCTAAACTAAATGTAATCCTTTTTTAAGCTAGAAGAACTAGGAAATGAACTAAGTTTGCTCAAACTTTTTACTTCAGGCAACCTGTGGGATTGATGTGTGATACATATGTATAGATAGTTGCAAATGATCAAATTTCCCCATTTTAATGCTCTACTATTCATCAAATAATACACAGTATTTGGCAGTGTAATGTGCTCTTACACTGCTGCAGCTGTGTAATGAAACATGACAGGTTAAGTGGTTTAAGTTAACTCATTTTACTCCACAATTGCAAAGGCCTTGGAGATCACATACATCCAGCTAACATGGCTCAGCTGACAAGCTGGAAGCTGGTAAATCACAGAAACTTACCGGTTGGGTCTATTTCATTCCCGGTTTTAAGAATATTTGAGGCTGGAATACCACATCATTCCTTAATGTTTATAATGACCTGGGATGCTGGACGTCTAGAATTACCTCTGCTGAAATTTAGTAATTCCACCAAACAGGAATGTCCTCTTGTACCTGTGCTTTTCTCTTGAATGTTTAACAACAGACAGGGGAAAATATCTTAAAAATGTAAAACGCAGAAGACAGCAATGAACCATTCTGGCCTGTCTGGTAGAACAAGAATTACAGCTAGACTGAAAGAGGGTGAAAAGCTCTTCTGTGTTTGACAAAGTCTATTTAATACCTTTTCATTCTCTTTTTCAGGACTTTTGCACCAATTATATGCTTTAGCAGGCACTGCGTTTGCATGTTTGCTGTTAATCACAAAACCAGCATAGCAAATGAGGTGCAGAATTCATCTGCTTTTGTTTTATCACCAAAAGGATCACAAAGAATCTGCCTTCATTCTTGTCTTCGCAGGAGGGACAAAGAGGAGCAAAGATGTATTCTCAAATAAAATTGTCCATGCTCTATTGATGATTTTATGAATCAGGTAGTCTGCTTGGTCTCTGGTCTAGATTACAGCAGTTTTTGGCCCACATAGCTTCACATTGGTATTTTCTAATCAGCCTTGTTTGATTATCCTGACTGCAGTATACTTAAAAATAAATTCACATCATGCTGCATTGTAGCCTTCCTGACAAAGCATTTCTAAATCATTTGAATGACTTTTACGGAAAGCCTTTTCTTCTTAATTAGTTTATACTGCTTAATTAATTTATACTGCTAATGGGCATCCCTTTATACAGAGTCCAGTAACTCCATTTGGTCCTGTTTTTCCGTGTGCTTCTTTCTTTGGCTACCTTCTTGTTACAGGCTCCCTCCCATCAGGTATTTACATGCATTGATTAGGTCCCCTCTGAACTTTCCCTTTTCAAGGCTAAAAACCCCACTGCTTTATTATGTCAGGTGCTCCAATCCTTTATTCATCTTAGTTGCCCTTCCCTGAAGCGGTGCCAGTAGGTCCATCTCTCTCCTATACTGGGGACCCCAGAACTGAACACAGCACTCCAATTGTGGTCTCACCAGGGCTGAACAGAGGGGATGAATCACCTTCCTTGACCTGCTGGCAATGATCTTCATGCAGCCCTGTGTCCTGTTGGCTGCCTTTGCCGCAAGGGCACATTGTTGGCTCCTGGTTAACATTTTGTTCACCAGGAGCCCAACTCCTCTTCTGTAAAGCTGCTTTCCAGCCAGCTGGCCCCATTGTGTACTGGTCTGTAAGTTTATTCCTTCCTAGGTGCAGGACTTTGCATTTACCTTTGTTCAACTTCATCAGATTCTGGTTGGTCCATTCTCCACCGTGCCCAGGTCCCTCTGAATGGCAGCACAAGTCTCTGGTGTATCAGCCATGCCTCCCAGTTTTTTATCATCTGCAAAATTCCTTAGGGTGCACTCTGGTCCACCACCTAGGTCATTAACGCAGATGTTAGACAGTATTGATCCTAGTATTGGCTCCTGGGGTACCCCATTACTGACTGGCCTCCAGCTGGACTTGGTGCTGCCGATCACAAATCTCTCAGCCCAGCTATTCAGTCCACCTTGCTGTCTACTTATCTGGTCTGGTCCTCATCAGCTTGACTATGAGGATGTGCATATCCATATACACATAGCTTAAACTTTGAGTTTCAGAGTTTAAGCCCTTGGAATGTGCTGATACTGAAAACAAATTGCTCAAGAATCAAGCCCTGTCATGCAACAAAATGCTGTGTGTATGATAAAACACACAGCTGGGTCTCAGCTCCTGAGCAGGAATATCTGTTTAGACTGTGTTCATATGAAATTCACTCTTGGAAGCCAAATGTATTTAAATCATTTCAACAGCTTGTACATATGGCAAGCTCTATAGTGAGGACTTTCTTTCCAGAGGTTCTGTGCATGAATGCTTGGAAATTGAAAGTGAGTTTGAGGGTTGTATTCTATGTCTGCCCAAAATTGACCAGTGAATTGTATTACACAATTCTTCTTTTAAAGGCTAAAATAACCAATACACCTATGTAGTTAATAAAGAATAATCTTTCCCCAAACACACATAGTCTGAATAGAAAACACCAAAAGCTGAATAATTTTTATTCCTATTTTACAAGCGGGCAGCTGAAAAACAGCGATTAAATAGGTTGCTTTCAGAGGAAGCCACTAACTATGCATAATCTTTTGGATCATCGTCCGAGGTCCTAATCACAAAACAACTCTTCCTTAAGCAAGTAACTAACAACCGAGAGCAGAGCCAAGTGCACTGCAGTGGTAGGCAGGCTGGAGACAAGGATAAGATCGGAACTGAAGCTGCTTAGAAAACAGATTTCAACAAAATATCTCTCACTGAGTCCCAGTAAAAGTGTATTGAGAGGAGAAAGAGAAGGTTTAAATAGCTTTATATAAGAACAAACAAGTTTCTGCCTACCAGGTTAAGTAAAAATATCTATTCATGAAGTCCCCTGAAATAAGTTTACAATAGAGTCAGCTCAGTCCGTTAGATGCTGGACTAGGTGTCATGAGAGTTGAGATGTGGGCTTTCTTTACTACCGTAACACTCCAGTCAAGTCATTGCACTTTACCAGGCGTCAGTTTCCCCATTTAGACATTGTCACAGCAATGCTTACTTTTTTCATATGATCTTTTTATGATAAATATAATTGCATTTACTCGTTGCATTTTTATCTCCCTTTACAGGGCTGTAGGTTTAAATCTATTGACTGCAGAGAAACTTGTACCAGCATAGCTGAAATTCTAATATTACCTATTGCATCCCTCTCCCAGCAGCTATTTACACTGAATCCTGCCTGTTTATTATTAATTATTAATAATTATAGACTTATATTTGCCACTAATATCAGCTGAAAGCTTAGAACATCAGAAGCACATGAGTTAGGAGAAACATTGTCTTCCTTTTCTTCTTGTTTCTTGAGTGGTTGTTTCACTTTTCAATGTAAAAAAAATTATTCTGGGATGTAGTTTTGCAAATGCCTTCTACAGCATCAGATTGACTTTTCTTCCACCTTCAATCTGATCAAAACTATTTATTGCCAAGCATATCCACCATGCACATGATCTCAAAGAACGTGCAGAAAAACATTGAAGCATCTCAGTCTATTGTAAACTGAAACTATAAATGTCATGTTAAACTACAAACCATACAAACATAGCTGGGTCAAGTGTTTCTCTCCCTTTTCTAGAGCAATTGTGAATCAGTGGTTTACTACAGCAGGATCCTTTTTTCCCCAGTCTCTTGTTCTAGTCATATTCCAACATGAGCAGTTGCTGTATATCACGTTATCAAACCATGAGAATGAACTCCTTAAAAAAGCAATCTTTTGGTGCTGCTCATTGACTTACAGAGATAACTCCACACAGGGCTGGCAGCATTCCTGCCTGACATGTTCTCATGGCTTCCATTCAACTCAGAGTTGAACAAGAAGTCACTACTCAGAAGCACATTTTGTATAATACAGTCCTTTGAATGCTGAAGAGGAACAGAGATGAAACCGAGCTGCCTAAACTTTATCAGTAGGAACCTATATTCAAATTCTATAGAGGACTACATTGTCAAACAGCAAACAAAAATGAGTATAAGTAACTAGAAATATGGATGTTGTTTAGAACATAAATTTTGACTAGCAGCAGAGGGGCATTCAGTACCTAAGCTTATAGATTTCTCCATCTTCCTGCATAGTCTGCACTGGAATCATGGATATGGATATCCAGACCTGTGTATCTGAATTGTTTCACGAAGTCCTTTTACACCTCTTGGAAGGCAAATTAATGGGGCATTTCTGTGACATTGTCTGAAGAATGAGGATCCAGACTAAGCAACATCTGATTCATAGGCCTCTTTTTAGAGGGTAGTTCTGGTTTAGGGTTTTTTACCTGGTTGTTAACTTCAAACAGCATCTATCAGAATTCAGGGTAAAGCACTTCAGCTGCAACATAAAGACTGTAGTCAAAACCAGCGTATACTTTTTGTCCTTCTGGGAATGATGAAATAGCTAGTGGGTTACAATTCAGTGAGTAAAGGAAGTCCTAACAGAAAGCTTGTTCCATTTTTAATTACAACGTTATGGACCTAATTTATCATTTTGTTAGAAAACTTTCACCCAGGCCTGACTGCAGTGGAATTTGGCACACTGATCAGTACAGGAGCCTGGTTGTGTTGTACTTCACATTCATATAAAACCACAGCTATTGCACCAAAGTTCAGCCAAGTCTCAAGGGTATTAAACTGGCTCCATGAAGTGGTATTTCAGGACTCTGGATTTAGAGAGGTATTCCAAGCCCTAATAAAATCTTTGTGAGGAAAGAGCCTACTCTTCAGCCATTACAGAGAGATCCTTCTCAGACCTCAAATATTAATCAAGTTGCGTGCCATTAACATTCACTCCTGCTTGCAAACCCAGAAAGCTAAATTTTATTTACCTGGTAAAACTAAATTAAAAGGGCTCCAATATAGAAATAATCAAGAGCAACCCGAGGACAAAGGCGAGGGATTACATCCACTGCTTAGGGAGGCCTGGGTCCTCACATCAGCCAGGGAAAGCGTCACTGCACTGACCCATGCCATGCCAAACACAGTCAAGTTACTTTTGCAAGAAGCCAGTTAACAGAAACGGCAGCTTAGGAAATGTAGCCAGTTCACAGGCCAGGAAGATTAACTCCATCCCCTGTCATCTTTGCTTAGTTTTTCACCAAAATCCATGTTACTTTGGTCATAGATATAACACCCAACCACTCTGAAGTAACAAAGATAGTTTATCTTCTTCCTCTTTTACACCAGTGTGACTCCTCATTATAACTGATCTTTAGAACAAGCTCTTCAATCAACAGTGGATTCAGTGAAGTAGGAAAATATCATTTTCTAAGCGAAGAAATGTGGGACCATCCTACATTGACCCACCTGGCACAAGTGATCCTTCACGAGGGGCAGTTCTGAGAAGGCTGCAGCAAATGGTTCTTGCTTTCATTAGGTACATCTACACTATCACGTAAGCCCAGAACTTCCATAAAACAAAGTACTTAGTGGTTCTTAACAGTATGAGATGAATGTTCAAGTGGATAACTGTAGATAGTAAGACATTTCCTCAGCAAAGAAAACAGTAACTTCTGTGTAACAAAGTGGTCTTTCATTTTAACCCCTGGCTCCTCCAAGCTGCAGATGTTTCAGTGTTCTTCAACTGTTCGGGGTTTACTGCAGTGATAAGATCTTATACATGATTTCTGAGGGGAATGCAAGAAGGACCAGTTCTTCTGTTCATAAGAAATTTACCTCAATGAAGCCATGCTAATTTATATTACACAATGGTGTGGCCCTGATTTCTTATGTAGAAAGTTATTTTTCCCTTCCTGATGTTTCCACTGCTTGACCTTTCAGGTTTGCACAAAATTAATTGTCAACAGATGATAAAATAAGTTCCAAGTTCTCGTCTTTCTAACTGAGCCTTCATATTTTCTTATGGACACATGAAAGATTTCTAATTTAAGGAGATCAATGGCTCAGTGAGTCATGCTACTCTGATCTGTGCACAGATGGGACCCCAACTCAGCACATAAGTCTGTTCCTGTGCTAAGTGAATGTAGGATGGGGCTTATCTCTATCACACCGGTCCCTTTTTAACAAAGCAGTTTGCAGAGCTCTTCTGGAGATTCCTAATCTGTACATACAAAGGGACTTGATTAGGAAAGAAGGAAGAGGGACCCTGAAAATAAATCCTGAGTCCATGTTAATAAGTGCGTCAATTTTATGACCGGAAGCGAATGTCCATTGTGGCAGCAACAATGGACAGAAATACTTCTCCAGGAAGCCAAAGACATATCAAAGAGATTTCAGAACTGCACAACAGTACCAGGCATCCATGTGGCCTTTGTGCAGCAGGTCTTGTGAGATGTGAATCTCCTACGGCGTTGAAGTATTCTGAGAAGACTTCAAGAGAGAGAAATGTCATAAGAGGCATTTCACCTCCTACATTACTGAGGAGTTTTCTCCCTGAATAAATGGGAAATTTCTCCCTTTTATCTACAGCCTTATGATACAAATACAGTGCAGTAGTGACTGAAAGTTATTTACCTTTAGATGAAACCTGCTGCTGCCAGGATGGCTTGTATTTCCAGACACTGCCCATGACAATCTGTTACTAATACCAGCCCCCATAACAACCACTTCTGAAGTCTGTAGTAGCTGACCAGTAACCTCTTTGAATAGATTTTTTGGTTTCAATGCCA
This sequence comes from Rissa tridactyla, assembly GCF_028500815.1. Classification (NCBI taxonomy): domain Eukaryota; kingdom Metazoa; phylum Chordata; class Aves; order Charadriiformes; family Laridae; genus Rissa; species Rissa tridactyla. The sequence continues at coordinate 136,654,771 of NC_071466.1, forward strand.
CTCTCAAATGGGCAGATGTTCTTATCATACCAACAGTATGACAGCTGCTTCCCTTGCGGCTAACCTCTGCAGACCAGATGATGCATAAAATAGAGCAATAAAAGTGGTTAAAGTTCCTGCCAGATCATGTCTGATGAACAGTGACTGGACAGAAGGAAAAACTTTTCCATTGTTTCTCCTTCTAACTTGTCCTCACTTTCACAATATTTTATAGTGCTGCATCTCTGTACTTCTCCATTTTAAACAGTGTCAGCTCTCCGCCACTCTCCCAAACCTTGATCACCTGTTTTATCAACTTTTTTTTAACCATCTTTGCATTCTCTTCCAGATCTTCCATATTCATGGAATGCTTTTAAAAAATTAATTCACAAAGGCTTTACTCCTCTCCTCTTTCAGCTCATCCCTCAAGGTCTACACCCACCAGGATATCTGCAGGAAATTACAAGCTAGCAATAGCTATGCAGAAAAGTTGTGAAGATCGTCAAAGTACTTTAAAATGAATTCTATGTTTTATGTGTCTTTCTCACCCATTGGATTAGATTATCTCTTGACAGGTAGATGTCAACACCATGTTTTTTAATCTCTTTATTAAACTCCGTAATGTCTCTACACGGAGCTAGGCTTGCAAGTTGCCCATAAATTGTAGACCATGCAGTGGACCAGAGAGGTGGAGCACAGCAGAGTATGGAGAGTTTTCTCTACTACTCCCACGGCCAAGAATGTAAAGAAGGCTTGGACTTCAGATCCTGGAGGGTTCCATGCATTTCATGGCCTTTCAGGATTTCAGGTCCCATCCTCTCCAAACATGAGTTTCACAGAGCCCTGGAAAGCCAGGGCTACAGGAAAGGTTTGTTCTCACGGAGCCATCAATCCAAACTAATTCTAGGCTTCTATGAATTACTCCAGAATTGCCCACAAGGTAACATGGAGCAAGAAAATTGGCATTGTTGCTTAAACAAAGACATAGGAATTTACATTGATGTATTCTCTTGTGCTTTCTTTAGGAAATTCTGTAATTATACTGAGGTTAAGTTTGTTCACAGTAACATCCTTTAAATCCAGACCAGCTCCCCTGACTTCAGTGGAGTTAATATAGATTTACACAAGTGTAAGCAAGGATAGGATCTGGTCCTAATTTAGGGCACATCTGCCAGCACAGATGGAGCTGAAAGAGTTTATTGTCATGTTAATTTTCTACTTTTGCTTGAGATTTTTCTGAGCATGAGACAAACCCAACAATTTTAAAATCTTGTAACAGAGGCAATGTTATCCCCCCTTATTGTGTCTGGTGAATTCCACTAGAGCATAAGATGGCCTTGCACTCAACTAAATCATGATAGCTTAGAAAAATAGCCTCATTAAAAATAATGTCTAAAATTGTCATCCTGTAACCACTTTGAAAGGTGATTAACTTTCTGCGATGAACAGCTCTATGGACATACTCTTGGCTCTTGTAAAACTAATCACCCAAGCAATAGTTTGCATGGCTGTAGCCCAAGGAGCAGTTTGCCACACTCTTCATCCAGACAAGACTCCAAGAAGGTCATGCAGACTTTTGCCTGAGTACTAAGTGCTGAATTTATAGCTTGATGGCTGTGAATCTAAAAAAAAAATAATTGCTACCTTTAAATCAAAAATTTTGCTGTGATTCTGAGCCTTAATCTGTTGATTATTAAAATCAATAGTTTTTTCTGTTGTCTATTTTGATGCTTTAGAAAGCAAATGAGGGAGCAGCACTTGGAAGAGTATTTTGTAGCACATGCAATTGGCCTGCATGCGACAAAGTAGAATATTTCTTTTTCTCTGCCATCCAATGTGTCCTGGTGTCTATTTAATTTTTTTAACTGGACAAATAATGTGTCTATTTTCTGTCTTAAGAAAAAAAAAGGCACTGCTGATTGCTCTGGAGGGTTTAAGTGTCTAAAGAATTCAAGATCTGATTTTACAGGAATCACTGTTCGGAGAAAGTATTGATTTTATGATGGAGAAAGAGATCTTGTTGTTCTTAAGTTCTGCTTTTACCGTGGAGTCAGAAACCTTACAGGTTTTGTGCGTTATTATATTGCTTTAAGGGACAAAAACACTCTTGAGCAGATCAGTACCAAGGTTGTACACCTAAAAATCAGATTCCTAGGAATAAAAGACAGAAGGGTAAGATCTTTTCTGGCTTAATCTGATTTACCTGAGTATTTATGCCAGAACAAGCTTAGAGTGCATTGTAGAGTGAGAAGGAATAATACAACTCATTCTATAGCAGTGCAAATGTAGGGTAACTCCTGTATTCAATATTCTCCTTCAAAAGCAGTGTGAGAAAAAAGTCAAACCAAACACGCTGAAGATGACATACAGAGTTTGAAACAAAATGGGACACATATGGGGAGGAAATTGCATTATAATCATTTGATTACATATTTCGAACAGATTTCTGGGGCCCATGGCATATCCATAAAGGAGATGGATTTGGTAATCTAACAGTAGCGATATTAGTGTGAATCTGGAGTTGCTGCAGTGACATCATGTTAGCCCCATTAATTTTGCAAATTCTTGCTGATACATATTTTTTCCCCTTAGCCTATTTTAAGTGGGTAACTAATAATTTTGTAATCTCAGCTCTTTTGTAATAGACCATTTGTAATAGCAATTACTTATCAAGACTATTTTCAGTTGAACAGTTCGGTACAACAGGTCAGATTCAGCTTTGCCAGTAGTTTGCTCTTTGTGTAGTTGCCCTAATTCACATTAGGGTTAACGAGAAGCAGAAGGCTTATGTTTTTCAGGATGTAAGCCAGGAAACACAATTCAGAAGGCAACTGTAACCTCTGTTAAAGCTTCCCAAATTCAGAGCTCTGAATCAGAACTGTCCATGATGCAGACTGGATGCAAGGTTCAGATATTCAGTTCCAAATTTTCCCTACCTGAGAGATTCCAAAAGTTTTTAGACAGAAGAAGGTAAAGAACAAAACCACCTATCAATGACACAGATCGGGGGAAAAACTCTCTTTCCACCCCTAGCACTGCTGAGAGCTACACTAGCACCCAATATCAGGTGGAAATCAAACCTGCAACACCCTTCCTCACCTGGAAGCAGATAATAACTGGGGGCGGTGGGTGACACCTGACCAGGAGGGGCAATAAGCATACAGGGAGGTGCTGGGGGAAGGGTCAGCTCCTAACTACGGGGGCCTTGTGAAAAGGAGCAGGTGTGGTTGACTTCAGGGAAGGAGTAGATGGGGGAGCTCTTCAGTAGGGGCTGCCTCCCAGCACTGTTTTTCCCTTTGTGGCAGGTTTCTGGAGGGCTCAAGTATGTGCAGCCGTTGGGTTGTATTAGCCTTTTACTGCTTGGGACAGCTGTGTGCAGGTAAAGAGGCATCTATATGCAGCTTCTTCTCCTATTTTGTTGCTCCTCTGTTTTTATCTTTTCCCTTTCTGTTTTTCTTATGGTTTTTTTTTTTTGTTTTGTCATGGGTATCAACTCTCTGCTCTAGAACCTGTGTTGGGAGGGTTTACAGCTTCAAACATGTATTCTGCTGGAAGATTGTTAAAGTGTGTCTACAGCTAGGCTGGGAAGCAGGAGGAGCTGCTGAACCTCTCTCTTTGTTTTTAGTTAATCTTTCTCCAGAGACTGGAGATGAGCTTGTGTGGGGAGGGAGGAAGTGTCTGATATGAACTTTATTCTAATACCACTTGCTCTCTCCAGTGCCCCTCCCAGACAGTTTTCCTTTCTGTAAGGCTCTGCTAAATCTCTCACTGCATATGCTAACAAGTGTGGTCTTAAAAACCTTATTAAGACTCCTTGCTGGTAAAGGATTCGAGAACTGACTACAGCTTCTGCTGCTGCCACTGCAGGGGGAAGGCTGTACGTGGGACCCTAAAAACAGAGGTTCAAGTCTCTCCTTTAATGAGGCTTTGCATTTGTCCTTTTGAGGTGATGTGACCAGCATGTTGTAGGAGTAACACCCCTTACTGCCCTCCCCAAATCCCTGGGTTCCCCATTTTGCATTAAATCAAAACCACTAACTCTCAAACTTTCACAGGACAGGTAGGCTGTTTCCTGCTCAGCTGCAGTTCACATCCCCCTTTTATGCTAGTGTTTGTTAGCACTGCCAGGTCCTCCCTTCATGAGTCAGAGCTTGCAGAGGGAGAGGAGAAAGACTTTTTTTTTTTTTTTGGTACACTTTTTTTCCTAATTTCTCTTCTAGGTCAAAGCCTGAAACCTCAGATTGCAGCCCCTGAGCTTGCTACAAACAATCCCACTCTTACTACAGTTGCTCTAGAAAAACCTTTCTGTATGTTTGACAGCTCGCTGTATCCAAATAAATCTTATGTCATCTACTTGTACACAATGAAGGAATCGGGTGAGTATCCAGCATTACGCCTCTCTGGTAGATAACTGCACGATGTGGTCATTGCACACAATTCTTCACAGTTTGATGGGTCAGAATGGGGGAAAAGGGGAAAAGAGGAAAATCTGCAGCTGTAAGTTATGTGCAAGCTGAGCCTCTGGTCTCAGTTTTCTCTGGGGTATAATTATAAAATATAATATAAATAACCGCAGTATTTCAATAAGGCTGATTAATGACAGTGTTAGTACTGTGTTAGCTGACCCCAGTAGGTGTGGAGCAGCACTATCAGCTATAAACATTTGCCCAAATCTTGCTAATGAAACGAAGTGATCCACAGTCCGAAACCTTATCTTTGTCTAAACATGAATACCTTGTATAAAAGCCTGAATTCACCTAATTAAACCTGCTGAGAGAAACTGGGTAACTGCTGCTGTTTGCTTCATAGTTAGGGTAACCAGCCCTTGCAAGGACTACATTGTTTTTTTGTAGACATAGACAAGTCATGCTAGACTTGTGGTCAAAGATGCCTGGCCCATGGGTTCATTCATAAAATGAATTTCATAACTGCTTGGCAATGAAACATTTCTGGCAGTGATGAAGAGCTGCCTTCTCTGTTCCCTGCTGTTCTGGCAGACTGTTTTGAATGCCAGCTAGAGCTACTCCATAAACTGACAGAATTAAATTACTTCCTTATATCAAACCTCCTTCCCTGAAAGCTGTATGCAGCTTCCTTTTCTGAGTGGCACAGAGAAGAGATCTTGAGGGGGGCGGTAGAGAAATTGGGCAACAGCCAAAACAGTCTAAAATTTCCACTGCTGATTGCTGCCACTTTGGACAGGTGGAAGGAAGAGGCCTTAGACAGGTAGAAACCATAACCAGAGACGCCATCCCATATAGCTAGCATAGACAATTGTGAATGCATGGCCTCCTGAGACACGTCCCAAGACTGAAGTGCGCATCTTTGTGCATATTAAACAGACTACAAGTGCATTATAATTCTATAAAAGGCTACACTGACCTGATAGCCTAGTTACAACTGCAAATGTGCAAATCTATTTGTTGTTTTCTGTTAGAAACTACATCAGCCACCCTATCTTCTGCAGATTCTGTGGTAAAAGCTTCCTACTCAGATGGGTGAACCTCTACGAAAGAGGTCATGTACAGAGAAATCTTTGCTGCTGCTTTTAAGGCAAGCAGATGCAAACTTGTTACTTGGCAGACTGGGAGGAATTTTGTTTGGATTTGTCTCTGGTCTGCAGAGAAGCAAATTGGCTCACCCTTGGATGCCTCCTGGAGCAGGGAGAAGAGAAATTTAAGAGAATTTAATTTTCTTTACACCTTATGTTCAGCTCTGCTGGTAAGGAAATGTGTCAGCATACTACACAGCTGATGGTCTAGTAAATGTCTGAAGAAGTAATGTAACTTTTAGCTTTGTTCTTGTTAATGTTGCTATCAGACTTGATCTACCTAGTAAAGTTTAAACAAAAAAACAAAACCCAACAAAAAAACCCAACCCTTCCAAAACCCAAATGATAGTAATAATTTAAAAAACCAACACCAAATCAAACTTGCTTAGGCATTAGCTCTTACTTGCTCATCACAACTAGGCTAAGAGTTATTGACATGGAGACTGGGAGACCAGGAAGGCCTAGCTGTGAGAAATATTATAAGTTGGGAAGGCAAGCCTAAGAATAGAGCATGTCTTAGCTAGTATTTGCTTTCATGTTATTGGCTCTCATTTAAGAGAGGGGTGTCAGGGCTCAACTAAATTGAGCACTGACCCTCAAGTTGTATTTCTAACCTGTGCTAGAAACTTTTCTCTTTCAAAACAGGTATAATTTTGCATTGTATCATTGCTAAAAACTTCTCATGACCAAGCAGTTGCAAGAACTCTGCTCTGCCTAGAGCATGGCAGAACACTTCCAAACTGAAGTAGTTCCCAATGTACTGCAGCTTTGGAAAAAATGGCATTCCTTTGCTGCTGACAGCACTGAACAGCTGGAGGGGGCTCCCAAAAAAAATTTAAGCCACAATTGCAGAACTTGGTAACATCTCTTGGGGACTTGTGCCTTGGCTTTGCAGCAGGAAAGGTCTGAGAGCTGCAACTGAGCTTCTAAACTATGCTGTAGGGCTGGGTGCAGACCCACACTTTGCTTGAAGCTGTAAGGACTTTCAGACTTTCCGTGGCACACTGTCTGGAAGCACTGGCATGGCTGGCAGGCCAAAAATGTAGATACCACATCTGTTCATGCAGCCCCTACGCACTTGTCTGCATACTGTGTGGTTCTGGGAGGTCCAGCTGTTGGGTGACCAGAGGTCTGAGGGTTTGTGCTTGAGGAGATGGGAGAGTTGTGGCTCTAGAGGTACTCTGCCTTGGCTATAGTATCAAATCTGAAATGGCAGGACTTACTGGATGCTTACTGGAGCATTGTGGGGTATGGGAGAGGAGCAGGCTTTGGGGGAGTCCCCTCCCCACTGCATCAGGTTTTCCTTGGAAAAGAGGAATTTTGTGAGGGTGGCTACTAAAAAGTATTGCTCTGAGGTATGCTTTGGATCCTTTACAGTTTCTGGTGGATGAGCGTCAAGAGCTTCATCAATAAATAAGGAGGAAGGGGTAGGATCACTACACAGCCAAACTGGTAGCTGATTTTTGGTTTCTCTTTCGGGTGTTTTGGGGTAGAGTAGCAAGTTGACGAGTAAATACAAGGTGAATAGAAAGGGCTGAACTAGTTCTAACAGCCTTGTTAAAAAACATCTCTCCTGCAGCAAGTGCAATAAGCTCCCTAGTGACCACCACCAACAGCAAACCACTCAACAGCACGTTCCAGCAAACAAGCGGGGGAAAACTTGGACCTTACAAGGCTGCCATGTTCAATGTACCCAACTGTGCTTCGCCTCCCAAGTTCACTGATGTAGGAGATGTCAACAAAGTTTCTGATGTCCTGAAACAATACCTCTTCAGAGTTGGGGATGATGGGAGCTGTTTATATGACCCAAACTTCCTAGCTGTCTGTAACCCACCTCTTACACCAGATACAACATACAGGTATAACTTTCATTTCTTACAAGGCGATTACTGCTTTTAAACACAAGAAACAAAACTGAGACTGTGATGTTCCTTTATAATGGTACAGTGTGAATTGAAATGGTCTAATGCAAGGGTAGTTATGCAGATAGCTTGGCTTTGGACTAGCATCCCACAGATGGCGCTCTAGCAATGGTGAGCTCTGTTAAATTAAATTCAAGGATTAATAGGAAAATTCACGTGTGAACTCCTGGATCTATACCTGTGTTGGAGTAGGTAATCCTGTGACAACATCTGATTAGAAACTGCTGGTAGGAAAGGACTGGAAAATGATGTTGAGACTATTCACCATGTATTTTGTGTTAGATGATTCTGCCAAATTGCAGACATGGATCTGGCTCTGCTTACTTTGTTTTGATGGGAATCTGGGGAGCCAAAGTTCTCCTTGGTCTCCAGCTCCAAGAAGCTCCTAATGTGACTGCAGACTTCCCAGTGAGGGCCAGGTGGCTTGCAGACTTGTCTGACCCCTGTTGTCTGTGGAAGCTGACCATCTGGGGAATATGGGCACCCTGACAGCTGTTATTCAAAACACTTTCTTTGCTGTTGCCAGCTGTTTAAAAGCCATAGTAAAAACGGCAGTCGTGTGGACCCATATCTGCTGCAGAGACCTAATGTGCTTCTGAAATAAAATACTATGGGCTCTTAGTTTGGCAAAAAATGTCTTGCCTCCTCTGTCCCTTCAGGACATTTCTAAAAACTCAGACTATTGTGGAATGGAAACTTAATTTCTTTGCCAAATCTGATGTTGGTCTGTCTCTTCAGTGCTCTCTTCTAACAGGGAAAGTGCCAGAGATCTCTATTGTTGGACAAAACTTTTGACTTCCACATGGAAATCAAAACCACTTGCTGTCTTAAATAATGAGGCTTTTCACAACAGGGAATAGCAAGCTGGGAAAAACTGTTGTTGGAAAGCTCACAAGAACAAAGTGCAAACTGTGCATGACATAGCACAGAATGCTTTTCCATAATTAATTCTATTTGCTTTTTATACAGTCTCTGGAAATAGTCAGTTACCTTTGACTATCTCCATCTAATTCTTTGACAAAACCTGAAGTCTGAACAGCTAATCCAGTATCTTAAATGTTCTAGTAAGGAAGTTCAAATTTGAAATACCTAATTTAACACTTTTTCCCCACAGGTTTAAATATGTGTTGGTAGATAGCACTGAAGGTATCATGAAAGACCAAACTCTTTGGTCTGATCCAATCAAAACCAGAAGAGGTAAGTCTGTGGCTTTGTTCAGGTCTTTTGAGTAGCTGTGCTTGCCTTAAAACGCTACTGGTCTATGAGTAATACCTAGTCCTTTCCTAAAGTTTTAGCAATTTTATCAGCCTTTCAATATTGGAGTAGCAGACTTAAATATGGAATAATTCCCTACTTCTTTTGTATACTTCAAGTAAAGATAAATTTGTACATAGGGTTTCAGATTTTATCCATGTCATGGTATCTGGTGCTGTTGACATTTCTCAGTAATACATATATTTGTCATACTGGCTAACCTGCTGAGTAAAGCTTAAACTCTAAATGCTGACACTGAGTCTTAAACCCATTTCCCGTAAATTATCTAAGAGTTCAGGTATAGACATAACCAGTTTGCCTCTCTTAAATCATCAACTTTCTCCTATTTGGTGGGGGTGTTCATGGTCAAAAATAGATTGCAGGAGCATTCTTTCCATGTTTTTCTAGCTAAACTTCCCTTGAAAATTGATACCTGGCCTGGTCGAAGGAGTGGAGGCATGATTGTCATTACATCAATTCTCAGTGTTCTTGTGTTCCTTCTGCTTGCTGGCCTTCTTGCTTCTGTGTCCTCTGCTGTCATGTAAGTACTGCTACACTTTTGCAACTTCCAGTAAGAGTGCCTAAACCCTTAGTCATCAGCATTCTTCCCTATGGCTCCAAGCTACTGTTGCTTGTCTGAGATGACAGACCAGATTGTTACCTCCAAATTTTGAAGTTCATAACAGGAAAAGGCTATCATAATGTTCCCTAAGATCAGCAGCTCTTTTAACTATTACACAGCCTTAAGCTTACTAGCTGCCAGATTTTAGTAAGGACAACTAGAAAAAAACCAACAAACAATAGTAGAGTTGCACATACTTAAAGCCTGTATATTCTTTCTTACATTTGCAGCTTTCCATCTATTCAAGAGTTTGGAAACTGTCTTGAGGAGTGCAGGCATTTGTAGAGATTACATAATATCCTAATTAATGCCCTGATTTTTAATTTATTTTCCACCTCCCCAGGAGAAATAAGTCACCCCTTTGAATTAATAAGTGAGGCTTTGCTGGAGCTGTATAACTGAACTAGTGTATGCATGTTCCCTAGTCTTCTATGCCCCCTGCCCTGGGAAATCAACAAGGCCTGACTGATTCAAACTGAACTTCTGGAGCAAATGAACTAAATTTTAGAAATGGTGGGCATCAGGGCTGCTAACACTCACTTCTTTTGTTCACTTGAAAATGATACGAGTGCTCTGTATTCAGCCAGCTCTGCCAGGCTCTCCTGGATCGAAGACGTGGAAAGCAAAAACTTCATTGCAAATTATTATTAAAAAAAAAAATATCTATGGGCTTCTATGATGCTAAATGATATAAGTAGCAATCAGCCTTTGCAAAACATTGTGACAGTAAGCTCTACTCAGTCTCTGCTGGAGCTTAATAAGCCTTTCATTTGCCCACCAGGGGATCAGAAGCAGCTTCTGCAGAGATAAAGCACGTGTCTCAGACCATTCAACAAAGTGAACCGAGACCACAGTTAAGCTCTGAGTGAACAACCTGATTCAAGTGAAGGGTGGAAATGCAACTGAATCACTACAAGTGCAAGACTTACAGAACTGTCTGTCCTACTTAACACTAGTCCAAAACAAGCTACTGTACGTAACCAGGCAACTGAAGATGAACGTCATAGATGAAATAAGGACAACTTTTTTGAAGTCTTGCAGTATATGATATCCTGTCTTCTCCTAATGAGATTTGGTTTAGTTAATTGCCTTGTATAGCACAAATCAAATGCCTGGACTGAAGAAAGAATCTTCACAAGATCCTTCAGCTTCAGTGGTGAGATCAGAGGTTGTGTAATGTATACATCTCATCTGCAGTAAGCATTACTGCAGATCTCTGATCTGCTTCTCATGATCAGATGAACATGATGTAGCCATTTGTGTCTCAACCTTTCTGTATAGTAATCGATGAGGAATTAAAGTAAACCAGGCTGCTTTAGAAAAAGATGTTCTTTGAGAAAACTAGGGATTAAAAGGTAGACAACACAGAGCTACTGCTGCTTCCTGAGGATTTAGTCACTATTTGTGTCATAAGAATTCCCCTTTTTCCTCTCCTTCCCTAAAAGAAAGCAAGCAAGTTCCAATTGCCCTGTATGTAGCAGAGTAATTCTGATCGTGAATACTTAAATGCCCTCAAACAGCTTTGCAAGAATGAAAGCTAACAAAATTGCTTCAAGGAAGGTGTGTTCTTTCTGAGCGCTGTAGAATTTGTTGGTGGGATAGTAAAGAGGAGATACTGCTTTAATGGGAAACATGAGTATATTCATTGTTGCCAGGCTTAGCCTCACTTCTGACCTTTACCTCAGGCAGCAGCAAGCCAGCACTTTTCATGTCTTAATATCTAGGTTGGTGATGCTTTTCTGAGCTAATTCTCTTCATTTCATGAACTCAGTTGATGATGAGAAATAAATTCTGAATTCTAAATTCCAGTTGATGATTAGGAAAAAATCTTTGCTTCAGGTTTGAGTTATGTACTGCTTTTTTCCACTGATGGCAGCTTCCCTCTCTACAACATCCAGTCTCTACAAAAGACTTGAGGAAGACCCAACTTCAAAGCCCTATCTTATACCTCTTGAGTATGTATAGCAACTGTCCTATTGTCCGTATTTTTGTTCAGATATGACTTTCACAGTCAGCCTGCCACACTGAACAAAGGAATATGTATGGATAAACCAAAAAGTTCTCAAACCTTATGTGTATTTACATTAAAAGCATCAACAGAAGTGAGACAAAACTGAACAGTGATATTTGCTAGGTGTTTTCTAGGTATTGTACATCTATTCCTAGTTGCTGTTTTGGGCACTGAGTGATAGTCATCATTCCTTCAGTGACTCTGCAAAATGTATTGAAAATGATGAGTGCAAGTGCCACTATGTGGTAGAAAATAAAGATAAAAATCACATCTATGGAGAGAGTCTAGGAGCCACTATTGAGGTCCTGCTTACATCTAAGACTTCAAGGTTGTGCTTAGGTTTTATCAATGTTACGTGTGATAATTATGAACAAGTTGAAATTAAGATCTCTTTTCAAGAGAAGCTCTAAGAAGACTTTGACCCATGCCTGCTGGTCTGCGCTGAGATGAATATAACCCTAATAGTGTTAAGTTGTTAAGAGTATAGTTGTATACTCCATTTCTGGTACCTTTTACTTGGGTCCTGGTATTTCTCTAGGCAGAAAGTAATAAATGATACAAACTGTGCTGTGGAAAAACTAGTGCTAGAATGAAGTTATTGGTCATATTTTCACCTGTGGTCTAGGTTGAGATGCAAATGCCCAGCCTCCAGGACTGAAAGACAAATCATATTAAATTCTCTTTGCATCACTCATTCAGCTGGCAGAAATGCTGCTTTAGCCCTGTTTAGCAGATGGACTGACCACACTAAGATTCGCTACAGTTGAAAGCTGAAGTTGTCCACTTCCTACTATGTGACCCAACCTATCTGTGGAGCTGCCCGAGCTTGGTTGCAGAAGGAAAGCGGGAAAGAGCTAGACAAGATTTGTGTGGTTTCAAGCACTCCTTTGCTTGTGTGCTGTCTTGGGTTGGCTAAAAGAGTCCTTTCTGTGTCAATTGTAATAACCTTTGTGAAGCATTTATATGCATATTGTTAAGCTGTAGCACACCAAATAAAAACAACTTTTTAGTGGGAGATAAACGAGCACAAAGATAGTAGACATGAATATGGAGAGATGTTATGTTGCATTTCTTGGACCCAGTGTGTTCATGAAGACAATACCCTCTGCACCTTCAAACAAGTCTTTTCTGTTCTACTTTCACCAGGAGAAATGTGTAATTAATCAGAATAAATATATGGGCAGGGTGAAGGAAGAGGTAATTGCCTTCAGACCTGCTTGTCTTTGTTCAGTAAGTGATTCTGCAGTTTATTTGACTGATTGGTCATTAGTAACATCAGATACTTTTTAAAAATCCCTTCTTAGATAAAAAAGAAAGCAGCTTGTCTGATTGTAAAAGGTTATGTTTTGGGGGCAGGGTACACAAAATCTGCAGTCTCAAAGCTGCTGGTAAGAAACTCTGTATTATACTCTCAGTTGTGTGCTATTAAGCTACTATGAGAACCAGGCCAGGAACCTGGCAGAGCAATATTTAATGCTCTCTTTCAGTTAAGTTGGGGTACGTGGCATGAGGTTATTTGAGAGGCTGAAAGAACCATGACCAGTTTAATGAATTAGCTTTCCTCTTGTTTAGCTTGGGTATAAATGCAGATAACTTTCTAGGCATATTTGGAACTGGGGAATGAACCTGAGGACAAGGATGCTAGTGAGACCCATGCTGTAAAAGAGTCACAGGATTTTTGGATCAGTATTCCTGGTAATCTGCTCAGTTCTGATCAGGCAACCTACCTCAAAATCAGGACCAAATCGTGAAAGGCATTTATCAGTGCCTAATCGTACGGAGCATCAGTGCAGTGATGGATGCTTTACTAATGAACGAAGTTTACCTGGCATGTAAACCAGAAAGGGTTTCCAAGTTTGTTGAGGGAACAAAAAAACCCAAACAGAGTACAAGTTTGCCTGTGGGAGGAAAACTTGCTCTGGAAATTAGGTATTCAAAAATCAGAAGCATGATTTTTGAAGCAGACTGAACACTCAGCAGCTCATATTTCCTTAAGCTTTGTATCAGTAAAATGTAAAAACCTCTCTGGAAAAAAAATAATTGTGTACGGTACTTCCTCAGAAAAGTACCAACTCCCAAGTGTAGCTCTGCCACTCTGGTCATTACATTACCTTCATGGCTTAGACTGCTCTTTGCATATATTTTCCTGCTTCTACTGCCTTGTCCATGGCCATGTCACTACAGCCAATGTAGTAACACATAAACAGCGTTAACATCTATCATTCACTGGTGAAGTGAACTCATGTTTTGACCTGATTTACCCTCTAATGCTTCGAAACAGTACTAAGGTGGAAGACACTGGTCTCAGCAATATATACAGTTTTATTACTAAATTTCTGTTCTTGGAATTTATTTAAAGCGTTTTTATTGTTTTTTCAAATTTTGGAAATTATTTCAAAATTCTGGCTGTAACTGAATATATTGCCTATTGTTTCAGAGAGATTCTGGTGTATTTTTAGTCTACTTAGAAGCATGGGTGAACCTCTGGAAAAAAAATGTAAGTGCTTTTGCAATATAAACTATAACAGTGTGCTACTGAACTGCTGGTGCTTGATTTTCTACTTCGTTACAGTTTAGTTCAGTGTTTGTAAGGTCACAGCCAAATGAGAGATCAAAGCATCTAGCAACTACAGAGAAAGTGTAATAGTATGGCATCAACGTCCCCCCCAAACCTAAATTCTATTCAGCTATAGGAATGAGCTCTTGGCCCTAAGTAAGCAGCTGTCTTTTCACTCCCCTCCCTTCCTGCACCTTGTCCTTTCTTACATCTGCCTGGGTAAGCTTCATGTTTAGTTGTCCTGAAGAGAAAAGTATGCTGGATATTATCCAACTGAAAAATAGTAACAGCCTAGCAATTCTTTTATGTACAGATCATGTATAGCTGAAGCTGATTGTAACCAAAAATTATTATAATCATCTGGCTGCTTTTTTAGGAGACAAGTTTGAGTTTCCAGCCATTCCCATTAGAACCAGTGTGCATATACTATACATCCTCTCCTGTAATTAATATCATCTGTCACTTTCACTGGCAAAAGTCTCAGCAGAATGACCAACTTTCAAATCATTTTAAATGGCCTTTCAAGCCTTGTTTGGCTACACTTGGTAAAATGCACTGGACTCCATATACGATTTATTGACAGCTCTAGCCCTGACAAAGTCAAGTATGATAACTTTCAATCCTAATATTGACAGTGTTCCTTGAAGAAATCCTCTGACCTTTTACATAGTTGCCTGAAGGGGCTACGTGCCTGTCTGACCAAAATAATTGGACTGAAGAGTGATCATGACTCATGTATGTGGTTGTCTCTCACAGAATGATTCAGCTTTCACAGTAGGTGAGTCGATGTATAAAGAGCTTTTGCAATTGTTTGGATTAAAAAATAATAGTTTGGTGTATTCTGAATCCCAGGTAGAATTTTCCCCCCTTCATATATTATATAAATTCATGGATAGGCCTCTGGTTAAATTGACTCTGTTCTGATTCCTTGTTCTAAAGGGAAGTTTGTAGCAAGCACCTCTATACTAAGACAGTTAAGATTTAATGACAGAAAAAAAAGATGGCAGTATCAACACACTGAGATCACGATTACTGTAAATGTCCTTTGATCTGACATCATAAGTGTGATTTTAAGCCATGGTCTCATGTCTTGAAGTTAAAATGTATGAACAAACTATATTCCATATAAGGTAAAGGAAACTGAAAGAATACAACTCTGATCAGAGGGTAATGTGGTGTTCTCTGATATCTAGTTGATAAGGACCTCATTATATTAGTTATTTTGCAATAATCCTGGTTCTTTCCAGGGTAAGATTCCCAATATCTTATTTATATAAACAGTGCACAGTATTTGGAAAGAGAAAAAGAATGTTGTACTTCTAGGAAAATATTATAGTTGTTTCCTACAAATTGTACAAACGCAGCTCAAGTTTCCCCCAGTCAAAAAGTAGTAACCAGGGAACTGCAGAATCTTTTACCTCTATTTGCCTTGTCTTGTGTTTTCTTTTCCATAAATGCATTTCCTGGTGAGATTTTTGACTTGAGAATTTTGGATTGTCCTATTCTTGAAATCAGATGTGACATCTTAAAAGCAAATGCTTTCTGTCAGACAGGATTTGTTTCATTTTAAAAAGAAAAAGGATTCTGGCTTCTGCTACAACATGGATCTGTTATCTAAGTATTGTTTACTGTGAATTATTGAACAAAATTTTACTAATTTCCGATTAAGTCTTTAGCATCTATTATCAAAACTGAGGTTTTTATTAAAGGCTTGCATTTGATAAGTATTTTCTTAAAGAGTACATGCATCAGCCTTTTCTCTTTCCCTCTTTTTCTAAGTTCCTTTTCTTCTATTTACCGTATGCAAATCTGTCCCTCTCCCCTGTGATGCCAACTTAACAGCCCCAAAACTACCTCTCAATTGATGGACTAGCTGGGCTACCTCCCCCACTGTGCCTTGCAATAGGAAGGGCTGTTCAGTTTAGACAATGTCTGTACGTGTCCTTTTGTCATCTCAGCAGTAAAAAAATAACATTTGCATTTTATACAATAACATACACCAAACTACTGTTCAGGAGTTTGTTAAAGAATATGTTGTAACTGGGTAATTGAAATCTAGAGGACAAGGAAATGGCAATACTTAGTTTTATATTCTGTAGCAATACTTAGATACCTAGTTCTGTGTGTGTCTATAGTTGTATAGACAGCCGTATTAGAAACTATAATTTATTTCCATTTAAAATAATTATTTGTAAGACGTATTTCTATACATTACAGACTTCACATAAAACCAAATTCTATTAATCTGAAGTATTTCGACTGATGTCAAATTAACTAGCAAGCTGGAGAAGAAATTCTAGCATATATTTAAAAAGTAACTTGTACAATCATTTTTATGGTTTCTTCTGAAGGTATTAAAAATATTAATAATATTAATTACAGATACATCCAGTGATAAGGCGTGTTGATCTTTCATTATGCTGATTGCATAATAACAGCATACCCATTGAAGAACACAAAAGGACTGAGATGCCATCATATGTGACTAAAAGGAAATAATAAAAAAAAAATCTTGTACTTTCCTAATAACTATATTAATTTGGCCTGAATACAGGAAATTCTTTCTTAGCTTGCAAGAGTAAGATTGGGAAAAGCATGTGCTGCTGTATAACCATTTTCCCCAGTCCAAGCAGAATTCACCAGTAGAGATCTGAAGGTTTAAAAGTACTGGGAGTAGTTTTCCCATGATGAAAGAAGGCAAAAAGGAAAGTTGTTTACAATC
Organism: Rissa tridactyla; assembly: GCF_028500815.1. Classification (NCBI taxonomy): domain Eukaryota; kingdom Metazoa; phylum Chordata; class Aves; order Charadriiformes; family Laridae; genus Rissa; species Rissa tridactyla. Next base: position 136,671,389 of record NC_071466.1, read on the forward strand.
CCTAGTTCTACATCAACAGGTTGAAGACTAAAAGTAGGTACAGAGGTATATGGGTGTAGCATGTAGATCTGCTATTTCTATTCACCTGAATTAATTTACCTGCTTAGTTTTATTTGTGATTTTAATATGAGAGACAGAGATGGTATTATATTCTAGGCATCTGATATTTTTGAGGGTAATGCTTTGTTTCCTCATTTAGACTGAAGCTAGTACTCGTAAACTGTAAAATGAATCACCAGCTGAATTCAGTTAGTCTCTCCATTGACGATTTTTTTTTTTCATAGCTCTTATATCATGACTTTGGAGAAAGATATGTGTTTTCTTCAAAACATTGTAAATTATTTCTGGATGAAAGGAGTTATTTAAATACAATGGATTGTCATTTCTTTAATGGCATGAGTAAATTTGGGATAGATTCTGTTCCACACTTGAGAGTGTAATCCAAGCCAAATCCACTGAAGCCTGTTTTCTCTGCATTTACTTAGCAGCAGAATGTATTCAGGACTGCAGCCCTTTCTCAGGAAACATCCCCACTGAGATTTGCCTAAGGTTTGAAAGATTACGCACCGTTGGAATCAGTTTATCAGTACACAATTTCTCCCACAACTCCTCCCACCCCCTGGCATCAGCACAACTGGCCAGAGCGCAGCTAGAGCACACAAGGACTAGTCCCGTACAAGAACATCACTCTGCAGTCTTTCTGAAATGGTGGATCTGCTCTTGGCAGCCGTAGGAGAACCCTAAGGTTTATCTCAAATTTGGCTCAGGGAAAGGAAATCTCAGCTTAAGTGTCAGTGAATATTCATGCATTACTGATAGCATACGAGGCAATTACAAGATAATATGATGGGACTAACTCTACGCATTTTTGTATCACTTTTAAACTCCAGTTTAATTAAGAGTTTCAGCCTGAACCTAGTTTTAAGCTTGTGAATATTGGAAAAAGACTTTTCAATACACAGAATTCTAGGAAAGATATTGTTTTCATCAGAAATGTGTTTTCAGAAGGGAAAAAAAGAACCCAAACAGTGTCAATGAACATCAAAACACTTTGTTCAAGTTTGGGTTGTTGTTTTGTTTTTTTTTTTGGGGGGGGGGGGCGCGGGGCAGAAACATTTCCTGACCAGCTGAAGTAGAGATTTATACTCATCTTTTACTAGATTTCTGCCTGTCACACATTTGTGTGGAAAAAAAAATATGCTCTAATCTTGTTTCATTTCCAATGTTGCCTTTGTGCCCACTTATGAACAAAATTATAGCAACAAGAATGGTTATTTGTTCTGTTGGTCATGTTCCCCAAAGTACTCCCTCTTCTCAGTTTATACCCAATCATCAAGGCAGCAGTAGCTGTTCTTGCAGATTCAATTGCTGTACCAAATATTTCATGTTTGCCCTGTTTATTTTTGGATTCGCAGGTGGTTTTGAACTTATTGGAGCATTACCAATTAGAAACATGGGAAAGTATTGCCACCTTACAAACATGTTTCTGATCTTCACTGAAAGTCAAGGCAATGAAAGTCTATTCCTCATCTATGACCTCTAGCAGATTGCTTCTATGTGGAAAAGGTTAGTTCCATGTTCACGTCACAGAATGGTAGGGGTTGGAAGGGACCTCTGGAGATCATCTAATCCAACCCCCTGCCAGAGCAGGGTCACCTAGAGCAGGTTGCACAGGAATGCGTCCAGGCAGGTTTTGAATGTCTCCAGAGATGGAGACTCCACTACCTCTCCGGGCAGCCTGTTCCAGTGCTCTGCCACCCTCAGGGTAGAGAAGTTCCTCCTCATGTTTAGGTGTAACTTCCTATGTTCAAGTTTGTGCCCTTTACCTCTTGTCCTGTCGCCAGGCACCACTGAAAAGAGCCTGGCCCCATCCTCCTGACACCCATGCTTTTAAGTATTTATAAGCATTGATAAGATCCCCCCTCGCTGTTCTTTTTTCCAGACTGAAGAGACCCAAATCCTTCAGCCTTTCTTCAGTGTCCATCACACCTTGCTGCTCCAAAGGATTTAAGAATTAGTTATAATTTGACAGTTTTCTTGCATACAGCTCACAGTCTTTTCGTTTTCTAAATGAAAACCATTTAGATCATTTCAGATGTCAATGTGTCCTACCTGTTTCCCAGTAGTAGTCCCAGGCAAGCTTTAATCAAGAACATGCCCACAACAGTCTACAGACACCTCCAGTGTACTACTCTGAGGTATCTACTGCTGAAATCATCACTGTGTAGGAAAACCATGGGATCATGCCAAAAGCAATGCTAATCATTTACTGGTGCAACACCAGTTGTTCTCATGTTCAATCCAGTCCTTTTTAATACATTGGTCACCAGTCACCTCACCTTGCATCCTGGGAGCAGAGTAAGTCTGTCTATTCTTTATTTTTATCAATAAAATGCACAGTTAAACTAAGTTAACACCCCGTAGTCTTTCACAAAAACAAAACCAAAACCCCAGATGGATACTGTCAGAGGAATAGTAACTGTATGTCTCAGCCTGTTGGAGATGCAAGCAGATGACTAGATCACTGATTAGTCCCTGGCCTAAGGCTAAGCTCACTCAGGATGTGAAAAACTACTGAACATGACATGAGAAATTGGATGTGACAGATAATGACATGAGAAGCTGACAAAAGTTACAGATAGTGCTGTGAGGAGTGCCTGGACTTCACATGTGGTTAATGGGGGACTTGTATGAGAAATGGACAAACTTCATGGCCTATTGGAGGGCAGTGCTGGGGACCTTTAGGGGAGCAGAACCTTGCAAGAACAATTGCACTCACTTGGCCATCTCAGTAACATCATAAGGCTAAGATAACCTAGGCAATCATATCAGAAATTACATATTTGGGCATGTGTGTAGCAAAACTAGGACCAGTAGGGAAAAGTCAGGTTATTTATTTAGGAGGGGGCTGAGCTGAAGAAAGGGATAGTTAAGAAACACAAAAAGGTCAACAAGGTATGCAGATACTGTAACTGCGGCTGTCCATAGCTCACAGGCAGCGCTATGTTTGATCATTGTAGCTTGGAGCAGGACAATAAACCAAACCTGTTCTGATGTTGCCACACTTGTCAAGCCTGCTTCTGCAGTTAGGAGTGCCGCAGTGCTTACCCTTGCCAGCAAGCAAACACCCAGAGCGGATGGATGCCTGTTATCACCAGGTAGGAGCCCTTTCCAGGCCTGACAGCATCCACACCATCCTAACAGAGTCACTGTTCGGATTATGCTTTTTGTGACAGCTATCTTTAGCTGGCTTCCCTCCTTGTGCCAGCCCTCAGCCAGCTGCTCTTTGTGTCTTGGAGCGGGGGGCGGGGCGGGGAGAAGTTTTGCAAGGGACACTGCTTCCCCTCGTACTTTGACACTCTCAATGCCTACACAAAGGATCCCTTCCTATAGCTGCCTTTTCCTGCTTCACTTTACTACAATTTATATTACATCCCAAGCTAACGTTTTCATAGTATACTATAAATGTTTTGTTGTGCTCCTCCAATTGCATAGCTAACACTTTTTTTTCCCTGCTATTCTTTGCAAGCTGTGATAGACATGCATCAGATCACATCTGTGCATAATTTCTCTACTATATAAATATACTTTGTGGTAGAATTACAGTGTCTTGTGTTATAGCAGCTAGGGATGTTTTTTTAAAATTGACACTGATGAGAACTATAAAATGATGACTGCTCTAAGCTATCAGGTAGGGCTCTTCCACAATCAAGTCCTGAAGTCAACATCACTTTAATTGTACTGCATCAGGCCAAATGAAAGAACATTGTTGTTTCATTTAACTTCTTTAGAAGCTTTTACCTCTTAAAAAAATATCCCTCACATTAGAACTGATGATAGGAAAGGTACAAGGTTTTGTGGTGGACTGGGGTTATCTATCTGCCTATAGCTCAAACATCTTTCCTGATTGCATTCAATTCTTTCGTAGAACTAGAAGTACCAGAGAACTACAGGAACAGCTAGTCCACAGTCAGGAACTTTAAAAATCTACAGCAGAACTGATAGTAACAGGGCCAGTTCATTCTTAAAATCAGAGAGATGTTTTCTTGCTCATTGGTATCTGAACACTCATTGCTCATGTATTACTATGTGCCTAGGATATGTGCTGTTTTTCATGTTGTACTGCATCAGCTTCACAAACCTGTCCCTTTTGCAAATATCACAAGTAACAGTTTCCAACTTCAAGTGCGTGAGATCTATAGCCTAATTCCAAACACACTAATGTCTTTAGGAGTCTTTCTTAAGATGTATGGCTTTAGACCAGACTCCTGAAGTGTCTTGCCAGTAGAGTGATGAAAGGACTCCTTTTAAATGGATAATGTAAAAATGGATTGTGTGAATATATCTAGGATAAACTCAGAAGCACAGGTACAGATTTAGGGTACATTTGAAAGTAAAAATAAACATTTCTTAACAGGATAAGAAATAGTGACATATCTAACACAAATTCTGTTTCCAAAACTCCTTATGAACAATGGTAAATTGAATCCTGTGGAAGGCTTTGATTTAGATTCTTCAAATGACTAATATCACATGGTCCTATCATTTTCAGTCTTCTTCTATTAAAACAATATTTATTATTGTTTCGACTGGAGTGACATAATATATGAAAAAACCCACAATGCAGAGCTAATGAATAAAACAAATAAATTATGCTCATTTCATAGGACTCTATTAAGGGGACTTGGTACCCTCTTAGGTCTTTCCAAGGGTTAATTTCTCTACTTTGGATGAAAGAGCTATAATAAGAGCTCACACCGATTGGCCAGTCTTTAAACGACAATGTAATCCCTCAGCTGCACTCAATACTCTTTAGTTGCTTTCATCTTGCACTAAACAGAGAGTACTGAAACCCTTCTCTAAACAATAATCTTGCAAAATTTCTACCACTCTATTACACTTCACTTTGCATAACTGTTTACATGTCTATTATATTGAAATGGCATGTTTATTTTGCAGAGTCAGATCCCTGGCTACACCCACACTGGTAAATGAAATGGATCACAGCCCTTTTTTTGGCTTTGGGGAGGAAGTAACACAGCACAGCTCACTTCCATGTGGCTAAAAACTTTCCTTTCAAAATAGAGAAGCCCTGTCCATGCTGCTGTTGGGAATGACACCTGGCTAGTAGTGTCCTCCAGACTCTGTCTGGACATCGACTTGAGAGTGCTAGTTGTCTTAAGCCAAAACTCTGCCAGCAACTAGCCGAACAGTAGGACAGCATGGACAACCATGGGGAAAAGCTCAGGTCCGTAACTTGATTCTGCTTATTAGTAAGGTCGTAGCTGGTGGCTATGACTGCATTGATATCCAGCATTGATTCCTGCCCACTCAAGTTAGTTTGAGCTAAACCAACATCTTATAGTCTTCATCACAGCTCCTACTCCAGCTTAGATCAAATGCAGAGGCCTCTTAGGGGTCAGCCTTCTCTCTTCTGGCTGCCTTTGTTCACAAGCAATAGTCTCTATATCTAAATTGTAAGGCCCAACTACATCCTAGCTCTGAACCTGTAAACGGTATGTCTTATTTTCCAGCTAATTCACAGCCCTAGAACCAGATACGGCTGGTGGCAGGCCAGCTCAGAGTATGCTTGCAAGTAAAAATCTTGACTACGCTTCTTCTTGCAGATGTACCCTAACATCATGCTAGTATAAGTTTCTATACTACCTACATAATAACGGAGGGCAATATACTTTATTTCAAGCAGATGGGCTGGTTTTAACCCCAGCAAAGACGAGTGAAGGCACCGTAGCATTTCTTAGGCTTCAAGAAACTCTGATGATAGTTCCAAATATTGCCTTGGAGTCTTGTTAGCTTGTTTCTCTAGTACTTTTAGGTGTTAACTACTTAGACCATTTTGAAATAAATGATATGCAAAGTCTACCGGTGTATTGTTAATTAGTACCTGATCCTGGAGAGTAAAGAATTTCTCCAGAGAAATCTAAAAGGTTCTCAATTAATAAGGAAATCTGCAGATATGACTATATCGACTCAAGGTTAAATTAAACAGGACTAAACTGTGTAGAAGAATCTGTGCCATGCATAAAAAGCCACATTAGAAGCCAGTTAATTATTTAAATTTCATATAAGTGTTTTTAATAAGAGCTAGCTGGGATTTTTAAAGGTATAATAACTGGCAAGATCTCCATTAGCTTCCATGAATTTAAGATTGCACTGTTTTTTTTACCTCCGGATTTTCTTTCCTGTTTTTGATAATTCATGGTGAATTTTATCTTTGTTGATGATTGGAAGGTTTTTCTACTATACAAAGTGAGAGAAGAGCACCTACCCTTCTTATAATTGAGAATCTTGATACAGGGTATATTTCAATAGCTTCATCACAGCAAGCTGCCAATAAATTACATGAGACCATCAGACTCTAAGTATGTATTAATAATCTGGATGATAGGATGCAGTACACTCTCAGGAAGTTTACGGATTACGCCAAATTTGAATTAGCAATCAATATACCAAGGGAAAGAAGTATTATTCAGAGGGACCTTGACAGGCTGGAAGAAGCGGCTGACAGGAATCTCATGAAGTTCAGCAGAGGCAAATGCCAGGTCTTGTGCCTGAGATGGAATAACCCCATGCAACAGTCCAGTCTAGATGATCTCCAGAGGTCCCTTCCAACCTAAATTTTATGATATTATACTGTTTACATGCTCATATATATACACCAGGAACAAAGTGTGTATTGGTTTTGGAATACAGAAATAAACTACCCACAAATGCACAATTATACAGTTAAAAATAAATACGATATGAACAGAGTACATAAGCTATACAGTACAGTTGCCACAAAAATAAACTATAATACAAAGTGCATCATCCAAACAATTATTATCACAACGCATGATAGGTTTTACTTTTCTCTGAAGACCATCTGACAGATGCCTCCACTGCTGGGCATTATGCCAAGATATGCTTAAAATGTCTTAGAAGTCATAAATCACTTTGCACAGAGTCCTTCTCTAAAGGGAATTATTTCTGCTTGAGTACACAGTTATGGTTCCTAGGAACTACTAAGATACACAAGGCATCGAGAGTTGAACTACTTGTGTATATACTGTTGCCCTTATTTGCATTGTGCAACTTTTAAGAGATCCTCCCTTGTAAAAACATGAGTTCATTGGGCTATATGTTCTGCAGAGAGCAAACCTGGCACACACTGTAGGATGTCCCAGTGCTGCTTTGTTTGGTACCACAGAATCTATTCCATGCAATAGAGAAAAGCTCCAGATCCCACACCTGAAAAAGACTGATTTTTGCAAACGGCTATACTTTTATACACCAGGTTATTAGTATGGAATTAAATAACATAAATGGAACCCAGGATTCCCCTTATATTATTCAAGATACTTCACCCTAGCATGAAAAAGATATTTGCTTGAAGGTAAACATTTATATCATACATTTTATTACTTCAAGAGCATATACTCCTCTTTTCATTCTTCCGCTGTGTTTGAAACCTGGGGTATTGCATATGTCTGGCATGTTCCCAATGTTATGCACCATTTTCTAAGAAATGGAATATTTACATCATTATTTCCAAAGACTTATCTACACTCAGAACTGAATCATCTGTAGCTGAACCAGCGTATATTGTTTCAGTTACAATGCCCCCTGGGCACTCATCCCACAAGTCCTGGATTTGCTCCTAGAGAAGCAATGGGTTCTGGGAGAATTCTAAAACCACTTTTGAGCTGTTGGAAAACAGACAACCCAGTAAAATTTTAAAATGCATTTAGTTAACAAGAAAAAACTCTGGGAGATGTTTAAAATTTTTTACTGGTAGTGTTCTAGTTTGATTTGGTAAGCTATACCCTGCATCGGCTTTGTGCATTACCTACAGCAGGCTTGCTCACGTACAGCAGAAACACACGTATTTCCAGTACATGCTATGTATTATTACTGATCATCTGCAAATACGAATCCAGTACAGTATCTCACTGTTTCTTTCTGGCAGAAGTTCCTTCAGAAGTAATCTGGAATTTCTACCCTGTCTCTATTCTGTGGCCTATCTTTTTTATAATAGCATTGATAATAACATATACGCTAACTTTTCCCACCACTTTCCATTAAAGGACCCAGTCTTTAGCGATTTTATGATCTTCCCAATCTGACCATTCTGGCTGAGGTTTTGCAATAGGCTAAAAAATACTCCAGAAATTAGGTTTAAATGCACTTTCCAAGATCAAGGCTGAGGAAAATAGTTTGTTTTGTCCCTGTTTTTTCCCCTTGAGTGCTGGTAGCACTCCAGTGTTTTCTGCCAGCAGTTTGAAATTTCACGTGAGAGAGAAAGAGAGGAGAAAAAGCATAGCATATGTGCAGAGTAGAAATAACCTCACCTTATTCTCCTCTTAAAAGCAAACCATAAGAAGCTAAAACATATTTAAATACATTTCTATGTGGGGCAGGCTAAGCAAGCCCCCAGTAAGACCTAGCAATCTCCCACCCTGCCATCCGACTGCTCTCACCTTTCAAGTGCCCCCTCTCCAAAACAGGGAAAGGAGAGCCAGCTGGAGACACCAGAGGGACAGCAACTGCTGCTGGTGGCAGGGGCAGTGTGGCTGTCACCTACAGCGCTGGGCCCGACAAATCTGGCAGCCCAGGGGCTGAAGGCGAGGTGGCTCTGCTGTGGGCCTTTGTGCTTGGCTGCTGCACAACCAGCTTCCACTTGTGGGGGAGAGCAGGGCGCGGAAGTACTCTTTTTCTGGTATTTAGGATAAAATAGAAATGCAAATACAGATATCTCTTGGAGAAGTGGGGGTGAGGCAGAGCTCGGGGACCGCAGGGGAGGCTGGCAGGGACCCTGGTTCCCAGGCATGAAGGGACGGCTGAGGCAAGATGGCGGTGCTGTGGGGGATAGATGGCTCCTCGGGACTGCCACCACCCTGGCAGCAGGCTGGGGTGTGGGTGCTGGTTCTCCAGCAGATGAGTACAGAAACAGTGAGAAACGGAAACTAATCTCATAAAATGCAGTTTTCCCCATTGAGGGGAAAAAAAAAAAAAAACAACAAAAAAACCAGTCCCACGTACTTACCGTTCTCTAGCTTGCTGAGGCGGCTGAGCCCATCCTGACAGGAGAAGGGTTGAGTTTCCCTGAGCGCAGGCAGGAGAACCAGACAGGCCAACCCAGGCCCCAACAGGCAGGTACCAGCTGTGGCTGGTAGCCACCAGACAGGGCAGGCGAGGTCCGAACAGGCAAATCTCCCAGGGCCCAGCTCTGTGACCGGGCCCTGGCAGTGCCCCAGAGGGGCTGCCTGGCTGCTGGGGAGGGGGGCAGCTCAGGGCCACCATGCCCACCCCTGCCTACAGCCGGGGGCCAATGGCCACCATAGCTGAAAACACACCACAAAACAGCTGAGCCCCACTGGGGTGAGGGGTCTCTGCCAGTCTCTGGGCCAGGATCTTAAGCCTACTGTTATTTTTCAGCTTGATCACCTAGGGAAATAGGGCGCATACCATCACGCCAGCTCCTCCAACAGCTCTTGAACCCACTGGGTACCTCCAGCCAAATTTGAGTGAAGTGTGGTGACCTCAAAGATAATTACGACTCCACTTAATTATCAGCCATGCCAGCAGCTGGGCACAGGAGGTAAGTGCCCTCCTGCAGGGAAGGCAGGCAGAAACTGTTGCCTCTCCCTTGGCAGCCGAAGCAACATGAATCTGGCCTTAAACCAGTGGCTGCACTGGTATAACTAGTCTTTGGAAAGACAGCAATGTACAGGAGAGCAGGTTTGTTAGTTCTGCTGATGAAGAAGTAATTTATCGCAGTTTATTTCCATTTGGCGACTGGAAAAGTCTCTCCCCAGTGTTTCACTGCCCTGTGAGCTGCAGTGGCAGCTGCTGTTCATTTGCCGTTGCTCCCTGTGCTATGGACCAGGATTTGCTGGTAGGTGGTTGCATAAGGGTTTGGATGGGTCATGAGATGTTTCCCACAGGGCCTGCCTGATTCCCTGGCTGAGGCCGTGGTGGTGGCAGTGGCCTTGGTGGCCCAGGTGTGGGTGCACGATGCCCTGTTAGACTGGGAGATTGTTTGCGGCTGTGAAAGCCCATCTCCTTCCTGCAGCAGGTGTCTGTGGGCCTTGTCCTGTTCCTCACCCTGGGTGGGCTGTGAGGGGAGCCAGCAGGGGTGCCTCACCTCAGGAATACAACTTGGAGGCTGCCCTTCCCTGCAATGGTTGCCCAAGGGCTGAGGTTACGCCTGGCAAGATCTCCTAGGGGTGATCTTTTCTCAGTAGCTACACGACTGCAAAGGAGGGAGGAAACCACTTGGTTTAAAAGTCTCAAGGGGAAAAGTGCATAATGGGAGAGGAAGGAAGAGATGAGGTCAATACAATCCAGTAAAAGTGGGATCGATTGGTAAAACTATGCTGAAGGGTAGGAGGGAGAGTGATTGTGAATGGGATTTGCAGAGCAAACAGACAAGAATTAAGCAACGGGAAGAATGGGAGGCTGAAACATTTCGTGTGGGGTAACTAAGATGGGAAGAAACCATGGATTGGGGTGATAGCAGGGGAAAAGAAGGAGAGGAGACAGCCAGATCTATTTGTCTGTATGTAAAACAGAAGGAGGGACTCTGGGAGTTGAGCCTGGGGAAGAAATTACATGTCTGACAGGGAGCCAAGATGCTCAAGGAAAAGAAGGTTGTTTGGCACAAAGAGCCAGAAAAGGGACAAAGTAGGCCTGCACATCATTGTGCAAAGGAAGGACAAGAACAGGGCCAGTGCTGAGGTATAAGGGAGGAAACTAAATGTGACCTGGCAAAAAAACTTTATTGAATGTACTGAGAATTAATGAATCTTTCTCAAAATGAGAGTGTGACTGGATGGATAAAGAAATCAAGATTGGAACAGGAAGAATGAGGAACATAGAAGGAACTAGGGACAAAGGATCAACTTGGGACGGAGGCAAGGCTGTCTAACAGACTGGCAGGAACAGAAGAGAGGTGGTGCTGCATGCATAAAATTGGAGATACAGAATATAAAATGCTTCCCTGCAAACCTGAACAGGAACCCAGGGTCCCTGAATCTCACCATTCCTCTGCTATTCCTGTTATCTATGAAACATGGAGGGAAAGAGCTCCACCCATCACAAGTATCTGTGTATTTAGAGCTTGTTAACTTTTCTCCTCTTATCAGTTCCTTTCTTCACTTAGGTGACAAAGGTCCTTGAATTGCTTCTAAAGTCTCTGATGCTAAAAACACATAATGGAATTTCACCTGTTTGTCTTTCACTAACCTTACACTCATAACAGTGTTAAAAGAATGCTGTGGATGCAAAGTCAAGTTAGTTAAGAGTGGAAATCTGTATTATGGATATTTCTGCAATGTTAATTTAGCATCTTACTTAAAGGTGTTATGGTACTGTCTTGAATTACACAGTCACAGATTATTTCTTCTGCATGTTCCTGTGTCTGTGAATGAATAAGGTCTGTATGACAGATAACACCACTGCTTTGCATCAAACAAGGAATGAAAAGAAAATTACAATCTCAAAGTTCAGGCAGTCCATGCCTGCTCAGGAGGTAGATTTAGTTTCTTCAGCTATCATAGAGCTCTTGTGCTAATCTGGACAAAACACCTCAACAAAATTTTTTAGTGTGATCAGTAGTACTTGGTTCTTTGTTATCTGAGTACAAAGTTTGAGGATCCAGATCTGATTTGGACAAATACTTAACACTCCCAGCTACACTGTAGTCCGTGGAAACCATGCTTTGAATATTTAAGGTACTATAAAATGCAAAGTAGTAGAACAAAACAGATTCTAGTAATCTAAAAATAGGCAACCAAATTAATAAATACAATTTTACTTTAATTTCTACATGCGTCGTTTTTTTCTCCCATCGGTCAAATAGAGATTATATTTCCTCTTCAACTCACAGGAAGTTTAAAAATAAATTACAAGACATTATATAAAGAGAATATTTCATTGCAAATAAACAAATAGCTTCATCTTCAGTGATGGTTTAGAGGATGTGCACTATATGAAGCACAAAGGTTATACATTTGACAATAATGAGAAAAAATTTTTGAAGCAAGCGCCACCTGTCCTATGTACTAAAAGACAGGTAGGACAGGGGGAAAGAACCATGCATTCCTATAAAGTAGCATCACAGTGCAAATCCACAGTGAAGCAAATGAGGGATGCACAGGCAATGCTTCCTTTTCTGTTTCCTGGATTTTTAGCATTTCAGCTTGACCCTTACTGTAATGTTCTTTTAACACAGTTTTGCAAGGGATTTATTTAAATTTGCTTGTATAAACGTACAAACCTTGCAGAGGTTTCTCCGAGTTAGTTTGCAATTCTCTTCAGTCTCTAGTTAAATCATTTATTCTGCTCACTTTCAGTCACCTTTTCTAGATTAATCATCTATGAGTATATTTACATAATGCTTTCATTCTGAAGCATTTAAGTCAGACAGTGACTGCTATGCCCACCGGTGCAACTCAGCTTCCTACTGTTTAGTAATACAGCTAAAATATAGAACTGGACTTGTAAACCCAAGGGATTATTTCTAAATTTACTCACTATGTTTCTGCATATAATCATGGAACAGTTTAAGCACATGGGCAGGAGGTATCCAATTAAAACTACTAAAGGAAGTTAAACAGAACTGAACTATTCAAATAGGGATTTGACTAAGTCATAAGTATTAATACTTACATCAATTAAGTTTTTGCGTCGTCAGAAGAATAGCACAGTTGTTTGTTGTTGCCTTCCTTGAATTTTATTTTAGTATGGGCAAAAGAAAGATCTTATTCACTTACCTACGGGCACCAAATTCTATATATACTAACTGTTGTTTTGGATCCCCTTGCCCAAATACCAATTTCTGTAGCTTCTGCTACATAACAGGAGCACAGCCCACGATAGGATGGCTGCAGACTGAATTTGATCTTTCCGTGATTATTAACAGGCTTGCATTACTACAACATAGTCTGATGCCTTTCCAGGAAATATTTCTGGCATGCCTGTCTTTGCAAATATTTTTTATAAAGGTTAACCAGACAGATATCCGTGGTGCGTACACCCTTATGCTGTCTAGTCTAGTGATAGTAGATTCTCTTTTTTGTTTCTACAGACCTTTCGTTGTAGAAAAAGAATCTAAAGACTGGCTTTTTAGTTTTCTGTGAAACTGAAGAGTGAAATATAAAAGGCAATGGCTTTTTGTACTAAAACTCTTTGAAAAGCTTTAATTATAGCTTTAATTCACTTCAAGACACCAAATCAAATCTTAGTCTTTTATGGAGGAGTAATAGAATGCTATTGCACAGGATTTTTTCTGACTGTGGCATCTCATGTGTGCAGTGCAAGTATTTGCTCTAGCTAGCAGGTGAGGAGATAGCGAGTGGAAATGAACAATGAGCCTGAACAAGACTGAAATGTTGGGAAATTCCTGTTACTCAGACCTTTTAACTATCTTACTTTAGACAAAAAATAGGACTAACATCTAGGTGAAACTATCTGGAGATATCTGGATTTTTCTCACAAGCCAGTTTTTCAGCCTGGAACACGCTGCATAAGTAAACTGGTTTTGATTTGGTTTTGTTTTTGGTTTTTTTTCCCATCTCTACTGCTAAGACTCACTTTAAGGGATGAAGTGGGAGAAGGCACTAGAAAGCTGAGTTTTAAAAAAGTTACCCACAAATTAATTAGCATTTGTTATAATCAAGATTGCATTAGTATAATAAACCTAATTTTACTTTTCTTGTTTCTTACTAAAAATGAGGAATTCTGGAGAGAGCCATATTGCAGTATGAGTCAGTATTGGAGTTGATAGCTTGCACAATAAATCCAGTAAAACTGGAGATTATGGAGCCTTTTATGTGTCATCAATTTAAAGAGACTTGGAGCCAGTTAACAAAATAACAGACTGAAAATTTCTTACAGAAATTTCTTATTGTAACATATTCTAGTAAAATATGAAAACTCAAAAATAACCTTATAGCTTTTTTCTTCTATAGAATGCAGGACCTGCCTACTATAACTTTTCAAGCATTTATGGGTTACATAGTATTTAAGTAGTTAAGGCTAAGGCCTGAACACATTGCTATGATAATCCTGCCTGAATGTCTCCTTTCTGTGATACAGTATCTATTAGTTTCTGCATGAAGGCCCAGATTTTCAAATCAAAGAATGGAAGGTCAGTGCCCAAATATCCCTGGGCCAGGCCCTGTAATCTTTATTGGAATGATAGCATGCATTATAGCAAAACACTTTGTTATAACATGTGTGGAATGAGATTTGTAAGTGAGATATCTCACATCAAAAATCATATATGATACATAATATGGTTCTCGTCTGTCGGTGATGTTAATCCAAGCAAGTGTAACATAAATGTGGTGTAACACAAATGTGGTGTAACACTTAATTTCTCTTTAGACATACTACAGGATATAAGGCACGACAGCTGGCTGGACACAAAGAACTTTGCTTCTTTAGTAAGATTTCATTTGGCTTACATCCCTGGACTTAAGTGCTACATTTGCAGCTTCCCCTGTAGACTCGGTCCTGACTTCACAGGAATTACAAATATAGATAACCTCAGCTGTACGGCAAATTAGGAGTTAGGCACAACTATTTAATCATAGGATTGTTTTGGTTGGAAGGGACCTTTAAGATCATCGAGTCCAACCATCAATCTAACACTGCCAAAACCACCACTAAACCATGTCCCTCAGCACCACGTTTACCCATCTTTTAAATACCTCCAGGGATGTTGATTCCACCACTTCCCTGGGCAGCCTGTTCCAATGCTTGATAACCCTTTCAGTGAAGAAATTTTTCCCTAATATCCAATCTAAACCTCCCCTGGCGCAACTTGAGGCCATTTCCTCTTGTCCTATCATTTCTTACTTGGGAGAAGAGACCAACCCCCACCTGGCTACAGCCTCCTTTCAGGTAGCTGTAGAGAGCGATAAGGTCTCCCCTCAGCCTCCTTTTCTCTAGGCTAAAGAACACCAATTGCCTCAGCTGTTCCTTGTAAGACTTGTGCTCCAGACCCCTCACCAGCTTCCTTGCCCTTCTCTGGACATGCTCCAGTACCTCAAAGTCCCTCCTGTAGTGAGGGGCCCAAAAATGAACACAGTACTCAAGATGTGGCCTCACCAGTGTCAAGTATACCGGGACGATCACTTCCCTAGTCCTGCTGGGCACACTATTCCTGATACAGGCCAGGATTCTGTTGGCCTTCTTGGCCACTGAGGATTCAAGAGGCAGGAGAGATCATATTATGAACCACCGCAAAGCAAAGGTTTGTTTTCTAGAAAATACATTAAATCTGGTCAGTCAATAGCATGATTATGCAAACAATTCCCCAGTGATACCTATGCTGGATCAGACAGCCAGTCTAACTGGCCACCACTGCACAGGGTCACAGGGTTCCTGTCCTCAGGGCTCCTTTTTGCTGCAGTTCAGAAGTCGTCCAAGATCTCAACCTATGCTTCTCTACTGCACTTCTGCACTGCATACTGGACCCATGTGCTTGTCACCTTTATAGCTCTCTGCTTGCTGATCTGTTGATGGTTTATTTTTAGGCTTGTTAAATATACACCTGGGTAGAAGAAGTAGCCATTGGACCACAAAAGCCCAGCCAAGTAGGAAAAAACCTCTCATTACTTCTTCAGCATCTGATATGTTCTAACAGAGCAGAGCAACACCTCTACTTTTGTCCTTATTTTATTTCTGCAGATATTTTGACAAACATTTTCACCATCTGGTATTTGACAAACGAGAAAAACCTTTATGCCAGTTCACCAGCAAGTTCTTAAAATAATATTCCCAAGGTTCATTTCTCTGACCTAGTTCTGGTTTTCACCAAGCAGCAACATAGTCTCTATAATGTTTTATTTCCTTTTACCTATTTTCTCTTTTTTTTTTTTCTGGTACTATCTTCTGTTTGGTTTTGTTTTTCTTTCTTTTTTCCACTACAGTTCTGTCTCTCCTTCTAAATTACTTTTCTCCCTTTCGCACTGCTTTACGCATTACTGTTCAGAACAGAAAGGGGCCTTGCGACAGAGCTCCTTTGTTTTTTTTATCAGAAAGGTGCAAAAGATGACCTATTTAATCAAAGGACATTCCAGTCAGTTACACTCCTTAGTTTTTCAAAGCAAACTCAAACATTCAGACTTTGTTATAAACAGTTCAAACTAAATTCAAGGTCAGAAAGACTGCAGCTAACAGAGCTCATTTCCCCCATCATTTACCCTTTTCAATATATATTTTTTCCACATATGGCTATACTGAAACGACTACACTCTCACTGATGCTAATGTTACTGAACTCTAGAAAACAGGTTTTAATTGTAGGAATTTGTTTATTATTAATTCAATAACTATTAATTTAATAATTATTAATTATTGGATTAATTTATTATTGGGGGGGGGAAAGCCATGGCACATGGATTGAACAGATTGTCTTTAATCCTAAAAGGGAGCATACTATAAAATTATATACTGGCATTTTGTCCTGTATTCAGTGTAGAGTCAAATCTGTTATTAAAGCCTTTTGCTATTAAAGCTTATACTGCTATTCAAAAGTGACCTCAAAAAAACTTCCCAAGAAGCTGTAGTTTATCATCTCTTCCCCGTCTCCTTAAAAGCATAGGCCAGCAGCAGCAAGTTGTACACGTGGAGTAATACTGACTGCGATCCAGACAGCGTGAGAGAGGTAGCTGCAAGGTAATGCAGAACTTGCACATAGTTCTGCTCTGTTAAGTAAAAGAAGTCGACTGTAGGGAGACCTTCTTGGTATCTGTCACTAAAGACATGCTTGTCACTTCTAAAAATGAGCTCAGTTACATACAGAATTCTTTTACAGATCATGTAACTCCGCAGGGCTTATACACGTACAGTGCTGGAAGTAAAATTAAAAGGTTGCCTTTGAAAATTGATCTCTATACTCAATCATAGGTAAACTCTAAGTGAACTGACACCGGCTTTTGAAAACATACTTTGAATTTCTGATACTATCTTTCTTCTTCAAAGCATTTCATACACTATTCTGCTTGCAAAGATGACAAACTAGTAAGATCCAGTCAGCTCTGAGGTAGAAAAAAGTAATCATCTATCAGGGAGTAACTAGCAGTTCCATTGTGCGTGTAGAAGGAATTTTATCTCAATCAACAGGGGCAAATTGGCTTCCTGCTACGAAAAATATTAAGACATGAATTAGTTGGTGTCTTAAAGATACTTTTCAGCAAGCTCAATAAACTTTCATTATGAGTTTTACCTGTTTTCTTCCAAACCAGCAGGTTCTGGCATAACATAAACTAAGATTTACTTTACTATAATTTATTAAACAGCAAGACGTCAAAAGTAAATCAACATTACATCTCGGTGCATAAAAACACAGCTGAATAATCGGACACATTGCCTCTTCCAGCCAAAACCAACCAGCTGCATTTCTTATCTTGCTTACCTCACCTCGAGCAACATTTCCAAAGTCTGCAAGAAAGCCCAAAATAAGCAACTGAATTACCATATTGTTTGGTACACTTGGATAAACATACGAATTTACCATAATATAAGAGATAAATCTTAGGTTGAATCAAGTGCTAAGCTTCTGTAGTTATTTTATTTAAAGTGTGTGTTTGACCTCTCAGAGTTTCTCGATTGTAGCAACAGTACTTGCCTGCCTTTGTTGCTTCTTGAAACTCCTTCTTATTTCAAAGCTTACAGATTTCAACACATTTCAGCATCCTCTTCTCACTGTGACTTTTGCTACTGAACTTTATGCCAATGTTTTTGTTAATGGTGTGTGCTTGTCTCTGTCACATACATTTTGAATAATAACAAGGAAATACAATGGAAAATAATACCTCATGTTACCTTTTGTTGTACATTTGGAAAGTATACTAAACCTCCTTTTGAATGTATTTTATATGCTTACTTTTGTACCATATTGGATTGTAAAGTATTGATATTCTTTGTCCTTAGTGAGTTTCCTAACCCCTTGCAAAAGAATCCAGAGTTTATGTAATTTATTATTGTTGTGAGGACCATTGGGGTTTTTAAATAATAGTTATTGTAGTCTAAGGATATAAAAGGAGCAAGACTTACAGGAAAAGATAATAACATTTATCAGATTAATTGATTCAGACTGAAAAATGGAAAAGCTTTCAAGGGCCTTTCTTCACAAATATTTCCTCTCATACTACTTTTCAAATTAATGTGAAACAAAGAAGAATATTAGGTATTGCAAATCTACAGGATGGGTCTGACCTTGAGTCCCAAGCTCAGGAAAATATTTAGCAAGCCTTTGTGACTCATATCTACAGCTGACAAAATATTCTAAGATATTCAGCAAATCATTTAGTAATACATTCCAACGTTATTACAAAGCAGTGTCAAATGGCATTCCAAGCTGGATTTCCCACATAGTGATTGGGGTTTAGGGAGCAGACTATCACCTGCTTCTTTTAAAACACAAGATCTTTGACCTTCAGGGTTACTGAGCCCTAAATATCAGCATGATAAAATACCTTGCTGACTGACTGGCAGGAGCAAGGGGTGAAAGGCAAAGAGCTAGAAGCACTGCAGAGCTTCTCTAACTCAACCAAACTCCAGTTTTCAGGTGAGACTGTAGTTACACTCTTTTTACAGACGACTGAGGGGGGATCTTATCAACGCTTATAAATACTTAAAGGGTGGGTGTCAGGAGGATGGGGCCAGGCTCTTTTCAGTGGTGCCCAGAGACAGGACAAGAGGTAATGAGCACAAACTTGGACATAGGAAGTTCCACCTAAACATGAGGAGGAACTTCTTTACTTTGAGGGTGGCAGAGCACTGGACGCGTTCCTGTGTAACCTGCTCTAGGTGACCCTGCTCTGGCAGGGGGGTTGGACTAGATGACCTCCAGAGGTCCCTTCCAACCCCTACCATTCTGTGATTCTCCCTTCCTCTTCTCTCTGATCCTCCATCTTCCTTATCACAACGAGCGTGATTCTCCAAATGCCTGTTAAGTCTTTCTAGGGACACTGCAATGTAGTAATATAATAAAATGACAAAGTGAGAAGTGATGTCTGGGGAATACTACATGGGCAGTTTACAAGGACACAATGTTCTTATGCAAATTGAAAGTTAGTGAAGTCAGTGCAGTCAGCACAACTACTCTTTGCCAAAAGTAACACCGGATATGGAGTAGAAACAGTGGGTTTATGTTTCATCTGCAAAACTGGCCACCCTTACCAAGAATCTTCCTAAAACTATGCCAGAATATTAATACAACATTGACATTTAGCAAACAAAAGGGAATGTTCAGAGCTGTCATATAGGTGTGCTAATCCTGTGAATTCTGACTGACTAGAGGTGATTGACTATAGAAACAAAGAAAGCCTTTTTAAGACCCATGTTTGGGAAGCTTATGCCAATAAGTACTTCAGGTCTTCAAAAGCCTGTAAAATGGTACCATGAGCGCCACTGGACTCCAGTTTTGAAAACTTCAGTTAAGAAATCTAAATCAGAGAATGACCCATTTTCCACGCAGTCGTGCAACTGGACTGTGGGGGTACAGCTGAGCAGCGAGTACCCTCGGGCACCATCAGCTGACTTTACCACCTGACTCCCTGGTTCTCACGCAGGGCCGCCTCCTCTCCTCAGGTCACCTCATTGGACTCACGGTGGCCTTCCAGAGAGAGCTGGGTGCTGCTGTTAAAGAGCGTGGTGGAACTGAGCCAAGTATTGTGCATCAAATGAGGTAAATACGCCATGGTGAAGGAACTTTGAGTTTTTAGGCTTTGGCTTTAAGAGATTGAAAACAAGAAAGAAAGGGAAAGGAAAGAAAGGGAAAGGAAAGAAAGGGAAAGGAAAGAAAGGGAAAGGAAAGAAAGGGAAAGGAAAGAAAGGGAAAGGAAAGAAAGGGAAAGGAAAGAAAGGGAAAGGAAAGAAAGGGAAAGGAAAGAAAGGGAAAGGAAAGAAAGGGAAAGGAAAGAAAGGGAAAGGAAAGAAAGGGAAAAGAGGGAAGGAGGGAAAGGGGAAAGGAAAGGCGAAGAAGAGAAAGGCAAAGAAAAGAAAGGCGAAGAAAGAAGAAAAGAAAGAAAAGCACGACAGGAAAGAAAGGAAGAAAGCGAGAAGAGAAGAGGAGAAGAAGAAAGAAGAAAGGAAAGAAAGACGAAAAGTACATCAAAGCAAAGCAGCGTGCGGGGGCGGCGGAGCGCTCTGGCTGTTGGCTTTCCCAGGCGAGCGGGGCTGCGGTGCCGTCCCTGCCGGCCCCCCGTGCCACCTGCCGTTAGCTCATCACATCAGCCTTGTGCCTAATTATGCCTCGGTCGACTCGGGCGGTCAAACCCAGCCTCCAGCAGAGCCGCGGGAGGTGACGCCGCGACCTCTCTTCGCTGTGCTCTCGTTGCTGCCGTTTTGCTTTCTCCTCACCCCGATACCGCCCGTCTTTGGTACTTCTACCGCCTGTAAGCTTTCACAGCGCCAACCCCGTGAGTCTTCAACTTCACCGCTTCCTTTTCTCCTGTGGCTGAGAATCGAGTCTTCCCATTTCTCGCAGACTGCTCATTTGTATTTTTGCCTGGAAAGAGTTTCAAGGCGCTTTCAGGGCTGCCCGAGCGCTGCCCATCTCCCCTTTAAGCAAGGCGTAGGAGCCCGCCACCGCCCGGCTGGCCGGGGGTGTGTGTGGGGGGGAGTTGCGGGTCCCTTCCCCTCAGCTGCCGCTCCGCCACCGCCCCGGGCTCTGCCTGAAGCTGCTGCCGCCTTCCGAGCGCCCACCACGGGAACCGCCGGCCCCCGGCCCACCGGGAACCGTTCTCGGGCGGAACCTTTCTCCCGCGGCGGCTGTTTCCCAGCCGGCGGGGACAGCGGGGAGGGGACGGCCCTGCCGGCGAGGGCGGCGGCTGCTGCCCGGGGAGCCGGCGCCGGCAGCGATGCCGGGGGTAAGCGGTTCCTCTTCTCTCGCAGGTCGCCGAGTAACCCCGGTTCCGTTACCGGAGGGAGACGGGGAATGCGGCTCGGCAGAAACCACTGCCCTGCCCAGCCCAGCCCAGCCCGGTTTATTCCAGAGGGAATCGGCGGG
Organism: Rissa tridactyla; assembly: GCF_028500815.1. NCBI lineage: Eukaryota > Metazoa > Chordata > Aves > Charadriiformes > Laridae > Rissa > Rissa tridactyla. The sequence continues at coordinate 136,692,416 of NC_071466.1, forward strand.
CCCGTGGGTTGGGGTAGGGGGAAGAGGCTTCGCTTTGCCCGGTGTTTCCTTTGTGTTGAACGTTTTAGGCTGTTTTCATATATTAAACTGCCAAGAGAAATAGTTTGGTTCAGTCAAGCCGTTGACTTGAAGTTTCATTCGGAGAATAGAGCTCTTATGTCATGGGTAGATCCTGGAATAAAATACTGGAATACCAGGTTGGAAGGGACCTCAGGGATTATCATCCAGACTTTCTTGGCAAAAGCTTGGTCTAGACAAGATGGCCCAGCAGCCTGTCCATCTGAATCTTAAATGTGTTGGGGAATTCAGCTCTTCCCTGGGGAGATTATTCCAATGGCTGATTGTTCTAATTGTGAAAAATTTTCCTCTTGTGTCCAATTGGAATCTCCCCAGGAGTAACTTGTACCCATTACCTGTCGCCTATTCCATGTGACTCCTTGTAAAAAGGGAGTCTCCATCTTCTTTGTAGCCACCCTCTAAGTACTGGAGTGTGGTGATAAGGTCTCACCGAAGCCGCCTTTTCTCAAGGCTGAACAAACCCAATGCTTTTAGCTCTTTCTTTCTTGAACAGGAAGAAAATATGAAATTAGATTTTCTTCTGATGAAACCTCCTTGTGTTTGGAGTAAAGACCCAGCTCCCATTCAGCGTTTTCAGGCATATCTGGATAATAGGGGGGTTCAGTTTCCAAGCTGCCATCAGGAAAGGATGTTGAAAAGCAACTGCGTGTGCCTTTGGTTATTCCAACATGTCTTTTTAAAAGTAAAACAGTGTTGAATGCAGGTGACCAGGTCCTCTGTTTTTCTAGGTATGCTCATTGAAAAAGTGTTTGTTACGTCTAATAAGAGAATATTCAAGACTAGTCACAATTACTCAGTACTGAAAGGCGCGCAGAAATTTGAACTTTCTCATTTGCGCTCATTTAGTTGTTATGGGTTGCTGATAATTGCTGCCACAATTGCACAGCTTCTACTTCCAGGAAGCAAATTTAAGGGATAAAAGGAAACAATGAGGTCTAAAATGTTGGTAGTGACAGCATCCTGTGGTGAGATGCTTATTTTTATTAATTTTGGTAAGTTACTAATGTAATTATTAAAGCTTTCTTGGGGATTCTTTCCCAAATGCTTCACTGGGTGGGGTTGTAAAATAATACAGTCTTTTTCAGAATAAATAAGTTGGACTTCCATCACGTGTTGTTTTTGCATTGTGAACTCAACTTTTCCGGATATACAGGATCTTGTTCTCTAGATTTTCGAGTTTTTTGCTCTAGATAGGTTATTGTTCTGAATTTTGAACGTGCTAACATTCGTCAAATGATAGTGTAGCATCTTTGTAGGATACTGTCAGTGAAGGAAGGGAGCGTGGAGAAAATAAATATTACAACAAGAAAAGATTTTTCTACTTGAAAAGATGTCCTGGGTGCGTTTGCAGAAGAGATCTGTGTGTTTTCCTCAGAAATGCTGATGTCCCTCCATCAGAGGGTAGGGGTTTTTTGGTTTTGTTCTTTTCATTGGGTTTTTCTGGGCTTTGTTTCTTTTTTTTTTTTTTTTTTTTTTTCAGTTAAATGATCTCCAAACTTAGGCCTTTTGTTTCCAAAATAGCTTCCAGCATGTGAACCTGAGAGCTGGCAAGTAGCCTTATGAGCCATAGGGTCTGGCAGGATGCTTATTTGAGGGATTAAGGTCTGCGGTCTGCAGTCTTCACAACCGCAAACTGAGATGTGTTTCAAAGCCAGACAAAAAATACATCCTTACAAAAGCAAAACCAAGAATTAATGTAATGAAACTTGGGGATTTCTAAGTGACGATATTGTAGCCAAGTTCTTTTGCCAAGGTGCAGCCCTTTTATGCTTTAGACATAAGACAATACAGATGATGCAGAGATAAGTTTGTTTTTTTAAAATACTTGCTGAGAAAACCAAAATCTTTTATGTTATATGGTCTGGTAGAGTAGCCAGGTGGCTAGCAGAGGGCCTCCCATGATCATTATGTGTTGCAGAAGTCTGGTTTCCACAAACTTGATTGAATCAACTGATTTTTATGAAAAAAATAACTTCAAGAAATGCATTCCTTTACTTGAAATGAATTAATGTTTTAGTGGGTATGATAAATTTTATCTTGAATTTGACACAAGTGTTTTTCAGCTGCTTGAATAGCCATATCTCCGTTAGCTTCAAAACATCAATCGACTGAGCTTAAACGGAGCTGTGGTAGGCTTACACGCTCATACTTTGTCAGCCTTGTTTATGTCAGTGCGTTGCTGAACTGGGGTGTGACATACAGTGTCTTGATTTTAAAGTACTTGGTAAGAATGAATAGAAAATGCTAATAGTGATACATCTGGTTTTAATTTTGGCCTTTTTTAAGGCAGAAGCATTAAGAATTATTTTACTTTTCATTTTACTTAGGGCTCAGAGATGGATTCATCAGAACGATCAACAATTAGAAGTGAACAGAAATCCAGGTAATTTGTGTTGCAAAGGTTATACAAAACTCTTTCCGTGAAAATCTGAAAACACAGCGGAAATCCATAACTGAAAATTGGATATGAGAACAACATCATGCTTGAAAACTTGAAATGATCCCAGAAACTAGTTTCTCCACTGACTGAGTGCTTCATACTCAGTTAAGCCGTTCGTGAGGAAAAATAATATACTTGCTGAGAGGAAACAATTTGTGCTGAATGTAGCAGGAAGGCATGGGGATTATCAGCAACATATTCTTTGTAGGCTTTAGCTAGCAACCTTATCTACACGTTTATTAATTGTTTTGTCTGTGGCTGTTTCAAGTTAAACGTTATAGTTTTAGCTAGGTAGTTTCAGAAGATTGTGAAATAAGAGGTGTTTAAACATCCGTATTACCAGGTTACCAGGAATTAAAAATCAGTAAAGGTAGGTTTGAAAGTCAAGGGAATTCTAAGGTTCTGTATTACTGAAATCCTTGTTTGCATACAGTGATTTAGCTGTGTGCTTTAAATGTGTTTTCACTTTTTTTGCAAAGTAATCACAAAAGCCAGACTTTCTCTACAGTTTCTTGTGCTGGCTCGCGCAGTGAATACTGACATAGAACCAAATACGCCTTTGAGAGTAATCTGTGGTTAGTAACATCTGAATAGTGAACTAGATGAACTCTTGATCTGAACAAGCATGACTGTTCTTTTGTTCATCTATCCTAAAGTAAGAATAAATGAGAATAAAAGATACTACTTTTTACCAGAAAAACAAAAATTTGTTTCTTTGAAATATTGTCACTTGTCCCTTTGAAATAGTTCTACTTACTTTCTGTCAGACATGTAGTAAGTAGATCATTGGACAGTCCTTTGACTGCTTTTTTTTCAAAAATTCATTTGAAATGGTGTTTGGCTAGCCCAATGGAGTGAAAATTGGTAATTGTCAATTTGGATCTCAGAGGCATTAGGCCTTAGTGATTTGAAGTTGTTGCCATTTTTTGGCTTAAATTATTTATGTATGAATTATACTTGTCTAAAATGACAAAAAGACTTAAAGTACGTTTTCGGTTTGGGGAAGGCTGTGAACTGCTGCTATTCCCTTCTTCTGCATAGAAATGGAGAACTCGGTTCTTTTTGGTTGGTTGGTATTTTCCACAAGCATTAATAGTTCGTATGGACTTCGTGAGTCACCCATGAGATCTTCAGACAAGTTAGAAAATGCACTGTAAAAACCGAAGATTTTTGTTTTCTGTTTTAAAGAAAATTCTTAAAAAGTCTAGTAAGAAAGCAGCCACAGGACCTGCTTCTTGTAATTGGAACCGGGGTAAGTGCTGCAGTAGCACCAGGAATCCCAGCGCTGTGCTCCTGGAGAAGCTGCATTGAGGCTGTAATTGAAGCAGCTGAACAGCTGGAGGTGCTTCATCCGGGAGATGTTGCTGAATTTCGCAAAAAAGTAATCAAAGATAGAGACCTGCTGGTGGTTGCACATGATCTCATCAGGAAAATGTCACCAGTGAGTATGTTTATAACTTACATTGATTTCTAAAGTTATTATATACTTTTGTTATAAACAAAAATTCTTTTCACCTTTCTAAAACTTGATTTTTTTCTGGTAAAAATTCAAATTTTGGTGGTAATCATACAGTAGACTGTACATTTTGGAGCGGCTAAAAAATCCTTGGTTTTTAGCGTAAGTAAGCATTTGTTGTAATTAATGCAAGCCAGAGTCCTGACTATTAAATATTTGCCATAATGTTTCTTGGAACTGAAAGAGGAGTTTATAGCTCTGCTGTCTAAAACTAGAGATACCTTGAAAATACAGGTAGACCTTGACCCTGCTGATAGCCTCGGATCACCCAGACTTCGTCACCCCTGCAGCTCAGGCTTCACTGAAGACAGTCCGTACGTTTCTCAGCCGTTCATCTTAGGTTCCAGAGATTTTCAGATTGTGCTAATAGGTTTGCCAAGTCTTCTAGTTGAAATAATTAGGGCAACATACGTACCGTTGAGTTGTAGGATGCATTGAGTGTTTCGCAACATGCGGTGAGCTTCTCTACAGGCAAAGTGTAATAACAACCTCTCTCTTTTAAGAGGAGTCTGCGTGTATGGTTAGGCTTTGTAGCAGATTTAATGATTAATACATTTTTCTCAACAGGGAAGAAAAAAAACCGCAACACCACCAGAAAACCCCACCACCTCTCCTAAACCCCACCCTTATTCCAGACTCTGAATCCAGGGAATGATAATTTTAGTACGCTAACTGATTTTCAAAGCAGGAAAAGCATACTGAGAAAGGTGAAGTTTCCACGTAGTTAGGCCAGTAACCATATTGGGCTTATAAACAGACATTTGTTCTGTGTGTGATACAATTTATTGAATAGGAAGCCTGTATATTTTATAGAATCGTTACGTGTTCCTGTCAGTCTCAGTAGATACTCTGGGCAAAGGCAGCCTGCGCTTTTAGGAAAGCGTTCCTTCCTGTTCGTTTAGAAGTGACGAGTGAGGATTTAACTGTAGCAAAATAGTTTTGTTTTATTGTACCTGTATTACAAGCTTCCTTGAGAAAACCAGGCTAGTATTTTGAGCTACATGAAGTGGAGGCAGGAGCGCCTGAATAATTTGGGATCGGTTTTGATGGTTTTGTACATTCAGAGCTTTATGCTTTGTATACTATGTAAGCCCTCTCTTAAAGAAATGCTGCGGCATTGAGTAGACAAATGATACGGGTTTTCTGTTGGAGGCAGTTATAATGGTGCACATCGTTCTTACGAAATGTTCATCTTTTTCTTTCTTCAGCGTACTGGGGACACGAAGCCCAACTTCTTCCAGGATTGCTTAATGGAGGTGTTTGATAATTTAGAACAGCACATTCAGAATCCTGTTGTTCTGCAGTCAATCCTGAGGCTCATGGAGAGAGGCACGATGGTTCTGACTACAAACTATGATAATTTACTTGAAATATTTGGTCAGCAACAGGGTAAACCTATGGAATCTTTAGACTTGAAAGATAAGGATAAGGTATGACAAGAGCAGTAAAATTTTTAGAGTTGTTAGAGAAGGCAGCTCATAAGCTTCATTGAAAGATGTTTTCCTGTTTAAAGAGTGTCAAGGCTAAAGCTTCTTAATTGGTAAAGCATGTCTATAAGCTAACAGCAGATGCACAGACATTTATTTTACTTGTCTCTTTATTCTGAATAATCTGCTAACAGTTACCGAACAGAATTTCAGTGACGTATTTATTAACCACTTCCCCCCTACTCTCTGGAAAAAACCCACAAACTTATTTGACTTTTGTGAAGTAATTGTTAGAATCACAAATGTGATTTCACCTAGCTGGTTGTTAATTTGCTGGTCACCGTCTTTCCTGTCAGCGTTGCTGGAACTTGCTACCTTGTTTAGACCAAAAAACCAGAGGTATCTTCAGTATCAGCAATCACCTCTGTATTATAATTTAAAGTAAGCTGTGTAATTAGTAATTAAAATTATCTCTTGCTGCAGAAAAGTGCAAAAGAAGTTATTTCTACTGTAAGTGGTTTTATAAATTAGGACAGCTGTATATTTTTGCAGAATTTCTGTTATTGTAGTATATTATAGTATAACAAAAGAATGTAACTTGCATGATTTGCTTTAGGTTCTTCAGTGGGCAAGAGGCCATATAAAATATGGAGTTCTTCATATTCACGGCTTATATACGGATCCCTGTGGAATGGTGCTAGATCCCTCGGGATATAAAGATGTTACTCAAGATCCTGAAGTCATGGTTTGTGTGATCTTTAAAATTTTTACTATGTTTTGCCAAACTATTTTATTGTAATCACTGTATACACATTACCTGGGGCCGGGGTTTTGTCAGATCATATAGATGAAATACTTGGGGCCCAGAAAAATGGCAGCATTATTCAGAAAGCCAGCTATGTCGCTAGGGCAGGGTGTGCTCTTGCATATTGCTTCTTCGTAAATCACAATCAAAACCCTCTGCTGTGTCTCATGGTTTTAGAGATCTTTGTATTTATTTCATGAAAGAACATTAGCCTCAAAATACCAGACACAAGAACGAGGATTCATCACCGTCTGATTGCTTGGATTCATCTTTTAGGGGCTTAAGCTGTTACTAGCTCTGGATCCTGGACTTAATGTCATATCTTAGGTATTTTAAGAAGTCAAATATTTAGTCAAGAATATTAACTTTCCCTATTTACAGATTGACCTAACGGGAGTCTAATATTCTGTCACCATAATCTTTCAATTTAAAGTTTCCTTACTGGAAGTATTTACACGTGTACTTCATTTTGTATGGTAACTTTGATTTTTGAATACAAAATTTTTTGTAGAAACAGTGCTTCTGAAATGTCAGTTTGTGCTGATCCTAAAACATATACTTAATTCAGTTCAATAGTGGCGTCTGCTCTGCTTCTCCTTTTAAGTCTGACGTATTTTGAAAGTCCTTACCTTGGTCTTTTGACTACTGAAGTAAACGTAGCTCTTTTGTGTTTCTGTTTCTTAACAGGAAGTTCTCCAAAATTTGTATCGAACCAAGTCTTTTTTGTTTTTGGGCTGTGGAGAGACTCTGCGAGATCAGATATTCCAAGCTCTTTTTCTTTATACTCTAAAGAATAAAGTGGATTTAGAACATTATATGTTGGTGCTTAAAGAAAACGAAGACCACTTTTTTAAGCTCCAGGCAGATATGCTGCTTCACGGAATAAAAGTCGTATCCTACGGGGACTGCTTTAAACAATTCCCAGAGTATGTAGAAGATCTGACTGCTCAAATCTGCAAGCAGAGAAGTCCAGGTAATGTATCCTCTTTTAATGTTAATGTAACGTTAATTCTCAATTTGTCTTTTTGTTAGCATTTGTTTAAGAGATTTACTTTGTGTATCTTTTGGCGTGAACTACTCCAGTATATTGAGTATTGCATTATATGAAATATGACACGTCAGCAAAAGAGACTAAAAGAACTGAAGGAACTACTTGGTGGGATAAGCTGCTTGAGCCACAGTATGTGATTAAGCATATCATGGGAAATTAAATCAGTACACCCAATAGCGCTTGGCTTAACACATTTAGGGCTAACGGGGAGAAAACCTGAGTGTGAGGATACTGTTTTGTGACAATAAAATAGAAGAGGTTGTGGAATAATACCCCATTTGTGACAGTGAATGGCATTCTGTAGAGGCATTTAATGCTAAAATGGAAAACAACTCAGTACCTTTGCTGACGGTTAACAGTTCTGCATCAACAGGGAGCTAAATTTTTGCTAACTAGGGCCATTCATCTACTTTCCCTCCCCGCTCTCTTCCAGCCTGTTGTCTCTCAACTCATAAAATTCCTTAGCTGTAACAATGAAGAGCCTTTAATACAAAACCAGGGAAAAACAACTGTATGTTGAAGGAAAGAAATTTCTTTCGTGTTTTCCAAACAAGGACAGTTCTAGTATGGCTTATCCAGAGAACTGAAACTAGAGTAAGTGACCTTGGGAAGAATACTGTTTCACAGCTCTTTTATTTACAAACTCTCTTTTAAAAGATAGCAGGAATTTGTTAAAAGGGTTGTATGAAAGAAATGAGAAAGGCAGGCCCTGATCCTGATAGGGGACTTCAGCCACCCGGACAATCTGCTGGAAAAGCAGCATAGCAAACTGCAAGCAGTCCAGGAAACTGCTGGAGTGCATTGAGGACAACTTCCTAGTACAGGTGATGGAGAGCTTGGCCAGAGAAGACGCACTGCTGGATCTGTTGCTCACTATCAGAGAGGTCAAGATTGGAGGTAGCCTGGGCTGCAGCAATCGGGCCCTGGTAGAATTTTCAATCTACGGATGAGGTTGCTGAGCCACTATCCATCATATTTGAAAAGTCGTGGCAGACTGGGGAAGTTCCCAGTGACTGGAGAAGCAGAAACGTAACCCCCATTTTTAAAAAGGGAAAAAATGAAGACTTGGGGAGCTACAGGCTGGTCAGTCTCACCTCTGTGCCCAGCAAGATCATGGCGCAGATCCCCCTGGAAACTATGCTGAGCCATGTGGAAAACAGAGGTGATGGGTGACAGCCAACATGATTTCATGAACGGCAAATTGTGTGTGACAAATTTGGTGGCCTTCTGCAATGGGGTTACAGCATTGGTGGGTAAGGGAAGGGCGACTGATGTCATCTACCTGGACTTGTGCAAAGCATTTGATACTGTGCCACACAATGTCCTTGTCTCTAAAATGGAGAGACGTGGATTTGACGGGTGGACCACTTGGTGGGTAGGGAACTGGCTGGATGGTCGCACTCAAAGAGTTGCAGTCAACAGCTCGATGTCCAGCTGGAGACCAGTAAGCAGTGTCCCTCAGGGGTCTGTATTGGGACCAGTATTATTTAACGTCTTTGATGAGGACATGGACAGTGGGCTCAAGTGCACCCTCAGCAAATTTGTGGATGACACCAAGCTGAGTGGTGCAGTTGATACTCTAGAGGGAAGGGATGCCATCCAGAGGGACCTTGATGGGCTTGAGAGGTGGGCCTGTGTGAACCTCATGAAGTTCAACCAGGCCAAGTGCAAGATCCTGCACCTGGGTCGGGGCAATCCCAAACATGGATGCATGGGCAGAGAATAGATTGAGAGCAGCCCTGCGGAGGACTTGGGTGTACTGGTGGGTGAAAACCTGAACATGAGCCAGCAATGTGCACTAGCAGCCCAGAAAGCCAGTGTATACTGGGCTGGATCAAAAGAATTGTGGCCAGCAGGTTGAGTGGGGCGATTCTCCCCCTCTACTCTGCTCTCATGAGACCCCACCTGGAGTACTGCGTCCAGCTCTGGAGTCCTTGGCACAGGAAAGATGTGGACCTAGTGGAGCAGGTCCAGAGGAGGGCCATGAAGGTGATCAGAGGGCTGGAGCACCTCTGCTATGAAGACAGACTGAGAGAGTTGGGGTTGTTCAGCCTGGAGAAGAGAAGGCTCTGGGAGACCTTACAGCGGCCTTCTAGTACCTGAAGGGGGCCTACAGGAGAGATGGGGAGGGACTCTTTATCACGAAGTGGAGCGACAGGGTGAGGGGTGATGGTTTTAAACTGAAAGAGGGGAGATTTTGATTAGATATCAGGAAGAAATTCTTTACTGTGAGGGTGGTGAGACACTGGAACAGGTTGCCCAGGGAAGTTGTGGATGCCCCATCCCTGGAAGTGTTCAAGGCCAGGCTGGATGGGGCTTTGAGCAGCCTGGTCTAGTGGGAGGTGTCCCTGCCCATGGCAGGGGGGTTGGAACTGGATGATCTTCAAGGTCCCTTCCAACCCGAACCATTCTGTGATTCTAGATACAACCTTGCTGTTTTGGGATGTTGCATAAAAGTATAAAAACTTTTCGGTTGCTAACTTGTGCTGTTGCTGTCTCTTATGCTTCTCTAGATGCTGATCGAGTGGACAGCACAACACCGTTGGGTACGTGATGTTCTTATTTTCCAAGAAAGTTCCATCATCTGTCAGAGGGATAAAAATGAGTCTCTTATTTACAAAGTAATTAAATTACTATTGTGCAGCACTCTCATTTAGATCTGAGTCTGCTTAACAGATTCTCTTTTTACCCTCTTATTTTCTTTCCACGTATTAGCAGATAACTGCTGGCTTTCAGCTGTCAATAAAATGACAGAATGGAAAAGCTCCAGAAAATGTGTATTAAAAATTATTATGTTGATCAGAGTATTCTAAGATAGTATTAACATCCATGAGGTTTTGGCTTAAATTTCCAAACATATGTTTGGCTATTTTGAATGCCTTTATTAAGAAGGTATAGAAGACTGAATCTGAAGCTGATGCGTGTAGTACTGAAGGGGAATTTTTGGCTGAGTGTTGTTCAGGTATCTTTGTGACACTTCTGTGAATAAGCAGAGCAATAATACATTCCAATTTATGGTATAAAATAGCAAACCTTCCCTTTGAAACAACACTTCAGTTTAAAAAGATTACACATCTAAAATATTTGTGCTACTGCTGCAAATGATATCAAAATTGTATAAAAGTATCACTTCATTATTGCTTATAAGGGTCTTTGGCATTGCAGGAGATTTAAAACCCCCACTTTTTCACAACTGAAAGGTACACAAGGTCCAAGATACTTCTTGGCAGGTGTAAAGGCAGAGATTACTTTTGTAATTCCAACTAGGTTTTAAACTGATCTGTCTTTCAGGTGAGTTCATAAATCCCTTTTTCAGTAAAGTACAATCAGGCATCAGTGGAGAAGAAACTAAAAACACGAGCACAAGTTATTCCAGTTCCACTTAACGTAAAGTTCCTTTACTAACTTATTAGCACCTTCCTTGCAAGTAATTTTAGCACCCATTTACTTGTATTTCGGAATACATAGCAAGTAAAGAAAAAAAAAAAGAGAATTGTTCCTTAGCACAGATTTGTATAACACCATCTAGATATTAAGTGATGGATGTCCAGATTTTGAAGGCATTTCCCTTCTATTCATTTTTACTGTGCAGCTGTGCTGTTTATACTTTCAAGAGTAGCTCACACCAAGATTTTTTTTCCTCTGAATAAGGAATCCAGACTTTTAAAAAAGCTTCTCACCTGTGAAGTCCACAGGCGTTATCACATAAAATCAAGAATTATTTTCTTCAAAAGGCAGCTGTATAATTAGCTGCTTCCTGTTTTACATGTCAGTACCAGAGCTCAGCGTTGGGAAACAGCTCAAGATCACTGAACTGGCGCAGACTTTCAGTAACGTTAGTGTTACAATTCAGAATCCAAACACAAGATCCTCAGTGGACCAGTACTGCGTTTATTTTAATATTTGGTGCTTGTAATAAAAAGTATAGAAAGCACATGTATGTAGCAACATTGAAATATTTCTTTTTTTTTTTTTTTTCTCCACTCCTCTTCCTCTGCAGGAACTTCATGTGTGGACTGTGCTAAAAGGAAGTTAGGAGAAAATGGCACTGACTCCCCTAAGAGAACCAAGCAGTCAGACAATGGTATACCCACTATTTAATGAAAAAAACCCAAAACCAATGACAAAAAAAACCAACCCAGAAGCTTCTTAACAGTAGGTGGAAGGTTTTGAGCTGAGCATTTCCAAGGTTTTAAGTGGAAGAAAAATTGTGCACCTTAGCCTTTTCTCTTCTAGAGCTGTAAATGTGTAACGTATGTAAAGCTTGAGAGTTGTACTAGTCACCTCCAAGCACTTCCACCCTACTGAAACTGTATCTGCAGGGTCATTTAGAAGCAGGCGCAACTTTTCTCTGCCTCTGCATCGAGCCACTTGGACCAAGCTCCTTACCAAGGTGAAGCCACAACAGAGGTAATGTTTGAATCTGTCAAAAATGACTCTTGGCAGACCTACGACTGTCTGGTAGTTGCCTTCGAAAGCAAGGGGTTTCTATTATTTTCTTATCAGCTGAACTGCGGTTGGGCTGCTGGAGGTTGAACTCTTCAGGGGTCTGTCAGCACAAGGCTGCTTGCAAGCTGTTAGGAACAGGAATTGTTGTTGCACGTTTATATAACCCGCATAGGATAACCTGCCTATTTTACACTTTTAGCATGAGGATTTGTTTTCATTTGTCAGCCTGTTAAGGCATGAGATCACGTGGGGAGAAAAGGATGTAACACTAATGTATCAGCAAGGATATACCATATGTACGTGGGGGCTTAGTGACTTCTTTGTAGCTTATTTCTATGGAAATGTTTTAAATATTGTTGTTTAAATCAGAGTATGCTGCCAGTTATCTCAGAAAGCAGACAATGGATACTCTTAGTGCAGCAGAATGAAAACCAGTTAGTATCTAATTATGTATCTGCAGACAATTTCTAGTGTCCGACTTCATTTGAACTACTCAAATGATTGAGCTTAAGCACTGCATTAACTGTTTTTTTTTTTCTGAGGTGCTGTTACTTCACCTACCACTGAATTGTCTCAGCACTAAAATGACGTAATTCCCGGTCCAGTCGATAACACTGGTAATCCGCAGTTTTCCTGTCAGCTGCCTCTCACTTCAGTGGCTGCAGGAGAGCACCTTCAGGACCATTCTTTGTTCTGATACTGGCACATTTGTATCTGGCAGATCCTGGAGGGTTGCTTCAGTCAGGTTTCTCTGCTTATGCTTTGATTTGTTAGGCCTTCTGAGGTCACGTCATGCTATAATGAGGTTTTACAGGGAGTGGAAGTGATGGGTCCATCAGCTGACCTTTCTGTCTGAGTTGTGGTACCTCAGCTCTTTACTCCCACGTCACAAAATCTTTCCTGACTAACAGCTGCTGAGATGGGTTGAGTTTTTGTGGTGTGGAAGTCTTTTGTCCCAGTTCTGAAGTAGGTAAAGATCTGGAGACTTTGCCTAGAAAAGCAATCTTAAACAATGCATGCGCACTAGCTCTTGTTTCTTCTCCCCTAGAAGGAAACACCCAGTCATCTTTAATGATTGACAGTCTGGAAACCATACTTGGGCTTTAGTAACTGATATAACTGCTAAGGACCTCAAATATCAGCTCTCAAGGTTTCAGCTGTGTGTTTTAAAAGATAAAAAAATCAAAACCAAACCCAGCCTGAACACAGACCATACCTACCCTCTCCCTTTCAGAGACCATATTTATGCATACGTCACTCTTGAAAATTAAGTCTTTTAACATCATGTATAGCATTATCTCTAAGACTCTAACCCCTAAAATTTGCTTCTTTAGTCAGCATGAATGGGCTGTTTTGAAAAGTGATCAGTCATGCTATTTTGGATGCTAATGAATCAGCTTAGAACACTTAAATTGTTGCCTCGAGCTGCAGCAAAATTAATCAGCTATTTCATCACCCTGATTACTGCAATTATTTAAGCCAACTCTAAAAGCATGTAACTCCTTATCTTGTGCCTGAAGTCAGACCTACATTAGGAAATTGCATCCCCTCCCTTTGGTAAGGGTCAACCGAGCATTGGCGATTCTTTCGTTTTGTAGACAGACACTGCTGAACTGCAACTTCAGCCTCCCCTGACTCAAATGCCATTTATTTCTATCCTGAAAAGCAGACGAGTTAAGTAAGGGATTATTTTAATTTCTAATGTACACAATAAGAAGGTAGAAATGCCTGGCTTTGGTTTTGCATCTGTCCCCACCCCGAAATCAAAGAATATATTTTAGCCATCTTAGGGATGGGACCGTCTTGCAGCTTCCTCAGGGTTTAAAGTACCGTCAAAAAGGACAGAACCTGAAACTTGTCTGTTCTATTTATCTGTTAAGTGAAGAAGTAACTCGTTTAAGGCCCTGTTCAAATTATTACCCGAGTACCGTGAAAGAATTAACCACACAAACTGACATGTTAAATGATGTTTGCAGATTCTACTGTAGATGGCTTTTTCTACTTAATTCATTTTTTTAAAACGGGAGTAAGATATTTACTGAAAACAAACTTGTTGACCATTTATTATCCTGTTTTGCTCAAGCTGTGTAATTAAGTTGATGGGACATCTCTGATGATGGCATGCACTCTTTTAATAAAATATTTAAAACCAAATAGACCATTCTTCTATAGTAGCTAAAATATGTAGCTTTTACCATTCTTCAGACTGTTCGATTCTTTACTGTATTTTTTTATTTCAACCAACTGTTCCTAGCAAGTGGTTGAAAAAACCAAAACAAACCAAAACAAGACCTCTGTATTTGCAATACACAGGCTGCTCTTCTGTTTATCCTTCACACTCTCTAAGTATTTCCACATCTGCCAATGGATTATGAATTAATAGACTGATGCTAATTCATGACTTACAACCAGAGTAAATAATTTTATTAAATAAAGCGGGGCAGCAACATGTTTGATAAACATCTGTCTTACAGTATAAGCGGATACAATTATGTTGTTGAAGTGTTTGTACGTCATGCCTTCTTATACAGTAACCCAACATGTCCAGGCATCATCAGTTGTGTGCAACAAGCACAGTATTAGCAACACAAGGTAGATGTGGATGAAAGGAAAGAAAATCTAAACATTATGAACAACCATAAACCAAATAAAGCTCTTCAGTATACGCCAAGGTGAAACGTAAGCCAGGTGAAGCGATTCAAGCCCTCCCAGTCTTCTGTAACCAACTCTGTTAACTTTGCTGCTTAGATGAAGCACGGCCATTAAAGTAAATGACTTTCCTGAGACAGCTACGTAACAATCTCAACTGCAAACAAAGACACTGTTTTCTACGGCTGCTACCTGTTGTGTTCTTACCACCTTTCTGTGGGGTAAAATACCTCAAAGGTGAATTTTTTTCCAGGTTACATCACACCTATAGAGATAGACCATGAGCTTTTGTAAATTTAACTAATATTTTCATAAGGTTGCAGTGTTAAGATGGAAGTCTTACTGGGTGTCACAAGAGTTACATAAGATAATGGGCAGACTCTAATCTCTTGTTTTAAAACCCAGGAAATAATCTCATCTGAAGGCAAACAGATGCAGCTGCAACACAAAAGAGAGGGACTGTAAAGGTCTTGACCAGTGGTAGCACTCATTTTAGCAGTGCACTAGCGATATGGCTAAACACATTACTTTACCTTTCCTAAGAAAAGCAAGAGGCTTATTCTTTGTAATAGTGTGCTTATGTGAACTTGTAATGCTTTATCTTAAGGCAAAAAGCTCCCAAAACATTTGAAGAGAAAGCTTTGCATACCTGAATGTACACGCTTCAGTCACAACCGCTGGTCGTCTCTTACTTGTTAACAAAGCTGTATCAACGAATAACAGTTACTTCCTTCAGTATTTTAGAAAACTGCTTTGTTTGAAAGCTAAACGTTTCTCTATCAACCTCTAACAGCCACATTCAAACTCAGAATTTGTAACAGTCAGCTTTATACCCAGTTCTTGCTGTCGTCACCTGGCCCCAAAATCATCCATGCTTTATTCTGAAGCCGAACTGCGTTTGTGCTTCTCTGTTCTTTCCTGCTCATCGATGTCTGGATACTGAGTAAGATCCAAAGTCAGAACTCGACTGAACATCATGTCATCATGCTGAGAAGAGGAAGGAGCATACAATTTCAAACATTTATGTTACTTGAAATAAGTGTTTCATAAATGACTATGAGGTACAATAATGAGCTTGAGTTACCAAACTGATCTTTTCATCAAGCTAGTACCTGCACTTATTTCTGAACACAAAAGCAATTCAAATCCAGCAACACAACTATGTACATGATTCACCCTCATAATACTTAAGGTGTAAATCAGTACCTCAACAAAACCCAGTGTGTATTATTTAACAAAATTCGGTAATTAATTGTTACCTCTGGACACACTCCAATCAATGCGTCTGCTCTGCAATAAAGCTCTTCCTTTAGAGAAATAACTATCATTTGAAACCGCTCATGTGCCTGTTCTCTAATGAAACTTGATACCTTTGGAAAGAAGCCAAATATTTCAGCGAGTTAGTTCTGGCAGACTTAAACCATGCTATAGTTAGGGAATGAGGAGGAAAGACCTGAACTACGTTAGCTGCAGAATTCAGTTATGAAATAAGCAGGACAAAATGAGAAATAAAACCCTCTTAAGACATACTTTGCATGTTCTTAAGACAACCCCCTCAGATTTGCTGCTTTTAGAAAAATGTGTAAGAAAATAATCGTTCACTCCAATGAATAATGTTTATATAAAAAGGCCAGTGCCAATGAAAAATGTTTTACTTAATGTAACTGCAAAGGAAGGTGGAAATTCCTGAGTAAGGAAAAAAAGTGTGAAAAGGTTGTTACTGGCTGTATACTAAGAGCTTAAGTACATACTAGTTCACTGCAGACAGCAACAATCTTTTCAATGATCAGCAAAATAAGGGTACAAATATTAAGTTATAAATTGGTGACTGAATAAGGCAGTATCCCACAATATAAATTAAATGCTGAATAAAAGAAAACCAGTACATTTTTAATTAGACTTTTGTCTGCACAGTTATATCTACATGATATGGAAGTAATTTTTTATTGGAAGAACTGCCTTGAGTGAGTTACATAATTCACATTCATTTTACAATATAATTACAACTACATTATTGGAGATCTGCTTTAGTAAATCCTCGAACGGAAAGAATGGAAGGAAAAAGACTTAGTTTAAGCATAAAACCTGGATAGCAGTGAGTACTAGCAACATAAATTTTTCCATAGATCATTTTTGCTCACTTGCAATATTTAATTCCCCTGTCTGAAGGTTTTGGTGCTTTCCAATAACAACTGCATCTCACAGATAAGGAAAGAGATAAGAAAGACCCCAGGAGCAGGGAAATGTGAAGGGCATTGTACTTGCAGATCACTGCAATTTTGCCTTTGCTCTTTCTGCAATTTAGAACACTTTTCACACATGCTTTAAAAACAACCTAACTCTCCTTTTAACAACACCTAGATAGACAATGAAGGCAGTTAAAGGAATTTTCTAGGAAACCACTATTTTATCACCCTCTTCCTGCATTACATAGGCAGCTGCCGTCCAAGCATGTTACGCATCCCAGCCTGTGTCACAGGTTGCCTGCTTCATGTTGCTTATGTGAGAAGAGCAGCCCTTATAGTAATCCTGCCCCAACCCCCCCACACTGCATCTCGTCTTTTTCCTGCCTGCTGCTCCTGTGACTTTAGAAGGTCAGGAAGCCCAAAGGGATTGTTCTGGATGGGGGCTATGCAGGTGGGATGCCCCAGCCTGACAGGAGACGGGCATCTCGAGCCTTGAAGGTTACAAAACGGGTAGAAACCCTATTCAACTTCAAAGCATGAAGCTCAGCATAACTTTCCAGACAGATTAGATGAGCCCCAAAGACTCGACTCAAGGCTTAACTGCCTACTAAGGCAATTTCAGGGTTAACCCTAATGTGTAATATAATTCAAGTTTAATAACTCTTGGGACACAAAATGGCATTTATGGATGCGATTTTTATAGGATACATCAGACCAGAACTTGAAATACTGAAACTTTCTGCATTAATGTTCTTTATTTTTGTGAATACGCATCTTAAAACCACACATTATTATTGCTGATGCGTCAAAACAAAATATGATACTTTCAAACTGCAAAAATACTACCAATTGAAGGTTATAAGCCTAGGAACCATTTGGCTAACAACTGTTGATATGACCATCTTTTGTCAGCTAAGAATATGATTTTCCTCTGAAGAAAAGTAAAACAGATTTGAAATTGAGAAACAGCTGCATAAAAGAAAAGTCAGCTATTTTTTTTTATAGTGTTCTGAAGAAGAATGGTGCTTAGCATATTTTTAGGTATAAAGTGGACATCTCTTCTGCCAGATATGTCAGAATGAGCCTACTCTGAAAGGCAAACTACCTCATTGCTGTGTCTCTCATCAGCCGAGTTAATGCATCATTTGTAGTCTCTACGGAAAGTTGGCAACATACTGGAAATCATGAACTTCATGGAATGTGTACGTCATTAATGACTGGTGCATCTGTAACTGCAACAGGAACTTATGTGGATAAACAAAAGTCATCCAGGAAGTGACCTGCAATTTTGTTAAGCATGAACTGGGACCCCTGCCCTGCTCCAGACAGAACCGTGGAGAAATTTTACATTTATATCCAGAAGACAACCTCAGAAGTCTGCAGAGATAGGAAGTACTAATCACCAATAGACTGCAGCTTTGATGAAAAGCAAAAATGTGAAACTTAGCATTAAATAGTGTAATAGAGGACAAGACAGTAAACCTGAAGGCAGCCTGTGTAACTCTAAGATACAACGAATCAGAGCCATTCTAACTCCAGAATTAACATCCAGAAAACACAATACTGGTATTTAGCCAGAATACCTGATCCTCAACTGTTACATCAACTCATAGTGGTCCTGAGTGAAAGACTAATAACTAGAAAAGTATCCTGTTAGGAAGTGATCACCTGACACGTAATATTGTTTCTAATCGTGTCACTGGGAGCCAAATCCTAAAGCTCGCTTAGTTATTTTCATTATAGTCCCATTACTTCTAATCTGGTGCTGCTGAAACACACTGAACTGAGTTAAAACAAACTCAGGGCGTATCATCTGCTCGGAAATATTGGATGATGGGTATATCCTTCATGGACTTGTATCCCAAGGAATACTTAAGGAACTCAGGTTCAGGAAAATACTTCTCAAAAATGTTATGCAGAGTCAGCAATCTCTGAGAAGGAATTCTATCTGGCAGTCATAAGGAGTGGAATTTCCCCAGCTCTCTATTATAGAAGTACCCTCCAAGCAAACTCTGGTGTACTTGATACATCACAGTTAACTCCATTAGGAGAGGGAAGAAAAAAAAAAAAAGAAAGAAATAGTTTGGTGTTTATAAAACTGCTTTTGTTTAAGCTCTACCAAGACTGACGTCACTATTAATGCAAGTAGAAATACAGCTTTGAAGATCTTCCTGATTCCTCTCCTACATACAATCTTGTTGTATTGAGTCTCCTCCTCCCAGAGGCTGACATCTACAGTTGGCAATCTTTACTGTTTGTATTCTATCATAAATTTTTGTTACAGTAAGTAGTTATTAGCAAAAAATGGAAAGAGAAATTGAGAGGAGGACAGGAAGCTATTTTAATCAAGCAAGAATTCATGTGACTAAAATGATGGGAGTGATAGCCTTTAATTGGTGTTAATGTAAAAATATTTAGTAGGCCAACTATATAAAATAAATACTCCAGTGACAGAATGACACTCCTTCCTGCTTCTTAGAGGTAAGGGAACTCAAAGGCATTAAAAATTCCAACCAAACAAACCCAACCAGCAATTCACAAGTGGCCTTCCTCTCAAATTGTACCATGTGTAGTCATGCGGCATACGTTCACACTCATGACCTATTTTTCTCAGCTTCACAGTTCAGGGACTGATTAAAACACACTTAGATTTATGAATTTAAACATCTCATACAACCATTATCTCAGTCATAAACCAAATGTATTTTTAAAACAGGTTAAGACAGTGTAATCAATCTCTTTATCCCAACAACCTGTAATGAAAAGTAGCCATCCTTCTACAAAAGGTATCACTGTATTGTTGATAAAAGGATAAGGTGAAAGGGACCAACTTACTTTATCAATATTTGTGTTATCCAGGGCAGCATCTATCTCATCTAAAATAAAAAAAGGTGCTGGCCGAAAACTGTAGAAAACAAGACAGTATTTGCATTTAGATGCAAAAAAATGTTAATAAACATTCTAATTATTTTAGCGATTCACTAACTCCATCACAAAATTTTTATGAAAGGTAATGACAGTTAAAGAGTAAGGACTTTAGTAATGTTTCAACACTCCATTAGCAGATTTTTTTAAACATGCTTTTACGTGCAACACCGTGTATCTTCCTGCCACTCACTCAGCTGCATACTCAGATAATCCCATATTTCTTTTACCTGTGTATAGCAAACACAAGAGCCAGAGCTGCCACAGATTTTTCACCTCCTGACAAACTGTCCATTGGCATAAAGCGTTTTCCTGGCACCACGCAGTTAAAGCCAATGCCTTCCAGATATGGCTCCTCAGGATTTTCAGGACTAAGGAATGCCTGGAAATGCACACATTTCACTATTAATAGTGACATTTATAAAATTAATAAGATGAATACTTTTTAGTTTTAAATACTGACTGACTAAGCTAGTGTTGAAACTGCTAAGTCAGCTTCATTTGTAGGAAACACCTGTTCATCTATACTATAAAATTTCCCAGTGAATACGTCTTTGTTAATTAGCCTCCTAGCTCATGGCTTGTTAACAAAACCATTTGTGAAATGGCTCCACATATTTGTTATTTACAAACTTTCAACCACTAAATAAACTTGATTTTATCACCTCTTATGTAACTGCTTTAATATTTTTTTAATCATTAAAATTTTACACTTCAAAAGCAGTTTTCTTTTTTGTTTGGAAGTAAATATACTTCCAAAATTACACTTTCTTGTGAAATGTTAGTTTTACAAAATCTAGTTCTGGGCTGAAGACAGATTTTAATATAGGTAGCCTTTTTCTGTAATTTGTATCCTGGTTCCCAGGTCCAAAAATTAAAAGTATTATTTTGAAGGAATGGCCATTTTACCAAACCATTAAAAAGTATGATGGATAAGCTAATTGCTACACGGTTTATTTTTCCCATTAAATAGAAGAGACAATAAAATAATACAGCCTCTTCCTCTCCACACAAGTGGATACAGAGAAAAGAAAAATTTCCATACTTGACACTCATTTCAAATAGCTCCTCTTGGATCACACATAAAAAAAACCCAAACAACCCAAAACACTACATGTACTTTCATTTAAAATATTTTCTGTGGTAAGTAGTTCTGGAAGTAAGATATAGCACTTGCAGTATGTTTGTTTTCTTGGAGGTATGCATATTTTCCTCTTTTTTTCTGCTGAGAGAATGCCTGTCATTGTTATTACATTGTTCCTCAGACTGTAAACAAGTCAAATAGCTTGCAATGGAACTCCCAGTTGTAGGCCACTGCTTTTATCTATGCAAGAGGAAGTTTTCAGATGTATGGACACTGTTAGCAAAAATCATCTTGTGGCTTACTAGGGTACATACATTTCTTGCTTATCAAGATATGAAAGGAACAATACTTCTCGCTCCCCAGAAGAAGGAGGGAAGAGAACTGATGGCAAACCCAGCAGTGAATGTGTATGTACAATTTCTTAGGCAGCAGTTTCTTTTGAAGTACTTCCAACACACAATGTACTGATGAAATAAATTTTTCCTGAGCAGTATATTCAGTGCACAAATGTTCCGAGTCCAGAATTTCTGGAAGTTAAACTCACTCAATCTACGAAAGCCTCTCTTTTTTGAGCTGGATAGTAAAGCATTATTAATAAATGTTATTAATATAATAATTTTAATGAATATTAATTTTAATATCAGAAATTATCATGTTAAAAATAGTTAAGGTTGCTTAAAAAGTATCGGTTCAAGTTGCAACCTAGGCTACCTTCTCTGATGGCAAAACTCAGAGCTAACCGTTTCCTTAGCTAACCAGAGCAGTCGCCACACACAGAGCAATCATTTCTCTTCCAATGCAATTAGACCAGCTTCCTTCAGCTGCTACGTTAGTATCTAGTAGGCAGTTTTCGCTTCCCAGCTAACCACAGGATAATCTTTTGACCAGGTTACCACTTTGGCTCAAATCAAAGTACAGCATCGCAGACCTCAGAAAGAAAGCACCCAACTAATTATTTTTGGCAATGCATCTGGAAAATATTGGTTGTTTCAGAGTGACACAAAGTCAAGACCTGCCTGATGTAAAGTCTAGGGGAGAAGGTATGTGCCCAGTAATCATGAATATGCTTCATTATTATCCTGTCCAACCTAGAAGCAGAAAGGACATATTTAAAGATATTTAAGGTGTTCACTGAATATCTGACTCTGAGGGAAAACACAAAATCTGAATTTTAAGACAGGCAAGAGTTCAAGCCTGAACCCTTTAAACATTCTACCATCTACAGAATTTGATGTACCCAAAGCATTTGGGAGTTTCCTCTTTGCTTAATACTGGAACACTATCAAAGATTAATACAATTGTGACACAATTTTTCTACAGGTTTCTTAAAAGCTGTGAACATATTAAGTCTATCTTCTAAAAACATTTATTTAAGTGAGGTATAAGAAGCTTCAAAACCTCATACAAAACACTAGCACTGAAATAGTGATTTATGATTTTTAGTTTTATCTATACTAATGGTTGTTTTTAATTACTTATTATTGGTATCAGTAGATCTGTAAACCAATGTTATTTTTAAATGAAGTACTCAAATATATCTCACATTTGTGTCATGATAATTTCCAAGTCTGCCGAATACAGCGTAAAACTGACCCAAACTGAGCAGCTACCAATTTCGTTAACACTTTAGATCATGTTTCCCTGTTTAATGTCAAGCACGCTTTGGCATATTACCTATTCCTCCTCTGACCCTCAATTTCTGAAGTCTTTATTACTTGTGTGATTTTTTTCTTCAGGACTGAAACTGTCTTTGGAAACTAGAAGTGTTACTAAGTTCTCTTGTTCCGAATAACAAAGCATCAAGTAGGCCTTTTAAGCCAAGCATCTAAGAACATGACACACCTGAGCACCACTGTTGCTGTAAAGTTTCTTGTAGATCTGATCAATAGCTACGGAGGTGTGCTCAAAGCACCGGCTAAAAAGCTCGTATCTCTTTTTTTTCACTTGTTCAAATTCTTGCTTGCATGTTCTGGCCTCCTTTCTGCTGCTCTCAAAAGCTATGAAAAAAATTACTGAAATTACTCCATAATAAGCTTCTAAGCAAATACACAGAACAAATATATATTGTATACCTAACAAGCATCAAGGGAAATATTTACTGCAGAACAAGGTTCTAAAGCATGTACAAGGAGCATATCGATATTATGAGTTTTCTGCCAGATTTCAAATGGAAACCCCAAAACCTGAAAAGCTGGGATGTATTCAATCCAGTCTATGCCACATTTGTCTGGAGCAATTAACAAAATTCTTCTCCTAATTCCTTCTGTAAGGTGAGTAGCCTTAAACAGCACCAGCATTTACCCGTTACAGCTTCAGAACTCCTTGGTTTTCTTTATATGTTAATGTCTGCAATGCTCTTTGAGGTTACCAATAATTTTGCAGTAATGCTCATGCCTGAGTTCTGGACAACATATGTACGTTCCTTCAATTATTTAAGAAAAAACTAAAGAATTTTATGATTGAAGTCAATAATTTTTAGGAAAGGAATAAAAATATGATGTCATTTGGCCAAAGTATCTTTCTACTTATTCAAACTGTATTGCAATAAAATACTGCAGAGTAAAGTATATGTTAATAAATTGTTTACATATAATTAAAAAAAGACAACTGAGGATAAACACTTGAGCACAAAAAATACCTTAATATCTGAAAGAAGCAAAGCCAGTAGGACTAACCCCAGAAAGAGGAATTTCAATTCAGGTGAAAACTCTCACAATCACAAAAGAGATTAATATGAAAGACTCAGCGTTACCATCTACTGATTCTTGGAACTTGTCACGAGCTATCTGTAATTTCTCTACTGCTCTCAGATTTGGAGCAGCTGTCTTCATTATAGTACGCTCTTTAGATTTTATTTCCTGCTGCATCTGGTTCAGTTGATCCTCTATATCTTTATCAGACTCTAGGTCCTAAAGAAAAAAAAAATAATACCAGAGCAATCAAATTTGCTTTTAGGCCAAGACATTTCAACATGTACGGCAAACACTCATGGCTTCTGGAAGAAATAGCCCACTCATCTAATAGCATGAACTGGAAACACAATAAAACGAAAAACTCCCCTCTGAGACTTAGTTCTCAGAACAAGTTTACTAGGTCCTAAGCATTGTTCCACAAGATCTTTAAAAACACAACAAATTCCCTTCAGCCTAGAAGTCAGGTTTAAAATACAACACAGGAGAAGAATTAGCTGGGTTCACTACTTGAAATGTAAAGAAAACCTTTGAAGACAGGTTCTCAATGAATTCTTCGAGACAAGTTCCAGTGACAACAAACTCATCCCTTGCTCTGTACCTAGCCTCTGATGCTTAATTATTTTCCTTATGATTAAAAAGGAAAAAAAAAAAAAAAAGAAATACAAAAACTGCTGAGAAAACATGACCTGATAGACTGTGACAGAGGGAAGTATGGTTAAATCTCAGCCTCTGAGAATACTACAGAGAAAAGGTGGTACAGCCCCCCTGGCAACCAGTCACTGTTTGTAGAGTTTTGAGTCATAACCTTTAGTGCTGGAACTTAAAAGGTAGAAGGTAAAGGAGGAAGGAAAAATCAGTTATATTTACTATTTCTCCATTCTATTTTCATAGTTTAGGTAAGTTTTAAATTAAATTTAATTATATGGAAAAACTGACCTATCCAGGAATCCCATACATTAGTGCTATATATGATTGCAAAAACAAAATACACACACACATACTTAAGCTTAACAGTGTTTTTAGTAAGTTTCATTCAAAGACTAGGCTGAGGAATAAATAATTTCAACAAATAAAATATTTTAAATAAAAATTTAAAAATTGATCTCTAATAATTTCACACAAAAAAGATTACCTTCAGGTCTTCTGCTAGGCTACTGTAGTCGATCTGAATTGCCTCTTCCCTTTCATAGATACTTGATGTAGTCTGAGTGTCTTCTATTTCAGTTCCTAGCTATAAACATGAAGGACATTCCAGTTCAAAAATATGACCGTTAACTTTTAAACTGTTAGAACTATAGACTAAAAGGATATAAAATGAGGAGACAATGATAAGATGGTATGAGGTAAACTTATTCCATAGCTCCTCCCCTAGCCAAAATGGAATTAACAGTCAGTTAAGATCTTATGAGTCTAAGTAAAAAAATGCACCTTTTAAATGAAAATGAAAACATCTGCTAATTTCAATTTGAAGCTAAGATGAAAGCAGCAATGCTTTATTTGTAATATATTTAGAACAATGTCATACTGTAAATCTCCTGATTGGAAAGATTTACATTCCCATAATAATTCAATCCCCTTTCAAGGAAAAGCTCTGAAGTGCACAAGTCGATGCATTTCTTCCACTCAGTTGGCTTCAGAAGAAACGAGTAGCTTCAATTCTGTATGGCAAAATCTTCTGGACACTGTAAGCTTGGAATTCAAACAGCTATTTTCCCTTGAATGAAACATGTGCTGCATGTCGTTATCAGTCCCTTACCCACCAAGATTCTTTCTCAGAACCAAATCTTACTGGTCCTCTCAGTGCCATTAATTAGGAATCTAAGTTGTTATTCCTACTGCTCACCTCCTTGGTTTTATCTCTTCCTTATTCATAAACAGTGACAGCTGAGCTTCCTACGTACTCTGATGATTAGCAGTTCATGTCCTTTCCTCTGAAGGCTGCCTACCTCATTGCCTTCACTTTGTCTTATGACCCACTCATTCATACCTATCCTCCAGCAAAAGTACTTTTCTAGAGAATGGGGTGAGCAAGACTCCTTCCAAATTCATAGACTTGTGAGAAGTCCTTCAAAATCCATAGCTCTTTTCTTTTGTAACAGTGGAGAAAGCTTAATTTCTCCTCACAAAAGGTATGCTGGAAAAAGGGGGAAGACGGAGAAAAATAACGAGGGTCAATCCTCTGATAGCAGGAGTCTTTCTATTTTAGCCTATGCCTGATTTCTGTGAATATCTACATCTACTGAAAACAAAAGGATTTTAGACAGCATTTATATTATGGATGATTAACCAAATATTATCTCAATCCATGTATTGCCTTATTTATTTACATTTCTGAATTGACTCCTGTGTGTCCTCTTACATATGTATATCTAGAATACTCCAACATACCAATTTTCTTGTACCACAGCAGTTTTACATATTTCACAGGAATACCTTTCAGGCACAAACAAAAATACCTGCAAACAGTATTTTTGTCTACAAAAATCCTCCTCTTGAATGGATGAGGCCTGATCACATGAAAACAGTGTATTTATTTTAACATTACTATCTAAGACAATCAGTCCTGTAAGAAAAAGATAAATTATTTAAATTCAAGACAGAATAATTGCTCCTCTGTAACGTCCATCTTCTGTAAACATTTTAAGTACCTCTACTTCACTGATGTCATCCAGTGATCCAGACAAGAGCTTTATTTTCAAGTCCTGCACCTTGCATTCAAGAAGTAGGTTATGTCGTCTTAGTCTTTTCTCTTCCAGAGAGGTTTCTAAAGCTGTAGCTTCTTTTTGTAATTTTGTAGCTTCCCTATATACACAAAAGGCACAAAACAATTAGAGAGCAGAAGCATCACTGCCAATAACATCCACAGCCATACAGCATGAAAAACGGTTATGAAGCACAGAGGGCTTCTTCCTCTATAACCACCATCAAACATGAAGGAGAATGGTACTTAACTTCTTCCATCCCCTTCATTCTCCCAAATTACTCAAGAGGGAGCTGGGAACCACGCACTATTCTAGCACAGAAGCTAACACTCTGCTATTCTGTGTTAACTCTAAACTCTATTGCAAAGTAAATGCCAGTAGCACGGACACAGCTTCAGTACATTGCCAAGTTCACATTATAGCATGTTCAAATATCCACCTTTCCTAACTACAACTCAACTCTCTTCCGCTCAGCTCTGCTGAACATATATGGAGATCTGATCCTTTTAAAATTTAATCAAGTATCTTTTATCATTATTCTACTTGAAATACACCTTGATTCTTTGCAACAAATTCCTTTGATAGCATTAAGTTGCTAAATAAGACAGAGACATGTGTCTTATATTTTTAAAATTGCATGCTTATAAAATGAATTACTAGGCATATAATCTATGAGTTTATATGAAATTCTACAAGTTTACATATGTGCCAACATGTTGGATTTTTTTTAACCATAAAGACGACTCCTGATTAAAGGACATTAAACACATCAATAATAAGCAAAATTAAGAAAACTGAAGTATAAACTGTCCCCAAAGCAGTTGATTTAAAAGAACAGTAAAGATAAAATAGTGACCTAAAATTAATATTAGTTTAAGGCATCCAACACTTGAAAGGGCTGGAGAAAATAGGAACACTGAAATCAGAAAAAAAAAAATGTCTCATTAACTGAACCAACTGCACAACTCAAAAATATAAAACTACCAGCACACTTAATATGCCTCCCTCAATCAAGTTGTAACTTAATACATACTTATCAGAAGTCACTATATATTTATCAGCAATCACAATGAGACCTAGCACTAGGCAGATAAGAAGATAAATGTTTTCTGTATGGTCTACGGGATAGTTCTCATGAAATAATCTCATTCACATTACTTCTGGGAACTATATAATGAATTAGAAACACTTCTTAACTAATACATACTATAAATGCAAATTACCGTGTCTCTAATGAATCTTTCACAAAAAAACAGAACAAGAGAAATTCAAACGTCTGATCACTAAAACTCTTCTAAATATTATCACATTAATCATTTTCCCAGGAGTACAATTAGTAATTACCTATTGAGAGTTAACAACGTCTTTCTGAACTCTTCAACTTCGTTTTGGGCTTTTATAACCTCAGATTTATGAGCACTTAATCTATCCTTAAGATGTTGCTGCTCCTCCGCAGTTTCATTCACTGTTTTTAGAAGCTTTTCCTCATCCTGCATAGAAATATTTACATTTTTAACTGTTCACCAAAAATCTTGCTATGGAAACTGTATTACACAGAAAGAAAGAGATAAAGTTTAAACCTGTTACAATACATTCAAATGTGTTACAGCACCAAATCTGAAAGGCACTAAGAAAACAGCCCATCTTATACACAGGCAGATCCAGTTGTTTTGTATACATAAGCACAGCCAGCTCTATATTTCTGACTCTACCAGATTAAACTATAAAAACATCAAACAAGGCAGGGATCCTAGGATGCCTATGATCCGCAGGCTACCCCCTTTTCCTCAATTAGTCCCTTAGCCCTGCAAGAAGGATCCCATCTGCTGCACACCTACAACATATTTAGCAACACCCAAGCTAAACTGAAATCCTTTAAAAAGTATCGTTCATTAAAGATAAATTGTGAGGTAATCCACAGAGAACAAAGAACCTGTGGAGGCGCTCTAGAAAAGTCTCCTCCTGTGTAACCCATACCACTGCTAAATTGGTAGAAATGAGGTGCTAGAATACAGTAAAACTAATGCTACGTGCATGGAGACATGGTCCTTAAGAGACTAATATTACAGGAGCTTGAATCAAGACTTACTGGTGTTGCAGTATCAGGACAAAGTATCTTCAGAATTTAATACACAATATCCCTCTCCAGGACAAAAATATCTGAACTTGCTCAAAGTCGTATTTCAGAAGAATTATGCACACAGGCATGAAGTCAGACATTGTTTTGCACATCACTGACTTAAGGATGTATTGTTTTTCCTCAGTATCAGAAATACATATCTTCTAACGTTAAAACACAGATTTCAAATAATGCATGTGGCATTTTTTGCCCACTGCGGGGCAGTTTTACATTTCACTTTTGTTTTTTATTCAAAGCGCTATTACACATCTTTTCTCCTTCACTTTCCAGCGCACCACAAACACAGTTTATTTAACATGCAACATTAACACAGGAAAAAAATTTACTTATGAATAAAGAACACTACGAAGGAAGAATCCGTATTACTTCAACTAAAAATCTAAATTAGTTTTCATATAATTATTTTAAGCCTATTGTTGGCTGTGGAGCACCTTAAAGATGCAAAGCACCAGAGTTGTTCACTGTTACTCATAGTATCTTCTAAAGCATCTCAGCCACATTATACTAGTTTTATCTGTAGTCATATACTGCATTTTCATATCAACTAAACACAATATATGAGTGTACATACAGTAATCACACATGTAACTTTTAGTAAGCTTATTTTTAATAATTAATAATTACCCTAATATGATAGGTTATTCCAAGGTTAAAATGACAATACGAAACTGCATTTTAACAAAGTCAACACTGAATTAAGCCCTAGAAGAATTACTCAACAGAATCAACCACGTTTTTTCAAAATTGTATTTCAGTGTATTCTTTCTTCTCAGCCCCAGACAGAGAGAGATATATATTTTACAGTTACCTTCTGCAGCCTGATAATCTCAGCTTCATCTTTATGAATGGTCTCCCTCAACTTGCTGATTACGTTTGTTAATTTTTGTAGACGATCACGATTATATTCCAGCTGCATGTTTAGTCGTGTCTTCTGACTTTCAAACTCCAGTCTAGTCAAAGTACAGTATTTCAAAAGAACACTTACAAAGCAGACTGGTAGCTGTAATTTCAAGTTGTTACAAGATGCATTTTCACTTCGACTATTTAGATAGCATTTTTATATCTTCTATGCGAACACAAAAATTTGCATGCATTTCGATCATCAATACCACTACCCCACATCATGTGGGTATACTGAAAGTACACAAAAAAAAAATTACAGTAGTAATAGTTCAAAAAATACAATATAAAAATATAGTATGGCCACATTCAATGTGGAAAATAACATTAAAAGTTCAACTATCTCAGTAGGAATGATGTACCTGTAAATGAAACAGATATGAGCTGGGCAAAAGCTACACTGATGCTGTGTATTGACGCAATGCCAGCGCTCCCTGCTCAGCCTCTGTAAGCCTCCTAGTTAGCTGGCATGTACGTTTATCTAAATATTATAAAGAATCTGTCTCCATTGGGAGATGGCAATTAAGAAGCCTGAGACCAGAGCTTTTTAAGCCATATTCAGCATTGCTGATCATCTCTCAATTGAGAGACCTGTATTTGTTTATAAGGGTACAGAAAACTTCTTCAGATGTTGCTGTGAGAAAGGACTCAAGTAAAACTAAATGACTGTTTACAGAAAGGTCTCCTCTCAACTGTTACTGTCTGCCTCTGAGCTTTGAGATTCGCAAATGATTTACTACTAGTGCTGCATCTGTTGTTTTGAGGCAGACGGGTTGGCACAACACCAGCTCCAGGCTCTGTAGACCTGGTCAAGAAGGCACCATAGCACAGGCTTACAGGACTAATGATGGCCAGGCTGGGCACAAGCAAGGCCAAGGCTGTATGTGCAGCGCAGCACAAGGCCACGCAAAAAGCTCCTCTTTTCATTGTTCTGTTACTAACTTCTTACACTTTACCAGACTTCATCACTTGCAAACATAAATAAATGACCAAATCACCTCAGCCAGCAGGTGCTTTAACTATAACTGAATGCACTGCGCTACCACCTCACTGCAGCCCTAGCCAAAAACATACGTTTGGACCAGTTTCCAAAAACCAGTCAGAGAGTCTCTTAGCAGCTGAAGAGATAGCTGAAAAGAAAATGGAGTTCAGCGCAGGCCATTACACTAGTCATGTAGAAAAGGTGTCTTTTCTATAAATAATGTCAGGAAATGCACGAACTATCATCTGCCTGAAAATGCCTATAGTACAAAGAGATAGTTCATTTTAACATTCTCAAAGATATACATTTGCTTTCCTGTGACATGTGCCTGTTTAAGGGGAATACCAGTTGAGGTTGCCCGTGAGAAAATTAAGATCCTGCTTTCCTTAATAGTATGTTCCTATACCAAATCACTGCATCTTACACGCATTTCTCCTTTAAAATTTTTGATGCGAGTGAGCCTTCATGCCATGCTTAATCTGTGATATAACCATTTCCCAAGGTGGATTTTGGAAAACTATGCTATAAACTTGAAAGGTAATATTTACTATTTTAGTAGCATTAGTGTAGAAAAACAAGGCAAAGAAAAGCGTCACTGACTCTCACTGTCCAATAAACCCAAACTACTAACTAATCTTTGCAGAGATAATATAACCTTTTACAGTCTTCTAGGTTTTTGTGGTATTTCCTGTGATGGAGTTACTCATTTACCAGTGTGCCCAATCTAATACAAACCACTTTTTAACATTTCGAGTACAAATACCACCTTTTCTTATCAATCTCCTCTTGTTGTCTCACATGTTCTTGTTCATACACACGAATATTTTCTATACCAATTTCTTCACAGAATTCCCGGAAAACAGCATCTTCAACCTTTGAATAAAGGGAAACGGAGCAGAAAACGTTTATACTATTCTGGCACTCATGGAAGTAAAACATTTAGACAACCACTTCATGCTACAGGCTAGAGTTTCAAGGTACTTAAAAACCAGACAATTGGACTACTGAGAAGTAATCTGTACTTGACATTTTCAAAATACACTTTCAGTACAAATGCCAGATACAAGGCACATGATCTGCAAAAGGTAGCTATGATCTAAGCTCTTCTTGACAGCACCTGGTCATTCCAAAGACAATTAAAGTCATCACAGTGTAACCAATTACCCCGGTTTTGCCTGCAGTTCCCACTCAAATGAAGAAGAGAAAGCTGAGTGGTATACAGGATGCTAATCAGATACACCAGGTTTCTTGGTGTAGTTCCATTCTTCATTTTAATTCATTTAATTTCAGGTGATCCATAAGTATGAATTATTATGTTCCATTTATAGCAAAGCCACAGCACAGAATCTCTCATTTCGTAATTATACAGTATATACTAACAAAAGCTTCAGCCAAAACCAGTCCTAAAATTTTAACAAACATTTAAGCAGGGAAATAGGGTATATGGCAGGACTGAAGAAAGAAATTGCAACAGCTTAAAGCCTTTAAAACAAAACTCAATGGACTGAACAAAATTTTAAGAGAATTTTACAGCTCAAAACCCAGTATCTTCTGTATTGTTTTGGTATGCAGGCTTGTTTAACCAGATATCAAATACTACATCAAATCAAGTTTACTACTCAAGTAACACTATTCTTCAGAAAATGATGACCAGCCTCCATTTGCCTTTTTTTTTTTTTTTTTTTTTCAGAACAAGCAGAAGAAAAGCTCTCTCCATGTGGAATTCTTAAGGCCCAAACATAAATGACTATCTCAATGTTTGCAGATGACGGATGTCTGCACTCCCTCATGCCTGTACCACAAGCAAGACAGAGAATTTGGCTCCTTTTTAGATGCAGAACTCCAGCCATACATTAATCCAAGAAAGACTGATGAGAAAGGTTCAGAGGCCAGGAACTAAGTTACATACGTACTATACACCTCAAGTAATTCCAGATAGTGCTGAAGAATCTCTCTTTCTCTAAGAATCTACATTTACACAAGCATCTAGGTGCAGGAATGAGGATTTTCCAGATAGAACTGCAGCACCACTTTTCTACAGTTTGTACCAGATTCCTTTGTTTGGCAAGAGTAGGAACAAGGCAGCTTCCAGAGAGAAGTAGAGTTGAGGTGTTTATTTCTCAGAGGTCAGAGTTATTGTCTACTCCAGTAGAACACAGTATTAAACCCCTCTTGTTTCCAGATTAGGCTTTACTACTATTCACTTCACTCTCCCAGGGTAATCACAGTGCACAGAAAATAAAGCAGAGATATTGGCTACTTCTCAGAAACAAAAAGTAATCTTCACACTAAGCTGCTCTTCATCTACTTTTCTAGTGTATGGTGGTGTAATAGGTCATTATCTAGACATGACACCTGTGGAGTTCAGATAAAAGCAGTCCAGCAGTGCCGAGAACTGTTCGCAGCTCTAGAAAACTGATACCCAGCTCTCTTCCCAATGGTATGGGCATTCCTGATCTATTCTGCCTGTGGGTTGCAGAAGTGATGGATCTTTTCCAGATTAAGAGACACTGATAGAGCACTTTCACGTAGATACTGAACAGGTCCTGCTGTAACTGCAATGAGAACAATTTTCAGAATAGTAGTCACCCATGCACAGACTGTCTACCTAGTGGGTACACTGATTAGTGAGAGATCTGCAAATCTTGTGGGTACATACAGAGTTTAGGTACGTACTTGCTGTCACAGATCCACGTCGTCCAGGAAGACCTCAAAAGAAAGTTACAGTCTAGGCATGCAGTCACACTGAATAACTACCTCTCCACAAAAAGGAAAGATCCTGTAACTACAGTTTCTTACAAAGAACTTAGACAATAGAGTCTGAGAAAGAGCAAGCTGAAACTTATCAAATGTTACCCTCAGGCCATGAAAGACCTAGAGAGTATTCTTCTCGGATTTGATCTATAGTGAAAGTTTGCACTGAGAGTTTTAAAGCTGCGAACTTTAATGGACTGTCCCTGCTCAAAACTAAAAAAATAGGAAATCATATTTATTAGGGGAGCAGGAAAAGGTGTGGGAAAACCAACCCATCTTCTTCAAACTCAAAAATTTTCTCCTACACCAAATGAAATTACAGTGTAAATATTAAGCAAAGCTTCATCTAATATTCAAGAAGTAGATGCATCTGGTTGGTTGGGTTGGTGTTTGGCACATAGAATTCACAGAATTTTAAGGAAATTGATTTGCGAAGCTATGATACATATATTCAAGTGCATTTCTGTTTCCCAGTTACCTTGGTAAGAAAAGTAGAGAATATGGGAAGAGTGTTGGAGTAACTTATAACCCTTGTTGACAAAGTAGTTTACAAAGTTAGAAGTGGTCCAAGTTCTAAAAATTAGCAGGAACAGAAAGAAATTTCTGTAGTACAACAGCATAACCTGTTATATATGACTACGACAGAAGGCATTACCTCATTAATTTTTTTCTGAAATTCTTCCATTTTTTCTTTTCTTTTTGCTATTCCTTCATTCAGCATATCATGCTGAGACTCAATATTTACCAGTTCACTTTCCAGTTTTGATTTTTCCTAGATAGAAAGGAAAAAGATGGCAATTTTTCTTAATAGGATGGTCAACTTTCTACAAATTGAGAGACAGTTCTGTTCCAGATTAACTGTATTTTTTCTGGTTAACATTAAGTATTTTCTTCTCAAATGCCACTTACCCGCTATTATTACTAATTTGCATGCAATGATTACAGTTTTAATAAGTAGAAAAGTAAATTACATTATAAGTATCATTTAACGTGCATTTTGACTTACAGACTTCTGAAGGTTACTAAATGATAAACCAAGCTTACCAGAAATTCAAATTTAAAAACTAAATAGGAAAAGCCTCATGTAAGTTAATTTCTATATATTTTATCAATTCATGAGTCATAACTGCTGTCTGTAAAACTTAAACTGAATTTAAAAAAACCCACTATATAAGGAATTAGTATTTACTTCACTGGTAATTACAGCTTAGGTAAAAAAATACAGTTTTCAACATAAAAATAATAAAGGCTTAGAACTATACCATGTAGAGATTAGCGAGATGTTTCTTTTTAATAAGCTCTAATTCACTCTGTGAATATTTAAGTCGTGTCTGAGTCCCATGGCACTGAGTATGCAACTGCTTCAAATCAGTCTCCTTACGTTTGATCTTCATTAAGTCCTAGAAAAATATTAGGATGGGAGAAAAAGGATTTTTTAAAAAAAAAAAAAAGGTGACTTATTTGGAAATCACTAATTTTTCAGATTCATGCACTACATAAAGCTAGCTTCACTGACACACGCCCCATTTATGGTAAATGTGGATAGCACTGGTCATATTCAATAGTCTTTTTGTAACAGATTTATAAGCACACGCTTGCAAATTCCTGAGTTCCTACTCTATCGCTCCTCCAAACTAACTGGAGGTAATGACAAAGCGTTTTACACTGACAAGCTTTGATCCGTGCACATATTTTCACGCTGACAAAACGTATCATCTTTTTCACTACAAATCTTTAGGTACTTTGAACAACAGCTCTTTTTCCTTGAAGGAACTTTTATCAACAATATTGTCCTGGCTTTCTGTCTCTGTGATGTATGAATCAACCAACCAGTTTAGGACAGAGACTCACGGTGATTATTATTAACTAGAAGAGGATAAACAGCTTTTATGTCCTATCTTCATCCTCTAGAAGTTTTAAAAAACCACCTTTTCAGAAAATCATCTCCCCATAGCTGAATTAAATTAGATACAACTTCTCCTTTATACCTTTTGCAGTTAAGTGCTTTTTAAGAGACCTACCTTTAACTCATGAATCAAGCTATCTCTCCTTTCTTTCATTTTATTAATTTCTTTGTCATCCCAACATCTAGCCTTAAATCTTAAATCACTTGATCCTCCAGAAATCACTCCAGATTTCAAAAACAAAGTTCCATCAAGAGCCACTGTCTGGAAGAAAAAAAGTAAATTAAAAACAAATAAATAAATCTGAACACAAAGCAGCCAAAATATCCCATGAACTACTACAGCAAGATACAGTAGTTAAACGAGTGACAACCATATTTGAGTTAGACTCCAGTTTGTCTTCCCCTGTTCCAAACCTGCTAAAATGAGATACACGAAGCCACAAAAAATGTCTGTTGTTTCTTGGCACTAGTCACATTTTGGTACTATTGCAAATGATCAGAAGAGGAAATGAAATTGTACAATTTCCTTGCATTTAGGAAATTACTATGAGACATTTGTGTATACACTGGCTTGGTAGGTTGCATCTGGCTCGGTAGAGCAAACCAAGCAGTGTGATAACGGAGTGAAGGAAAACAGCTTGTTTGCAAACAGAAAGAGTAAATTTTAGTAAAGGATGTGGGTGTTTTTGTGACTTAACTGGATTCCAAGTAAACACGATTTCATACTCACTTTCAAATTAAGGTTGCTTTAATCAAGATCTTAAATGGTTTACTAAGTGCATAAAAGGGCACTACAGACTGTGACAGCAACAGAGATATGGATAAGAAGAGACAGAGCAGCTTCCAGTACTCAACACAGTCTACATCTACAACTAAGAGATTCTGTCAGATATTTAAAAGATTTTTTGAAAGTAATTCTTCGTAGAAAAGCTAGCAAGGTAAAGTTTGTAATTTTACATCAGTCAGTTTTAAGAACAGGATTATCCTTCCTTTCTCCTCCTCCTCTTCATCAACAGGACCATACCAAGAAACATATTTGGACACTAACCATCCTCCAATTTGCCTCCTTTTCCTAGGAAATCACTTAAACCATACAGTGGAAAATACAACCATGTGAAACATCTGGGGGTTTATCTGTGTGGGAATAGACTAAACAGCATAGTATTCTTCTGTGTTTATCTCCAATACTTTGTAGTATGTTTATAGAAGAATTATGTAAATGGCATCGAATGCATAACTGCAAATGAAAAACATATGCAACAAAATTAATCTTCTTACTTTCAACCTCACTGGTCCATCAAATGCTATTTGTTTTGCTTCTTTAACTGTTTCACAGACCAAGCCATTCCCACTCACAAACTGAATGACTTTTTTCAGTGGAGCAAATGGAGTTTGTACAACGTCCACCAACATTTTAGCTCCTTTTATCTCTCTTAACTTTTCGTTGATTGGTTTCACCTGTAAAGCAAATAAGCGGTATTGAGAATCCATGTTGTAATAGCAAAGGATGTCCAAATCTGTCTGGGGACAGGACGTACAAATCAACGGAACAGGGGTCTCAGTCACTGCAAGACCAGAAACAGATCTCATTTTCATAGTCTGTATATACTATAGTCCTTAAATCTGTACACCTACTCACTGTGCATGAAATACAAATACACTAACGCATGGGGGAATAAACAAGATGACTTCAAGATCTGTGTGCAGTTGCAGGGCTACAATCTCCTTGGGATCATGGAGACATGGTGGGATGGTTCCCACAACTGGAGTGCTGCAGCAGAGGGACAGAGGCTCTTCAAGAAAGACAGGTTGGGAAGATGAGGAGGTGGAGTTGCCCTATGTGTGAGAGAACAGCTGGAATGCACAAAGCTCTGCCTGCAGAAGGATGATGAGGCAATTGAGAGCTCCTGGGTAAGGACTGAAGAAAGAACAGGTGAATGCAACATTGTAGCGGGAGTCCCCCACAGGCCCCCTGACCAGGAGGAACAAGTGGATGAGGCGTTCTACAGACAGCTACAAGCAGCACCACATTCACAGGCCCTGGTCCTCATGACAGACTTGAACCATCCCGATATCTGCTACAGGGGCAACGCAGTGGAGTATAAACAATCCAGGTGGTTCCTGGAAAGCATCGACGACAACTTCCTCACCCAAGTGATAGAGAAGCCAATGAGGAGAGGTGCTCTGCTAGACCTCCTACTCACCATCAAGGAGAAGCTTGCTGGGGATGGTAAGGTC
Organism: Rissa tridactyla; assembly: GCF_028500815.1. Classification (NCBI taxonomy): domain Eukaryota; kingdom Metazoa; phylum Chordata; class Aves; order Charadriiformes; family Laridae; genus Rissa; species Rissa tridactyla. The sequence continues at coordinate 136,729,341 of NC_071466.1, forward strand.
AATAGCAGCCCTGGCTGCAGTGAGCATGAGATAGGAGAGTTCAGGATCCTGAGAGGAGGGAGCAGGGCAAAAGGCAGGCTTGCAACCCTGGACTTCAGGAGAACAGACTTCGGCCTCTTCAAACACCTGCTTCATAGAGTCCCATGGGATAAGGCCCCAGAACAAAGAGGGGGCCAAGAATGCTGGTTAATATTCAAGGACCACCTTCTCTGACCTTAAGAGCTATGATCCCAATGAGCAGGAAGTCAGGCAAAAATGCCAGGAGGCTTGCATGGATAAAAGAAAAGGAGCTCCTGGCAAAACTCAAACACAAAAAGGAAGTATACATATGGTGGAAGCAGGGACAGGTAACCTGGGAGTAATACAGAGGCACAGTCCAAGCACAACAATATGCAGTTAGGAAAGCCAAAGCCCAATTGGAATTGAATCTGGCAAGGGATGGCGAAGAAATGGCTTCTGTAACTATAAAGGTGATAAAAGGAAGGCTAAGGAAAACATGGGCCTGCTGCTGAATGAGCCGGGGAACCTGCTAACACTGGATACGGAAGAGACTGAGGTACCAAATTCCTTCTTCACCTCTGTCTTTACTAGCCAGACTGGCCTGCAGGAATCCCAGGTTCCAGAGACCAGGGGAAAGTCTGGAACAAGGAAGACATCCCCTTGATGGAAGGGGATCAGGTCTGGGAATGCTCCAGCAAACTGGACATATATAAATGCATGGGCCCTGATGTGATGCAACCACCAGTGCCGAAGGAGCTGGCTGATGTCATTGCAAGGCCACTCTCAATAATCTCTAAATGATCACAGCAACCAAAAGAGGTGCCTAAGGACTGGAGAAAAACAAGCGTCACTCCTGTGTTCAAAAGGGGACAATAAAGAGGATCCAGGGAACTACCGGACTGTCAGCCTCACCCTGACGTCTAGAAAAGTGATGGAGCAACTAATCCTAGAAACCATTTCCAGGTACATGAACAACAAGAAAGTCCTGGAGCATGGATTCACCAAGTTGGTCATGTTTGACCAACCTGATAGCCTTCTACAATGAAATACTGGCCTGTTAGACAAGGGGAGAGGAGTGGATACTGTCTATCTAGACTTCAGGAAGTCTTTCAACACTGTTTCTCATAAGGGTCCTCATAGAGAAGCTGATGAAATATCGGTTAGATGAACAGACAGTCAGATAGAATGAAAACTGGGTGAACAGACAGGCCCACAGGGTGGTGACTGGTGGCACAAAGCCCAGCTGGAGGCCAGTAACTAGCCATGTCAACACTGGGACCAACCCTGTTTAACATCTTCCTTAATTATCTGGATGATGGGGCAGAGTGTACCCTCAGCAAGTTTGCTGATGACACCAAACTGGGAGGAATGGCTGATATGCCAGAGAGTCAAGCTGCCATCCAGAAGGACCTGGGCAGACTGGAGAAGTGGGCTGACAGGAACCCCATGAAGTTTACCTCGTAAGTGCTTTGCCTTAACACTTACGCCTATTTTAGTTAAGCTTAAACGAGCCAAGATTTATAAGTGTATTAACTTGCTGATGACAAAAAAAAGAAAAATGTACTTACATCAAGGTAATCCAAAGCAAGAAAAGTTTCAGGTTCAGCTCTTTCTTGTTTTAGGAACTGAATGCAATCTCTTGCTGTTTTTTCAGTGGCAACAACAATAGCAGTCATGTATTTGCTGAATACCTTGGTAACAGCAAGCTGGTATTTTTTATGAATAGGATGACATAAGTCGAGCAGCCTTCCAAACTGAAGATAGAAATATAGAGAAATAGTAATATGTTATTTAGATATCAAATAATATTTCTGCATACAAGATACTGAAGGAGTAAGAGGAGAATGTGTTACCTATCTACCAGCTGCACTCTCTTACAATGTCTGCATATCAGAAAAAAAACTGTATCAGAAAACATACAAAAAAAAGACATATCAAAAAAAACTGTAGCAGTCATCAATCCAAACAGCAAAGCATGCCATCAAAATCTGAAGGGATTTAATTTTGTCCCTGAGGTTACAGTTACGTATCTCAATGTTTTACTCACATTCTCTAGCATACGCTTCTAGAAGTATGACAACAGCAATGTTAGCTAAGCATCTTTTTTGGAAAGAAAGAATCTAACCCACAATAAGATCTCTGAATGGCAATAAGGTCTTAAATAATAGAACTGTAAGCTGGAAAATGGTAGCAAGTGAGACAGTATTCCAGTTTCAACACAAAAAGGAAGTATCTGCCTACTTTAGTAGCATGAAAAGAAGGAAAACTGGTCTTCTTGTACTGCATAGTCCAAATAATCAAGCCTGTTTTGCCATATATTGAAATAACACCTCCACAGATAAAACTAATCAGTTCTTTGCTGTACATGCTCCCTAAAGATACCTTTTGTTCCATTTCTGTAATTGTAGGTAAAAATGACCTTTCCCTGAATGATTAAAGCTACTAATGCACTTTCTGAACATTAGAACCTGTACATTTATGCAAGATCAATTTTTCTGCTTGTTGACATACAGCTACTGGTCTCCTCTTGCATATCTACAGTTTTAGCCTTCTCAAATTTAAACAAATGAGAACAGGAAGACAAGTGGTAAGAGTTGTATATGACAGGTCATCAGCAGTATTATCTCATGAATGATGTAACTGAGATAATTACCAGTAGATCAAATCACAGCCTACTATGACCTACTTTCCTTCCTTTCTCTTGACAAATGTTCTCCCATTTCTGAAAAACAGCAGAAGCAAGGCTAACACCCAACACCAAGGTCTTTATTTAGTTCCCTGGTTTTCTTACACAGTGTCACCTACTTAATGTTTCTATCTGCAGCTCAGACACGTAATGTTTCAGACACGCAAAACTATACAGAGGATCTATATACATTCAGTTCAGACACACGCATTTAAGTCCAGATGGAATGCCAAATTTCAGTGAAAACAAATATTGAAAGCCCAACTGAATCTATAACAATAGTAATCTTGCCAATTAAAACTACCAGTGTAGGAATGTAATTTTGAAAATTATTGTAAAAACTGTAATCAGCTGCAAAATGTACTTTGTTGCAAATCCATGAAAATGCACGTGTCACTCATACAGCAGCAATCACATCGCTGCATGGCTATTCCAGTAACTGGAATGTTCACGAACTATTACAAGAATGTTTTAACAGAAGAACAGAAGCTTTAAAATGGATATAAGAACTGAACACTTAGAAACAGTATGCCATTTTTTGCCTATGAAATCAAGAGGACAGGCACCAAGGTTTCCTCCAGTTCAGCCTGAGTACTTTGCGGACTACCAGAAGATGAAATGCATCATGACCCTTCCATCCTGAGACTTTAACTTGGATTGCATTCAGTAATCTGGAACTAGTACACCAGAGTGTAAGGAGACGCTCAGAAGCAACTCTGATGCCTCACATGCTGGTGTTGAAGCAGATATCATTAAGACTCTCTGTGATAGGATAATCTATGTAATCAATTTGACTTATCTAGTTTTTATTTGTTAGAAGCCATCACATCTGTATGTACTCTTAAACTTGCAGCTCCTGAAGGAAAATGACAGAGAACGTTCTGAACTTCATCCCTCCCCTAAGCCAGCAAGGTATCGCCAGTCTGATTCAGTTCTTTTCAAATAGGGATACAATGCAAAGTGTGAGCAAAAAGAGATATACCAAACATGTTTTTGATTTTTTGGAACGCCTTGTTAACATGGATAAAAAAATTCTGAAAAACAGCTGAAAAACAAGTTTCTTAATCTCTTGAGAAAACAATAGGATTAGACTTCCATGATTCTGAGGAGGTTCTGCAAAACATGAAGCAGCAAAGAAAAAGAACAATTGAAAACATTTTTTTTTTTAAATGTTCTTATGGCAGCACACAGAAGCAGAGATATATCATCTTCTAACCATTTAAAAAAAAAAAAAAAAAAAAAAAAAAGAAGATTTCCAGCTTGTACATCTCAACTGACTGTATATATCAAAAAGGACTGCTTTTACTGAGACATCCTCAGGGACCAACTATTCAATTGATTAGATTTATCAAAAAGTTTTTATTTGGAATGACTTCCTAACCTTGAAGTAAACATGTTTAAGTAAATATGCCTCAGAAACCAACCAATGTCTGCTGACAATTCAGAATCAATACACAGAACACTTAATGGCATTATTGAAGAGTACTTTAAGTACTGATAAACAAAGACAGACCACTTGGTAACATAAAAAACGTCATGCATCTAAGAAAAATTGTTCTTTGGAAGAAGTATTCATTCTGGAACAAATGGTCTCACAGTTGAACTTCCCTTCACTTGTTTAAAATAAGTAAGTAAAAAATATGTTTGAGGACAGAAGAAAACAAAACCAAAAAGACAAAGTAAATAAATCAAAACACCACAAAATCAAACAAGATCAAAATTATTCTTTCATGTAAGCAGTAATCTATTTGTGAAAAAATAATGATAGCATATGCTACTATTCCTTCAGTAATACTATTTCACTAAGTACACTCAAGCAAGCATACAATTCAAAATAATATTCAAAACAGTCCAATTTACTCTAGTTGCTTACTCAGTCTAAGACAGAACTCTTAAATCTTAATTCTAAAATAAGGCATTTAAATGAGGCCATTCAATTACCACAGAATCTGGATATAGTCTTTTGAGACTTTCCAGTATCTCTGCTCTCATTTGCTGACGCCTTCCTTCATGGTAATCAATTTTGGCATTCTGAAGTTCAGCAACTATTTTGTTCAATTCTTCATTCACTTCAGCTATTCGTATTGTTGAATTTTCAATTTCCTTAGTTAGCACTTCCTCTTGCTGTTTTTTCTCTGCTAAAGACTCTCTTTGAATGGAAGCAAAAATAGGAGAGCGATTTACTATTTCATTTATACAAGCTTTTAGCTTATAAAATTAGTCATTCTGTGGTCACAGACTATGATAATCATTAAAGATTTTATGTATCTATGAGAAGATACTTATTATACATGTTGCATTCTATAGTCTAAGCTATTTTTAAGGTTTCAAAATTGAGTTCAAGTGAGAGATTTTACCTGTGCAATACGCAACCATACTGTTTTATCCTCCATCAGGAGAAGGTCTGATATTGTAAACCTAAGAAGGACTGAGAATTCTTATGTAAAATTACAACTCGCCTTATGCACTTCCAAAGTCACTAAGGCTCTACCACACTCTACTACAACTACTTAATTAAAATAACTTTGCATCACACCAATCACAGTGGGTCTGCTGCTCCCTGTCCGTGGCAGAAATTTATTCAGTACACAGACAGCATTAAGCCAAAGCACGCGTTACAGATGCGTAGAAAAGATACAGACACAGAAAACACAGGTTGAGAAAAAAAATCTGGAGATCACCAACTCCGACCTCCTGCACAAAACACCGGCAAACATCACAGTTATTTCAGGTTGCTCAATGAAAGGCTTATATACCTTATTGCACAAAGGGTAAAAATCAGGTAGAAAACAAGACTCAGGAAGCAAGAACTGAGCTGTGCTCCTAATACTCAATGTAAATATTAATTGCTTCCTAGAGCTGCACAACTACAGTACTGCCTTGCTCTCTCACCCAGAATTTGTACACTAATAGATCCATACCCTACCTGTAGTAACAATTTGCACACCTACAAGAAATCAGAAGCAATTATGACATTGGTTTCAAACAAAATGTGGATGAGTCATCATATTTCCTACTTTATTTTGACAGCTGAAGTAACTGAAATATTAATTAGAATTAGTATGAATTCTAATTCTTATTAAAGTTTGAAAAGAAAAATAATTAGAAACCTGCTACATTAATTTGAAAATACATAATACACAAGAAATATAATCAGGTTTTAATTTTTCTTAACATACGTGCATATCTTAACATATTCTTCCAACTTCTCTATCCGTTTTTTATGCTCTTCTATCCGTTCCACAGTCTGTTTTATGCTTTCCTATGCAATTGCAAATAGAACTTGTTAAAAACAAACCAGAGGAAAATGAGTTTTATAGCACGATACAAAGCTCTTAATTCAGAACAAGTACCAAGACAGATATTTTCTGCCTTGTTGATATTTCATGATGAAGTAATAGCATCTCTTTTTCAACAGTAGACACTGAATTGTACCATGAATAATAAAGGAAAATTATTTTATTAAGGCCGTTATTGGATTTTTCATGTTTGGCTACAGTTCAGAGAAAGCCTCTTCAGCATAAAGAATCATGTCACCATCAAATAAAACAACTTTAAACACAGTGTTAGTAAATTATAGGTGCTAAAAAATAACAATGTGCTTTTTTTGGCCCGAGATTAACAGAAGCTTTTTCCTAAGGACAGAGAAGTTGACGTAGAGGTTCTAACCTGACACAAAAGCACTGTACTAAAAAACAAACAGTGAAATAAGTATTTTCAATTACTCAAATTGAATAAAAATACATTAACTAAAGCAAACGAAAGACAAAATACAGTTGTTACCTACACATTTTATTAAACCTTAATTTTACTTCTGAACTGCTTGTGACCTTTTGACTAGCTCTAGGGATGGAGAGTCCGCAATCTCTTTGTACACCCACTTCAACGTTTGACAATCCTTGAGATGAAATAGCTTACCTAATAGCTATTTGGAATTTCCTGTGTCCTAAGTTGTGCCTGTTGTCTCCCATCCTATCACTCTGCACTTCTAGAAAGAGCGCGGCTCTATCTTATTCATCCCCTCCCATTAGGTAACTGCAGACAGCGATAAGGTCTCCCCTTCACCTCTCCTTCTCCACACTGAACAGATCCAGTTCTCTCAGCCTCTCTTCGTAAGCCAGGTGCTCCAGCCCCAGCCAACTCATTGGCTCTCTGCTGGACTCACTGCAGTATGCCAGTATCCTTTTTTATGTTTATCAGCCCAGAGCTAGACACAGCATGCCAGCTGCGGTCACAAACATGCTGAATTGCGAAGCGTGATCACCAAATGTCAGTAGTACAGGTAAGTAATGCCAACATTGAATGGTCAGACATGCATTTTATGAATTCCCAAGTATCCCTGTATTCCCTCTCAACAACACAACAGGACTTGCAGAGTTTTAGAAGCACAAGCAATAGAATTTATTTCACTTCTGGATACTAACTAGATTTTCCTGGTAACTAGGACTTCAAAAAGAAAAAGTAGTACTGTATCAAGAGCAAATGGATGTACCAAGTATTAACTTAGATATCATGGCAAGGATGGCTCTACATCCTCATATGCAATAGAATATAGGCTTTTCCATACACGCAAGTTTATATGTACAAGAATGAAGTGTTAGGAACTCTAGAACTGGTAGTGTCTCGTCTGATGGATTTTTCATTTTTCTCAACACAAAAAGTCCCCTCCAAACGTTGACTCCATAACTAAGCGGTGAAGAAATGCATGCTGCCTTTCTAACTTCTTAGTAGGTGACAAAACTGCAAGGTTAACATAGTTTGGGAAAAAAAACCAAACCACCTAATAGAGCAAGGTTTATAGAAAAAGACAGATCATCAGCTAAGCTTCACTCTCTTCTATCAGAAGCATAATGCCAGGCTGAACAACGAGTTGCGAAATAATTTTTCTAAAAAGAGAGCATCAGGCATGGTGACCAAGTCATAATGAAAAATGTAGGTATTTTATTATTACCTGTTTGGATCTGCAATGATAAAAGAAATCAGAAACAAAATGACAGCAATGATCCGTATTCACACCAAATACCCTGCCTATGAAGTGCAATAGAACAGCAGACACCAAGGAGATTTTTCCAACTGCAACACACTAATACACACAACTGACCTGAAAACCATCTCAGCAAAAAGGTAGCTGTGATCAAAATGAGCCCTGAAAGGGCGAGTGTCATACAGATAGACAGCAGTGGTAAGACATCTCAGAAAGAAACACTACGCTTATAAAAACAGGAACTGATTAAAGTTCAGCACACTTTCTGAGTAACCATAAAATATTAGAGCCAAAGCTTTCAAAACCAAATCTCCAGTGTGGGCCCACGCAACCACTATCTGAACAAATTTAGAAGCCATTTTGCTCAATGTGTTGCAATATGAAAACTGAACTAACGCTTGCAATGTATCTCCTTTGCTGATGATTTGTTTATGTCAAAGCACTAAACACATTTATATAGACATTTATACCAGAGGGAGGGGTAGAGAAACATTTTTCTCCTTAAAAGACAATTCTAGCTTCATACAAATACCTCAACTTCTTTTTTCTTCCTCCAATTAAGTTTCAGCCTTTCTTGATCCGCTTTTTCTTCCCAACGAAGTTTTTCTAGCTGCTGGGTTAGTGTAGCTACTTTCTTTCTTGCTATTTCCTTTAGCTCTTTATAGCGCTCCAACTGGACAAATAGCATAAAAAAAAATAATAATTACTCCATCCACTGAATGTGGGAAGACTCATATTGTTACAGCCTCAATTAGTAATTGCTACTTCATCATAATTAAGATTATGAAAATCACCCAATTTTCCAGAACCCTTCTAGCTACTAACTGCATTATCAGAAGTTATATTTTACTAGAGAAAGATTCAACTGGAAGGTTATACTTAGTAGTTCTTGCCTACAGTCTTGTTTTAGACCACTAATGACTTATTTGTCAGGGAAGTTCATAAAGTTTACAGTACTTCACAGTTAAGGTAACAGCAAGATTTTGCACGGCCCAAAATTAGTGCAAGTTTTGGTATTTAAAATTACAGCATTCTCATGTCTTTTTGGTTTTACAGCATTCTAAACAATCCTGCAAAGTTACGACTAACTGACCAAATGCTTCTGAAGTCCAGAGTAGGAAGATTCACAAACTAAAAGAAAAACCATGCAACCTCTCCATGAATTGATCAGAAACTATTTTAAGGAAGAGAGAGGAGAAAAGCAGCTAACAGTTTTAAAAGTGTTTCTGGCTATATGGTTGCAATGATAGCTTCTTCAAATGTGAATTTACTGTAGAGCGATGCAGTCCTTTTCTTCTAAAACAATTTAAAATAGCTCACAAGTGAGCTACCTCAATTTTAGATTCTGACCCACAGTAGATAGTATGTATACCAGCAAGTCTTGTTTTCATTTTTGCTGTCTTCGTCTTTTTTCCTAACTGAAGACAGTATTTCTGTACCTCAGCTGACAACGGCAGAGAGATCATTAGAAATTCCAGGTTATTGGTAAAACAATGGTTTCTCCATCATCAGCGAGGATTTTTGGACTTCACTAGTAAACAGTACTTCTTGGCTTCCCAATTCACCTGACTTTCTCTCAGCTCAATACGTGCTTCTCTCTGCAACCTCTCCTCTTCAGTTTTCTTCTCAAATGTTCTCCATGCCTTCTCAATATCATTCAGTTCTACCTCTAGTTCTTTTATGTTCTGCTTTTCCTTATCACAGGATTTCTCTTTGTCCCGTAGTGATTTTTTAGACATTTCTACTTTCTTAATTTGGTAGGAAGTGTTTTCCTTTGCTTTTATATAGAGGGGTCTCTGCTGAATCAGTGATGCTTCCAGAGTCCTAAAAAAGAAAATCCCAAAAAAACAACCGCCAATAAACCAAACCCAAAACAAACAAAAAACCCACCCAACAAGCAACCACAAAACGCATCCAAAGCAACAAAACCACACCAAAAGAAAAAGAAAAAACAAAAGGAACAACCTCCTCCCAACCACACATGCAAGCAAATAATCAGCTGTTGCCTGCAAGGTTATATATCCACAGGTGATTCCCCCCTGCCTCCCCCCACTATCCACTGAAAATAGGAACGTAAGAAGCGAAGCACAACCTTTTAAAAAATTTAATAGAAAACAGGTATTTATATAATGAAATTACTGACAACTTAGGCACGGTGGTGGAGGTGAAATCAATATCTATATATTACTTTAGTAAACTGCTACAAACTGACTTCCATAGTGTTGAGGTTATCACCCAATTGCTTTAACAGGAAATGCATGCCTGCCAAGCAATTCCCAGTGCAGGCTATGCTTTAACTCAACTATCGGAGAATCTAATTGGAAAACCTACTTCATTTCTCTTTCCATGTGCTGTTGGTCTCTGTTCAGTACACCAAGCACTTTTTTCTTGGCTCTAAATTCATCTTCTGCTGTAGAAAGAGACTCTTTCTTGATACTAGCCTCCATATTCTTTTCATCCAAACTATTTTTCAATAAATTAATGTTTTTTTCATTGTGGTAAAGCCGGAAAAGCTTCAGCTGTATCCTCTCTTCATCCAGATCCTTGAGAAGCATCTGGTAATGCTCTGCCTACCAACATTAAAATTTTATTTATGGTTTATAAAAAGGATTTTTAATCACTAGCGATCTAATTTCAAGTCCAAAGTGATGTAAGATGAGGTACCAGTAGCCATAATTCCAGTTACGTGCACTAATCATAAAACTTAAACATGTAAGTTAACAATTATAAAGGCAATTCTACTTTTGTTTATTTAGATTATATGTATTCCTCTATCTTTTCACATTATACTAAATTATTATATGTTATGCCATACTGAAATACATACTAGGTGAAAAACAACAGAAGTTGGCTTGGGTTTTTTTTAAGAAAACCTGTATTTAAGTTCATAAAATATGTGAAAGATCTTAACATGCAAAGATGGAACTTTGAGTTACCTCCTCTTTCTCTAACTTTGCTTGTTTGCGTTCTGCTGCAACACTTTTTTTCTTGTTATAATTAAACTGAGCATCCTCTTCTGCTTGCTGCATTTTTTTCTTTTTTTGTTCATATTCTTCAGCATACTCCCATGAATTACTGATCTGTTCAAAAAGTTGAGTTCTCTCCTTCGGCTTCTTCAGCGCAATTGATTCTACCGTGCCCTAACACAAATTTGCCAAAAAACAATAAATAACACAGCACTGTAGATCATTATGTTGTCTAACGATTAATTTTTTCTCTAAGAGCATGTAGTACAGATTTACCTCCCTGATACAGATATGGTTAAGAGTTGGATGAAAATACTTTTAGATTCAAACCCAATGAAAAGCTTAGTACCAAAAGAATTATCACATAGCCACCTCACCTAATTAAATCACATCACTAAAAATTCCAGAATGTCAGATAAGGGCTATGAAAAACACCTTCAAAGTAAATCAACCTGCACAAATCAGTGAGCAGTATCAGAATGACAAATCTTGTTAGCCTCTTTAAAGGAACTAAAATTCATTTTCAATGAAAAATAAACTAACACTCCCCCCCCATATTATTTCAAAAGCAAAACAGCTGAAATCAGTGCACCAGAAGATTACATAAGTCCCAAAGTTAATGGGTGCACAGTTTTTGTCCATGTGTTAGCTGCTCAAATCTTCACTGATCTGAAGGAATTACCATTTTCAGTAAAGTGTAGGAAATAAGCTTTGTGATTTTATCCTACTTGTATAGTGGGTAAATGCCCTTATCGTAGAAATTATTATCACAATAAGAATCCACATATACAGTTTCCATAAGAGGGGAAAAAACAGTTCCTACTTGGGAATTTTCCTCAGCAACTGTGAGGAAGACAATCCTGTGGATTATACTCATCGTAAGTACCTGACATTTCAGACCTGTATCATTAAATACTTGTGACCTAATAACCCAGTAGGATTTTTGATCCCTCAATTTTAACAAAAAACCCTATACATTTTTATGGATCCTGACTAATAGGAGTGTTTTAAGATGAAATTATCTTTTCAAACTTATCATACTCCTAGAATTTAATACACTAAACATTTATAAGTAGAGACTCACATTGTCTTATATACTCTGAATAACACAAGTACTCAATTTCTTCCAGATTAGCTGCTTTCTTACCAGTGCACTCACATACGCACAAACCCCATTATTTCCATTATGACCATGGCTGAGGTCAGGAAAAAACATATTGAAGTTAGCTAAGGGTGCCCTCTTTTCTGTCAAATACGTAACTGTGTATTCCCATGAAATAATCCCAGAGGCTTTTATTTTCCTTATGAAGTACCTTAAATGCTCACCTGAAAAATAAGACAGTTCCTAGCTTTGACAAGTATGCCTATTTTTTCAAGCTCAGATACATAAGCAGATCGGCTGATCAATTTATCATTGAAAAAAAATTCAGTACAACTACCTAGAGCAGGAAATAAGAAAAAAAAAATTACTATAAAATGGCTAAAACACAAAATCCATAGGCAAAGAACAAAACTAGTGGAACAATTTAACTGAACAATTTCCTCAAAGAAGAAAATAGATTTCAATTCTTCCCTTAGTCATTTCAATAATTTCATTTTTCTGTATGAAAACTCTAGTTGCATACTTATAAAAGGTATTGACAGCTGCTTAAGTGCTCGTGCCTGCAGCAAGGTGTCAGACCCCATTTTATAGAGCCTACACCACCTACACATTCCAAGTGAAAATCTACTGATCACAGTACGAAGCAAAGAACATATATTAATCACTTGTTTAATTTTCAACTTTGCCCCAGTATGTTTTTTCAACTATAACACTTGGCTGTCAAAATGCTACTGAAGTACCATAAGAAGTATTGCAATACTCATGGGCTTAATCCGCCCAAATACAAAAGAATATTAGACACCTGGAATTCAAAGTGAATATTCTTGGTCTCCATTTTTACACATAAGACAACAGAACTTACATGCAACAGAGCCTAGTACCTACCACGGATAACTCTTGAAAATGTTTTTTCTTCCCCATCTTCTTCACAATATACCATCTTCACACTAGCTGTAGAAGAAACTGGTTTTCCAACATGCGCTCCATGAATAAGTTCTCTAACACTTTTAACTCGCAAATTAGATGCCTTTTCACACAATGCAAAACTAACAGCATCCATTATGTTAGATTTTCCTTCAAAAAATAAAAATTAAAAAAATTGCTTTGACATGGCAGAAATGAAAGTAGGCCCTTGATTAACAATTAACTAAAAAACATATGCATAAATGCAACAGTCTTTATTAATTCTATATTTCATTGAGGAAAAAGTATTGCACATAATAAAGAAACACATTTCTAAGATGTAACACACTGGCAGCAGATAATAAGCCTGTTTGTAATAAAAATCATCACAGAACTAATTTGTTCTTTGTTCAGCCTTGTTGAATAATTTTTTTATATATATATATTGGTTTTTTAAACACAGGCATATCTAAAGGTCCCTACTTAAACTGAGTGAGCAACATCATAATCCTTACTTGGCAGTTTCCTTCATATAACACAGTCAGTGAGGTTTGCTGCATAACCACTCTATCATATAACTAGAACTCCAGTGTTCTAAAGAACACAAGTATTATCCGAGATCCATTCATCACAGCAAAGTTCTCTGATCATACCCCTTAGACAAAAATTCTCTTCACTGAATCCTCTTTTTGCCTTTCCCCTTTAGTCCTGAGCATTTCTGTTGACAGCTCAATTAGTTTCTGCTTTCAACCTTGCTACTTTGGCAATATTTTGACTTATTCTACAAAATATCAGAAAAGAAAGAATACTAGGGGGTAAATAGATGAACAAAAAACTCAATTCAGACATTACACAATATTAACAATTTTTCTTCCTGGATTCATCTATAAAATGTGTTCAGATTTAACTGGAAGAGTACCTGGAAAACATATGCATAATTTTGAGACTTTCCAATTTGAAACAGTGAGGACAGGATGACAAAGAATATGATAATAAAGCTAAGCAAATTATTTACATACATAGAACTCACTTTAATTAGATAAGCAAAGAAACAACGTGATCTAAAAATCTAACTCACGAACTTAATCATTAACAGACTGGGAAAACTAAGACCAAATGCTAAGCCCCTTGTGGCTCTTTGTTAGGACAGCCCTCACCTCCTATCGTATTGTTCTCTGGCATATAAAAGATAAAATCCCATTTGTTGAATGGAACTTTCAAAAGAAGTGAATCAAATTTTAAAAAGTTCCAGCACCCATAGTATAACAATGTGGAGTCCATTCTACAAGTGGAGGCTGTTGCACGCTAAATTAGAGCTATTACCATCCTGCAAAGCTACTCTTTCCCAGAGGCATTTACTCACACAGCAAATACCACAGACTCAAATCAAGAAGGAGCTTTCCATTACTACAATTTACAATCCAGAGTATTAAAGTAAAACCATCTTTATGTGACATTACTAAGCTGAACTACAAACTGGAGTAGCACAGGCAAGGTGTGCTGTTTGCAAACCACTCATTCTACAATGGCTGGAAAGAACAGAGAAGACAACTAGAAATGTAAATTCCTTCAGCCACCCTGCCTCTGTCCTTCCATGCTGGAAAAACCTATACTTTCAGTTAAAGAAGCAATGGCAGATCAGGAGCCTCCAAAACTTTGCCTGTGCTGCCGCTCCCTCGGGTGCATATGAAGAGACTTTAAACAGGCCCGTAAGTCTTTAATTCCCCTCCTCAAAGCCCTGCAACTCTACTCCTCCGTGGGCAAGCTATCACCACCTATGCAGTGCAGCCATCCTGGCCTTATTCTTGGGCCTGCACCCATGTAGCTATTACTTCCTCCTTGTCAGGCCCAGGGTGTTCACAGAAAAGACACAGCAAATACCCCAAAATGGAAACCTAAATCCTGATGAGGAAGCAGGATTACCTACCACCTGCTGACCCCTCCTCCCACCCCCCAGCCTGCTACCTGATCCATTGGGCCCGATGATGCAGTTGAACCTCATGAAGGGGCCGATAAGCTGCTGCCCCCGCCATGACTTGAAGTCCTTCACCACCAGCAGCTTCAGGTAACCCATCCCTGCACCACCGGGCGAGGCGGCACAGAGACCGGTAGCCCGTGAACTCCCCCCACCAAGATTTAAATAACCAACGAGCGTATTTTACTAATTTATTTTCTGGGGGAGGTAAAACCCCCTCCGCTTGCCCTCGACCCCCCAACCCCGCCTCTCCCCTCAGCAGGCGGCAACACCACACCCGCAATGACCGCCCGCCTCGCGCTCCTGGCCACACGGCCCGGCCACCCTCTCCGCGCGGAGGGGGCGGGGGAAGCGGGGAGGGGGCGGGGCTCCCGTTGCCACGGCGACCCGCTGTGTTTGCCCCGGCGGCGGGCGCTTCTGCCGGGCCGCGCTTCGCTCCCGGTCGCCCTTCTCGGCGCCATGAGCTGGCCGGGGCTGCAGCGGGAGCTGCGGGAGGAGGCCGCCGCCCTGGAGTGGCGGCGGCAGCGGGAGCTGCAGCGGCAGAGCCGCATCTTCAACGCGCGAGTCCGGACCATCGGGGTGAGGGCGCGGCCCAAGCCCCCGGCGCAGCGTGGGAAGGGATGGCGCCACCCCACCCCCCCTCCACCCTGCTGCGATATGTCGTCCTGAGGAGACCGGTCTAAAGCGGGGGGGACCCCTGGGGCAGACTGGGGTAGGGGGGGTGATGCAGCCGCCCCAGCGGTTGCGGGGAGCGCGCGCCCCCTCAGCGCCTTCTAAGTGCTTGCGAGCACGCGCGGTCCCGGGTAAAGGCGGGAAACCGGGAGAAAACGCCCTGGTGGGTCTTTTAGAGGGCTGATGAGGCGCTTTGAAAAAGTTGTGCTGGTGAAAGCGACTTGAGATTCTCCGGGTATTGTCAACACTTATTTTTGGCAGCTGTTGCTAGAGTTTGTTTGTGTGTGAGAGAGCACGAGGGGGACTTGTGTCTCGATGCTATAGGGTTCAAAGGCAAGATTTCATTTTTCCTTAATAGGAAGGAAAGATCAAGACCTGTGTTTCAGTGTCTGTGTAGGAGTTTAATGTAGCATGCATGTAGTGTGGCCAGCAGGACCAGGGAAGTGATTGTCCCGCTGTACTTGGCACTGGCGTGGTTGCATCTCGAGTACTGTGTTGAGTTTTGGGCCCCTCACTACAGGAGGGACTTTGAGGTACTGGAGCATCTCCAAAGAAGAATAGTTAAGCTGGTGAGGGCCCTAGAGAACAAGTCTTACGAGGAACAGCTGAGGCAATTGGGGTTCTTTAGCCTGGAGAAAAGGAGGCTGAGGGGAGACCTTATCGCTCTCTACAGCTACCTGAAAGGAGGCTGTAGCCAGGTGGGGGTTGGTCTCTTCTCCCAAGTAAGAAATGATAGGACAAGAGGAAATGGCCTCAAGTTGCACCAGGGGAGGTTTAAAGTGGATGTAAGGAAAAATTTCTTCACAGAAAGGGTTACCAAGCATTGGAACAGGCTGCCCAGGGAAGTGGTGGAATCAACATCCCTGGAGGTATTTAAAAGACATGTAGACATAGTGCTGAGCGACATTGATTATTGGTGTTTTGGCAGTGCTAGGTTAACGGTTGGACTTTGGAAGAGACAACTTCAAGATCATCAACAAAAACGATTCTGTGATTCTGTGCTTTGCTTTGGGGTAAGCCAGAATCCTTGCGGACTCAGCTCACGCAATGGGGTGTAAATAAATAAGTGGTTTTTACCTTTCTGCGGTGCAGATACTTCCCTCATCTGTTTCTCACTAGAAGCTAGAATCGGTGCTGTGAGAGATTTATTGCTGAAAGGGATCCTGCAGTTGGTTCCTAGTTTGCATCAGGCAAAATAGGACATATCCATCAGGCCATGTTTATGTATATGGAATTAATTGATGTGTCTGATTTTTCCTGACAATGTAATATAGAAATTCTCAACTAATGAAAATCGGTATTTCTCTATGTACTTTATTGAGCAATACTGAAGTACACCGTCTGAAGGTCTTTCTCAAATACTTTAGCAGAACTAACTATCAGACAGGTTTTGATAGGTCCATTTACATGAGACAAACATCTAAAATGAAGGAGAGCCCGTTGGAGAAATTTAGTAAATATTTTGATTCATGTCATTTGATGTACCTTATTGCTTGGCTGAACAATGACTGCTGACAGAAGGGGCTATTCTTTTACTTTGATCTTAGGCCAAGTCCAAAGCATGAAGAGTCACAAATTTATACAGAGATATACTACATCAGCATTTCTGATGTGGATTTAGATTCTTTGCTTTCTCACTGTCTTTCTCACCAGTTTAGCTGAGCAGCTATCTCTAACAAAATTAAAAATTCAAGGCAATATTTGATTTAGAGCACAAATCCTTTTGATTGACTTTTAAATTGAGTAGTTTAAAAACATGGAGATAATATACTGACTGGAAAGCAGAACAGGAACTGAGATTTTGGTTTTTCTCCTTGACTAGTTTTATTATTACTTTGACTTCTGTATCTGTTTCCTCATCTGAGTAATGGAAAAGTAAGATACCGCTCTCTTCACTTAGAGTTTTAAGAGTTTATCCTCAGTCAATCAGTAATTTCCCAAGAGTTCAGATGAGTAGTCCAAATGAAAAATTACTTTCCATTTATATATGAACTATTATACATAAATACAAGTAGATTAAAAATTAGCTGCTTCAAACTGTTCATAGTAAGGGATTTATTATTTTAATGCTTAAAAGTTAAATCTGTAGCTTAATGGGACTAGGAATGGTTGTTTTAGGGATCTATTCTTGTCAAGTGAAAGCTGCTCAAAAGGGGGAGAGCTGATAGTGTAGCTGAATTTACACACACAAGTCTCACAATGACTCACCTGTATTATTGCCAGAAGTTACTAATGGAGTCATATTGAATTTCTCTTAACAGGGTTTCCTATAGTACAGTGAAAGCTTGGTTTCCCAAGTGAGACCTCTAAATGAGTTGATATGTATGCCCACAACTCCATTGTTTTTGGACAATTATACCCTATAGAATTTTTTATGCTTTCACTCCTGCTTACAGATGTACCTCTTTGCCTGATTGGTATAGTCAGTAGTCCTTTACAGCATTAACATATATTTTCAGCCATGATCTGTTTAGGTCTTTCTGTCTTGAATAGTTTTTAGTCAAAGGCTATCAAAATAGTTTACCAGTTTCTTGAAGAATTTTCATTGTTTTTTGATAAATCTTTCAAAGACATTAAGTGACTTGACCAGTGAAACAAAAAAGAAGAAATAAAATCCATGTTTCTGACTATTAGTTTGCCACCTTCTGTAGACAAATACGGGACCCGATTCTTTTGCCTAAAATGTAGGTGGCTGCTATTATGCCTTGCTCAGCTACCCCTCTCCAGGGATGTGACTATTACGGATTGTATCCGTCAGCTGATTGTAGATGTCCGCACGTATCTCAAGTGGCACTGAATATTGCATTTTGTCAAACAGGTGAATCTCACACTCTATCAGATAGGACTGGAAAATTTCTTTCTGTTCCCTGTTATTTCTTCAATGTACTTATAGTGAACAATCTGTATTTTTTTCAAATCTGAACTGTTACAACTTCCTGTCATCTTGACTGTCAAAATACTTACCCACTTTATAAATGAAAGCAAAAAAAAAACTCCACCAAAACTAAGTAAAAATGCCAGATATGATGGGGAAAACATGTTCTGTATAATGCAGCTTAAAATGTTTACATTTATAGCTCTAAATATCATGTAAATGTTGTGTTTTGTTCTGATTTGGTAGAAGAATATATCTATGATTATTAAAAGAAAGCAAACAAATAAGAATTTTGCTGTTTCTGGATTTTCTTTTTATATTGCCTACATTAAATAGAGATGTATATATATTCTGTTGGTAGTGGTTTTATATCTATCTCGTACAACTGTGAATCAATTCAGCTTGACAATGCCTGTTTTTAATCATTCAAACATAGTATCTCTTAAAGAGCTGCTTTTTTTTCACTTTAATAGGTTGATAAAGATGCACTGGATACCCAGGTCAAGGACAGGAAAATTCAAGAAGCAGCTGAAAAAGCACGAAATGAAGAACTTGGTATATTCATAGATACTTTGATATTTCTGTGAAGAGTTAAATGTAATTTACCATCTGTTTCCTGCTTGCTTTTTCTCTTCAAGTACTTAAAACTGCCATATTTATTTCCAAATGGAGCCTGTCTCCTTGAGTCTTGCTATATATCTCTATCTATATAAATCTATCCGTCAAGATATATATAGATATGTATTTATGTATATATATATAAAAGTACAATCAAAGGCTTTTCTCTAAATTCAGACATACAAACCGAATACCATAATATGTAGTCTTATTTATGCTCATACATTTGCAATGGTACAGTATCTGTTTTCCTCAGTATCTGAAGATTTATATTGAGATGATTAAATTGGTATACATTTCCTAATAGTCCAGAATTTTCAGTGTTTTCTTCTAATAAGTGTTAATGAATAGCATTGTTCAGAGACCTGAAGATAAGGGAGCATTTAAAAAAAACTTAATTACTTAATGCTGTTCTTTTCAGAATAGTAGTCGCAAATTTGTTTGATTGCTTTCTTGTAGAGTAAGCCCATGTTCTGTCCGGTCATTCTTCTATAGAATATCTAGATCTATAGAATCCTCTATGGATTATTATTGCTCCAGGCATGAGTCAGGTACAACAGGGCAGTAAGTAAGAGCCACTGCCGAATCAGAACACATAGCCACACAAATATTTCAGCCGTGTCCCCCGACCTCAAAACCCTTTGTGGCCCTCTGTGTTAGGAATGCTTTCCTGTGGTATCATGTGAAAAGGT
The DNA here is from genome assembly GCF_028500815.1 of Rissa tridactyla. Taxonomy (NCBI): domain Eukaryota; kingdom Metazoa; phylum Chordata; class Aves; order Charadriiformes; family Laridae; genus Rissa; species Rissa tridactyla. The sequence continues at coordinate 136,748,814 of NC_071466.1, forward strand.
CCTACAGACTCAGCGCTCTGTGGGTTTCAAGAAGAGCTGGAATGGAGCTGCCAACTTCCATGCTGTGCTTCTGCGTCTGCTTGTGATTTCCCTGGCAGAATACCTGTCAGACTTTGACTCCCAGGAAACTGCCAGAAGCAATGTGTAGTCTGGCAGCAGAGCAAACAACGTTTTCTTGTGAATTATATTTAAATGGCAAGAATGGCGAGTTTTGGATGGTTTTTTTTGTTGTTGATTGTTTATTTCTCTTTAAAACTAAATCAATTACAGCATTTTGATTAAATGGACAAGAGCTATTAAGTTCTTCACAAACTGTTAGTGCCACTCAGTTCGTTTAGTGCTATGGTTAGAAAAATTATTGGAACTATGGAACAACTATCTATATTCATTTCATTGGGAGCCCAATATTTTTTTTCTTAATAAGCAACTTAATGTATTTCACTTGTAAACTAAAAGTAAATGGGAAGAATTAGTATACAGTACACTTCATGTGCTACTGCAAGTTTTAATCAAATGAAACCTCATAGTTTTACAAGTATTTATTATTGCTTTTGTTTCACATGCATATATTTCATTGTAATATTAATAAGATAATTGATTCCCAAAAAACTGAAAGTATTTTATAAGTAAATATTATTAACATTAGAGTGTTTCCTGGGCTGATACTCATAGATAAAATACTCTTTCCTAAATTATAAAAGTTTGAAGACTTATATGCTATTTATTCCTCTTCAAAGTTTTATTTTCCATCTTACATATGCACTTCCATGATACATGTGCACTTCTAAGAAGTGTATTTTCATTGTGTTCTTTTTTCTGTAGCTAATGAAATGAAGCAAAATGACAAGATAATGTGTATGTTAGAAGAACGACAGAAAAATGATATCAGAAACATAAATAAGGCTATCACTGAATTTCAGAAGAATTTTCAGAAGCCAGAAACAAGACGTGAATTTGACCTGTCTGATCCGCAAGCCCTAAAGAAGGATAAACCTGCTCGACTTTCGGATGATGATCCTCGATGTACTGTATCTGGCTTGCAGAAGTTTATGGGCGAAGACTTAAACTATAACCAGAGGATGAAATTTCAAAAGGAGCAGTTAAGAGAGTGGTCTCTTCAGCAACAGAGAGACTGGAAGAATGCATTAGCTGATCAAAAAGTTGCAGGTAACAAAAGAAGATAACACAATTTTAATTTGCTTTTTCTGAAATTCTGGTGTATCTGACAAAACTCTGGTGTAGCCTATTGTGTCAGAGTCTGACATAGCAGTATTTTAGTATATTCAGCATTTGGCTTTTAGTCGAAAAATCCTGCAGCAGTTTTCACTTCACAAGCTTTAATGTATTCAATATGTCACTTAAGAAATCTGTATGTAATAACATGATGATTTCATTTCTGTTTTACGCCTCAAATGAAGTATCAGAGCATTCTGAAAAACCATCCATGTTTTGCATGGTAGATGGTATGTTTTACTTCATCAGACCAAATTGTCCAATCTTTACTGTTCCAGAGCAGAAAAAATAATGCTGATTTTCCTTTAACTTGTCATGAAACATTTTTTTCTGCATAACAGGCTTTAACATACTCTTTCATTTTAACTTTAACTGTTAAGAGAAGATTGGTTACCTAATAAACTGATTTCATGAGTCACCTGAGATTCCTAGATGTAAAGCTTTGGTGGTAGGATTTGGAAATAGTTATGTAATTCAGCCTACTGTATCTGTAGCTCCTCTGTCTCTCTCTGTCTCTCTCTGTTTTATAGTGTCTTACTCACATGGCACATCATGCCCATGAATATTGACTAAATTTCATTTTAATCTACTTTAGATGATCTTTATGACAAGAATAGGATTGCACTTGACCAAAAGACTATGGAGCAACAACGGAAAGAAGAAGAAAACAGGCGTGCTGTTTGTGCAGCTACTAAAGATTTCAATAGAACCCAGGTAAATTAATGTAGGGTTTGATGATTTATTTTTAAAAAATGTGGAGTCACAGAAGGAAAACAAGATGAGCAAAAGTACAATGAGTAATGACGAATGATGTTTTCACAGAGGTTTCTTAGCAGCTAACTTCCAAAGTTGTTTCAGTAATTGGAAGATAGAATTTATTCACTTTGTCCTCTGCAAGGATCTAGCTGTTCTCTATGAGTTACCCTCTGTCAAAGATCCCCCTCCTGGTTCTCAGCTTGCTGACTAGAGGGCAGCAACAACTCTCCAGTCTCTCAAGGACTTGTAGTCTGTCGATCAGGGTACAGCAAAAGCCTCCTATGCTTCCTTCTGGTTTTATATCAGTCACTGGACAATCTTATCTGTGTCCGCCTGCTTTTCTTTTTGCTTGTGTGGACACATTACTGCCAGTAGCTTTTTGTCTTTATTGCTTATGTTAATTCCCCAGAACCACTGGTTTTGGCACTTTGACTACTTCCTTGGTATTTGTGTACCTGTCTCTTGGTTGTTTAGCAAGCGTGCTTTGGAACCTATTGAAACATGATATGAACCTTTATCTGTCTTAGTACCATTATCTGTCATGCTCCAGCCCTTTATCTTACGGTACAGATTTTTTTTTCCGTTCAGCTTGTACTTACAGCTCAAAGGACAAGATGGATGCTGTTAGTTTGGTTAAACTATATTTGGAGTGAATTAGCTTAAATTTATTAAATCACATCAAAATAAGTCACATTTAAATTACCTACATCAAGTATGGTATCTTTTGCTTTAAGTATGTAAGCATGCAGATCTTTTTGTAAGTGTTGCTTGAGCATTTCAAGGTACATTTGGTGTATAATTTTGTTTATAGATAGCCCAAGGTAATTGAAAAGGCTTTTACTTCTTGAAGTCATGGATGTTGAACCATATTTTATACAAATAGCCACAAAAGTACCCTAAATGGCTGGTGCACTTAGGGTAGTGGTAGTATCCCAAATAATTGTTGTCATACCGATTGATTCCATGTAAAAATTCCTGATTTTGTGACAGGGTTTGGGAATGGGATGGTTTTGTGGTTTTTAATGTTTGGGCATATACATTCTATTTGCCTTGCGTGCATAGTAAATATCAAAAAAAGACTTGCTCTTTGCTTTTTCTAACGTAAGGCCATGATAATGGAGATTGGGGCAACAGTCTCCTCTTATTTTCTGCTGTCCCTTGCTGTGTTGTATAGATTTGAGTTACAGCTTGCAGCTCTTTGTCTTTCTTCCTAACATAGTTAGTTAAGACCACAATACTGTTTTCAGCATTTCCTTAATTTGCTGAATGGTTGAGAAAATCTCTTCTTTTTCCCTGAAATGATGTGCTGGCACAGTTGCTGCTTTTCTGTATTAAAGATGCTACCCAGAGATTTCAGGTCGCCTGTCCTTTCAGTGTTCTTGTCTTTAAGAGAAAGCCATGTTACAGAGGCATTTTCTGTACATCTCTTTCCCAAGAGAGAAAACTAGGGCATTCAGCCTAAGGATGAACTTCACAGAAGAAATCTCTTGATCTGACCTCAGATGCATCAAACAGAAGTCTTCAGCAGTTTCAGCATTCTGAGTAGCCAGTTTGAAGACCTTAACCACTTGAGGGTGCAGTCTGACACTGCGTTTTTCTCTACCCACATCTGCTCTATCTGTCAGTGACTGCCAAAAGAGCTTTTTCTTGTTCCCTACGTTTCATTCCACTTTTTCTGCTGCGCAGAAATCTAATGATCACAAAGCTTCAGGATGTGTTAGATCACTTCTCAAATCCAAAAGAAAATGAATTCTGGTCTAGAATGAGAGACTGATAAATGTGACTGAGAGGAGTGAATGCGCAGTCTGAGGTAGCAGTAAAGGAAGGGAGAAAGCAAACCCACCCTTTCTAAGGCAACCCACAGTTACTGTAGTTTGGATAAAGTATAATATGGAAATACATCGTCAGAGAGGAAGAAATTTCCTAGAATTTAATTTTGGATCAATCATTATCTCTGTGGCCATCATCTGTAATCCTTAAGGTTGCCAGTATTTTTAGGGAATGTAAAAAAAAGATTATTCTTTTTTTAAAAAAAAAAACAACCCAAACAAAAAAACCGCAAACATAAAACCCAGTAAGTAATGTACTCCAGGAGAAATGTTTTTTGGTCAATCTGCTAGTCAATTGGTAAAGAATTCCAGCAGATGACTGAAAGTAGGATATCTCAGTTCATCACAGCCTGTCTTCATTACAGGATTTGATGTTGCCGCCCCCTGTGACAGTGGTTCAGCTTCCTCTGCTTACTAACGACTTTATTGCTGACAAGCTTATTGCTAAGGGTTCTTTTTGTTCTTATGGAATTAATTAGCAGGACAATTAACTGATTATGTGGTACCATATTTCCCAGTGGTGAAGGGTCCTGTACTGTAAGCATTTTAAGTGTGTGTAGTTTCTAGAAAATTGGTGCTTTTTTTAATTAACGCTCAGATTTTCTCTCACCTTAGTATGCGTTAACCAGGAATACCAACATTGCTTTTGTCTTTGGTATGAGAGAAGACCTTTACTACTAGCTTGAACTGTCAGTTTTTCCTTCTGAAATCATTCATACATAAGTAGCAATCACTTTAATTTGCCAGCCAGGTAACAGAAATGAAGGCTACCCAGAGTCCTGACTAGAATATACATTTTTTGCTTCTTTTGGTGTGATTGTGATTCCATAGCAGAATCTTACTGTTGCAGAAAGAGGTTCTTCAGCAAGGATAATAACACTTGGGAATGCACAGTTTAGCAGTACAGCGGTAGATAGACTGATTGTGTTCTTGAAATCAGAAAGAAAGTTTCTTCTCATTTTATATAGCACAGGACTTGAATCCTTTCCAAGATACTTTGTAGATAATGTTAAGAAAATGAGAGGCTGTGATTACAGAGGATCTCTAAGTTAATGACCTCATATTTATAGGCTTGTTAGATTTAAGAAAATCGGCAAGAAAAGTAAAGAGCTGTTCTACTTAACTTGCAAAGTGAATATTCTCAAGCCAGTGATTTTTGAACAGAGCATGAGACAATCTTGGACAAACCAGAGAGATAAGTATCCATTGATCTGTTGCAGTCAAGATATATGTGTAAAGCTACATATGCAAGGGACAGGTCTGGCAACCTGTGCTCTTTGTGCCCTAGCAAGAAGGACATTACCTATCCTCTGTCCAGATGGAAGCTGGCACTGTGCATTGTTCCAGATGGTTCAGTTTACGCATTATGGAAGAATGAGACAGGATTAGAACTGGATGATGTATAGCATTATCATTTTCTCCAAATAAGTTTACTTAGTCGAATTCTTTTTTGGAAGGTAATTACTTTAAAATAAAATCATCATATTTGCTTTTGGAAGTTTTGTAAGGGGAAAATTTCCTCTGAATAGGAGACTATGACCTTATAGTGGACATTAGGAACAGTGGTTTCCATAGGAAATGCAAATTATGATTTCTAATACTACAGATATGTTCACATAATATGATTCAAGTTTGCATTTTGTATCAGCAAAGGGAACAGATTCAAGGCTGCATCTTCAGGCTTAACGTAGGCATCTCCTATCTGTTTGTTTGTTTGCTTAACTATGCTCTCTACGTAGATTTCATATGTAATATATACCAAGGCTAGTGATTCAAGATTGTAAATTTATATCATAAATTTCTTCCATGTTGTGTCTGGCCTTCAAATATCAACTGGTATTTGCTTGTGGATAAATGTGAAATTATTTTTATTTAATTCTGGCTTTTCTTATAAAAAAAATTATTTTTCCCCAAACTACCTGCTGTATCTGATATGACAAAATTAAAGAAAGGTATTCAGTTAGATATTAAATCTTAGTCAATAGGACCATGATCACAGTATTCCTATGTCATGCTGTTGACAACTGTATGCAAGTTGGAAAGAAATCTATTGTGATGCGCTAACTTTGTTGCATCCCTTAGTTAATATTTTCTCTTGGAAAAATTATCGGTTCCCTGCTTTCACTGAATTTAGGCTGCTGAAATAGCTGAGAGAAAGAAGTTGGAAAAGTATCAAAAAATGAAGGATGACATGGATGAAATTTCCAGCCTTCTTCAAGGAGACTTACTTTCCGAAAACCCTGAACAAGCAGTCAGTTCCTTTGGTAGACATCGTGTGATCACAGATCGATGGAAGGGAATGAATCAGGATCAGCTGATGGCAATCCGTTACTCTCAACAGCAACAAGTTCTGGAGAAACTGGTATTTCAGCTTCTGTGCATATTCCGTATTCCTGGTTTTCATAATATTATAGTTTGTAGAAGAAAATATTGTTTGCCCTGCGTGTCCCATTGTGAGACTGTTTTCTGTTGACCTGAATTTTACCCAAACTTTAATTAATCAAACTGAACACAGTGTCTCTGAAGCAGCTGGGAAATGTCATGGAGCAGCAGGAGCAGGCTGGAGCCCTGGGGTTGGACTGGGAAGAAGGTTGCTGTGGAGCCCAGGGCCAAGGGGACTGGCCCAGCTGGGGAGCAAGGTCCTGCACTGCCTGAGAGCCAGGCTTCATGGTACAGTTTAGGACTTGGGACTGCATGAGCAGTTCCTGCAAGGGATGAGCAGGAGTGGGCTGCTCCACAGGGGAAGAAGAGCCAGGAGCTGAGGGTGAGAGCAGGGCAGGCCAGAGTATTGTTCTTATGCTCAAGGGTACTCGAGCAAGACAAACAGAGCAGGTCCAGTGATGCTACTTATGCATATTTTGTAGTCTTAAGAGTTCATGAATGCAACGGAATTTCCTTTCTATCATACCACACAAATATGAGCCATGCTCTGGGATGAAATGACAATAGAAAAACTAAATGTCAATAACGGTTAAAAGGTGTATGGAAGCAGGCAGTCAAAATGAAGAAATCTACCCTTCCTATGCAGTCACAAGTGTGCAGGCCTAGGTATTGTGAAGTAGGAAGCTACTTACCTCGTTCAGCGTAGAGGCTGGATTCATAACAGCTAATGAATAGCTATTAAATTTTATTTTTTATTCTCTACAATACCTTTTGCTACACCATGTCTTACCTACTGCTGTTATTAAAGCTGAAGGTAGAACTGTCATTTTCCCGGCTCTCTTATGACCCTGAAGTGAACACATTCAAGTAGTTAAGCTAGCAGAAAATGAACCCCATCGAGAAAAGTGAGGGTTTTTTCAGGCTTGGTTTCTTGAATCAGTTAAATGTGATGTCAGGGAAGTGAGGTACAATATAATGGAGTAGAGGAAAAAACGGTTTGGATTTACTTATCTGGTCTTGATGGCTCAGTTATTACACTCAGTTACCTGTATTATAAGTCATAATGATGACTACTAACTTCTGACCTCAAGAAGTTACAACCCTTCCTAACAAGAACTTTAAAAAAAATAAAATTAAAAAATCTGTCTTGCTGCTCTGTGTTTTTAGAGAGCTAGTATGTCAGAAAGAAATAGTAATCTACTGCTTAACTTCTGCCAGGCAGCAGATCCTAATTTTCATACCTCGTGCAGAGTTAGGACTGTCTTGCTACCTGGAAAAGGATAGCCGTGCAGAGTTAGGACTGTCTTGCTACCTGGAAAAGGATAGCTTTCTCATCTGCAGTATCTTACCTCTACCTAATGCGTGGGCTTCTACCTGGTTTGGAAGTGGTTACTTTTTCTCCCTATTTCAAATGCTTCCCCTAGTGTTCAATAAAGGCGAGCAAGTTTGTTTGGATGAATTTACCAATGGGACTTTATATAGACTGTTTCATCTTTGAATGAAGAGAAAATGAAGCATTTTTTCATTCTCATAGAGACTAAAAGAGGAAGAACGCCAAAGAGATGCTGAATGGGACAGGCAAAGTATACAGGTTGCAAGAGCACAGTTGGTTTTAGAGAGGCATCAACGACGACAGAATCGGGAACGCCGCCAGGCTTTAGATAACATAAACGCAGAGCTATCTCAGGAGCAGAAATCAAAGTAAGTACCAAAAGAGTTTTCTTCTTTTCAAATAAAACACTTCACCATTAACACAATACCTTGGCTGTCAAAGAGCTTTTTTACTTGTATTGTTTATTACTTTTTTAATACACTTGTTACAAGTTTATACTTTTAAAAAAATCAACAATTCAGCTTAAGTATGTTTTTCAGTGCTATTTAAACATCTTCAAAGAGTAGGTTATGATTGTTACTGACTTACATGTACGAATTAGTAGCTGGAATTCTTAAAAGTTTTACACTGACAACAGATAGTTTATATAGATAGCAAAACGGAGAATAAATATAATTAACTATTTTATTTTATTATCAGGTGTAAAACAGTACATGTTTCTTTAATTTACCTTAGTTTTCTGAAACAAAAAAGGATGGATACCAGTAGAACTGTCAGTTTCTGATAGCTCAGGGTTAAGCTAATGGCACAAATGGAGCTTTTTCATTATGTATGACAAAAGTAGGTGATACTTTAGCTAATTAGCGGATGTGTCTTGGTGGACAGGTCTTTTGTCTGCTCTAATGGGAAAGGACAAAGATAATATGTGAAGGGAAAAAAATAATCAAACTAAGTCATTCAGTGTTCTATTCTTCCAGTCTTTTTTTTTCTTTTTTTTCATCATGCATGCATGCATACATACATTTTGCAAAAGAATTTCAAGTGCCTGATGCTTTCCTATTAGGAAAGCAAAAATTCAGAATTGTGTTGATCTAGTTTTTCACTGTGAGATTTTTGAAAGTTTATTTTACGATGAAAAAAAATTTGCTATTTTGGGACATGGCATACATTTTGGAGAAAAAATATCTAATTAAATGAAATTCCATTTCTAATAATTCTGAATTTTATGAGCATTTATGAGTGTTTATGCATTACATCTTCCGGTGTCTCAGGTTACTTCTATATTATAATGAGAAAACACTTACTAACTGCATTTTTTTAATTTATTGCTAGGAACATTTATCTTAAAGAAGAAGCATATTCAAATTTTCCAACAAGCCAGTATTACGCACAGTTTAATACAACCAGCCGATGACATTCTGGATAATCAACCTGAAATATACAGAAGTATGTAGACATATTAAAATTTTTAATTGAGTAATCCCATGTTTTATTATTTTTATCTGTTCCCTATCCTGTTCAAACAGTGCACTCAAACTAAAGGACAGTCTGCTAGGCCACATCTGTTCGAAGAAGAGAAAAACATTGTAATAATTTCTAAACTTGGTTGTTTTTCTAAAAAGTACTAATTCAGTAGTAGGTTGTTTGACTACTGTGTCTCAGGCTTAACTGTAATATTTACATTATCCATGGCTTTAGAAATCGATTTCTGGGAAGGAATCACAATTTAAAATACAATGCTACTTTATGCAACTTGGTCAGAGGGGAATGCTGCCTGATCACAAGTGATGCACACTTAGCAGATTCTATGTGAGGGAATAAAAATGGCCTAGGTAGAAAGTTTTGGTTTTGTTTGTTTGTGTTTTTGTTTTGTTTGGTTTTGGTTTTTAAAAGCAAAAAAAGCAGCCAGACACAAAATGGACAAGTTGGTCAGAAATACTGCCTTTATTTCTTGAATATTAGGAATAAGATGATTTCGATATTTACCAAGGTGATTTTAGCATCAAGGTATGACACAAAAATGGAATGTGTGTTATTTTAAGTGGACAAAAAGTATGAGGGGAAAGTATTCCTACATACACCATCACTTGTTAGAAATAACAGAGAAAATTTAAGGGTAGTGTGCCTCTGAAGAAGAGGGAGAGAAGAGGAAGAGTTTACAGATGTGATGGAAGAGGGGGGAAAAAGCAGGCATGTACCAAACAAAATCAAGGAGAAAAATCTCAGCTTGTGCAGGGTAATTCAGGGAAACAGTTTGCTTCCTGTCTTTATAGTTACAGATTTGACTTAGCAATGGAAGAGACAGTCAATGATATTTGAAAAATAGGCAAGTGAAACCCACGGAAAGAAAATATGAAGAAGCAATGTAAGAAACTAAAAGCACAAGAGAAATGGGTGGTGGAGATAACCATAAAAGTAAATCTAGAAGGGAAAGAGACAACATACTGAGGACTGGAAAAAGGGTTAGAAGACTTAATGATTTAAAACAGAAGAAAGAATGAGAGATTCAGCTAAACATCCAAGACCTCTAAGATTGTGAACCCTTAGTAAAAATAGAGAGGCCATTTATGATGATAGATCTTGAAATAAGTATGTGTAGCTTGCCAGAATCTAGTATGCGAACTGGGCGTAAAAAACATCCTCGTGATATTGGCATGGAGTCTGCTAATTGTTCTTTGTATCAGGATAGTGACAACTTTGAATTCTGGTGAAACAGGTTGAAGAAGACTACACCAGGCTAAGTAGGAAAGATATTTAAAGAAACTGAGGCTGAGATAAACTTTAATGACTTATTCTCATCATTGTGAAAGTAATCAATAATGCATGGTTCTCAATATAGATACTATTAGGAGGATTTTGAAATGTTTGAAGGAAGCATTCCTTGAAAGGGGACTGTTCAAACAGATCCGTTTGCATTCCTTGAAAGGGGATTCTTCAAATAGGTCTGTTTGCTCAGCTGAAATAGTGGCCCTGTGGGATCAGGCTGATTAGACTAATTACCATTTTGAACCAGATAATAACAACAAGAGTTTAGAAAAGACCGTTGTGTTAATCCCTCTAGATGGAGAGGAGGAAGAGAATCAAGTAAGGAGAATATAAAAATAGGTAAAGAAGTGTCTTGGGACAGGATAACCCATAGCAAAAAGGTATGTCCCTATTTTAGTATATTAATACAACTGGAACTAATTGCAGTATAGACAGAAACTAGGTAGTAAAGCAGTGTGTCTGGAATACAGGAACTGAGGAATGTGCTATTCAGAAAAGTTGGAAGATAGAGCTGAGAGAGGATCTCACTTGCACCGTTAATGATGAACCAGATTACAGAGAAGTAAAAAGGGATGGTATTCAAGAGATTCTAATGTGATAGGTACTTGGAAATCCATTTATTTGTCAGGCCGGGATTCACACATGGCTGGATGTCTTTGTAATACTACCAAATACTGTATTAAATTGACAATCTCAGAAGTGCAGGTACTCATCTCAGAATAGAAAGGCTATCAAGTGGGGTGGGAGGATAAAACAGTAGTCTATCTATAGTAGTTTTCATTTAACTAAAGTTGGATTTGATCTGTGTTGAATATCTCAGGCACTGACTTTTTTCTTCTCTTTAACACAAAGTTTTAATTACCTGACAGAAAAAATTAATAAAGAAAGTATTAAAAAGTCCATGAAATTGTCTTCATTTGTCCAACCTGTGTGAGTATGTGTTTACAGACTTTACAACAGCTGTAGAGTTTAACTAAAATATGCTGGACCTAGTCAGGTGACATTTGAGCTTCCTTAAGGAAGGACTATGTGACTAAAGCCTTTTTGTATATACCTATTCACTTGCTGGAAAACTTTCTGTATGAAGTTACAAAAAGGATAGGTTTCTCAGTTATACTACGAATAAGCCTTTAGATAAAAATTCAAATAAGAAGACTCTGACAATTCAATAATTGGGTAGGATCAGGCATCACTAAATTCCCTGGAAAATTTTCTGTGTCATCAATCATAATTGCAAAATCAGCCATGCTACATTCTAGCTGTTGTTTCAGAATACAAAAACTGAAACTTATTTACGTGTTAAAAAAGAAGCACAACCAAATTGTAGGGAACATCCTTAATGTAATGTGAAAAAGATCTGATTAATTGTTGTTGATATTTTATACCAACTTCTTTTATTTTGCACTGAAACAAACCACGTTTTCAGTAGGTATATCTCAATTGCGTAGGTGATAATAAAGTGTTGAGATGCAGGAACTTCTTAAACCTGTATGGCTCTATAACAAGATGTGGACTGGTATCTCCAGCTTTTGAAATGTCACACTCTTAAATTTTACTGCTGAATATTGAAATAAGTAGTCAAGTTGTATTAAAAGAGCATTAACTGATTGTACATGCTGTATTAAAATCTTTGTTGGTTTCCATTACTGAGGTCATATTTTCTTTGTGGTATTTGTAGATAATTACATACGGCAGTGAAAAAGACAGTATCTTCCATGTGAGGATATGGACAGCTAATTGGAATAAGTACAAATTACAGCTGTTGTGAGTAGAGGGCTAGCAACTATCTCTTTATTAAAAAAAAAATGTTTCTTTTCCACTTATTTTTAAAAATAACTTTATCAAAAACTGTGAGTACTGCATAAAAAATTCCTAATGCTGATCAGTTCCTTTTACTGTCCCTACAATTAACCTAATTAATTAGATGCAGGTACTGCAAAATTGTCAATGTGTTAAATGGTCTTCATGGAGCATCACTGAAGTAATTTGGGTAAAATGTAAGTGCTAGGATCCGATTTCAGGGAGGAAAATGATGATCAGTACCTATTATGTTTAAATTTTTGTTTTAAATTTTGCTTGTATCATAGTTTTCTGCGCTACTGATACTTACCTTGGATTAATAATCTGAGAAAAGTTATGTATTTTCAGTTTAAAGAAGAAGTTATAGTGGTTGAACTGAGTCCGGTATTCTACTTTTTCTTGGGATTTTTTCCTCATATTTTTAATAATTTCATACAGTGTATGCCCAAAAGCTTTTCACTTAGTACTAGAAGGACTACTGAAGGTAAGTAATTTCATATTAGAGGCATTTTCATACTAAGCTATATTGCTTTGAATATTGTATATTATGTTACAGCTGAACTTCTATTTCCTCCTCTGAAGACAGGCTAGCATGAGATTGATCTTTTTATAGAGACATTAAAAAAATAGTTTCTAATACTATTAAATCCATGGATGTTAATGACAGCAAAATTTGCCTAGTTTATAGTCCCAAGTCTAATGGTTACTCCCTGCCTAGTCTATTCATTCTGTCATCTGCTTTAATCTAATGTTGCTGTATACTTCCTGAATTACATCTGGGACATCGTTTTAACAGTATCTATTTGCTTTTAATTTTCAAAGTTTCTACTTCTATACCATTGCATATTAAACATCATGTATTAAACATCAAAGGTATTATTTCTACAGCGAAAAGGCAAATATTAACCTTCATGAGCAGGTCACTGTCTATACCTCATAATAAAATTTCACTCATATAATTGTATTTGCTTTTAGTTTTGCTGTAAGCCAGATTCATGTTGCAAAAAAGAAAATTGGATCTACAGATTAACGTAAACTGGCAGGGAAAGGGTGAAAGTGGTATTGATAGAATTCACACGCACCTTAGAAAAATGCAAGTCCATGATGATGTTGAGCAGGATAATGGTGATTACATTCAGGAAAAGAAATTACAAAATTACTCTAGCTGTTGTAGAAGTGATCAACGAATGTTAAGTGACCTTGCTCACTGCTGTGAGGAATTTCTCCATCCTAAATCTGGAGCAAACATCTGACCCAAGGAAATTCTTAGCGTAAAAGATTCTTATGGCAATCAGTGGTATTGGATATGTTTGTAGTTCTTTAATGTTTAAACTGGATTGGTATAAATCTTTTTGTGTTTCATTGGAACATGAACTAGCTTATTATATGCGTAAATGAGATACAATTTTTCAGTCTATTTGTGACGTAGTGCAAAGTGCATAGTTAAGTCTTTGAAATTATAGTAATTGGTGTGAGAGAATGAGTTTGAAATTCTGTATATGGTTACCCTTCTTCCATTCCTTTCCCTAAAAAGGGACTAAGAAATGTGACAGAATAAGCATCCAACTAAGTCATCGTCCTCTCTTTGATGGAGGAGTATTAGTTTCCAGCAAACTGTCTCAGAGACTTCCAGAGCTATAGGCGGGTGTTATTACATTTAGTAACTGTCATAGAAAAGTCTTAAACTTTTTGAATCCACATAAATTTAGCATCCAGGATGTATTGTTGCAGACTCCATACTTGTTTGTTTGGTTTTGAACCTGACATCTTTAAGCTTCTTTTGGTGCTTGTTAATCTTTTTATGAAAATATTTTTAAAAGGTGAACAGCTGTTCCGTATATTCTTCACAGTTTTTACACCTCTGTCACATCACTGTTTAATCTTCCCCTTTTCTAGGCTGAAGAATCCTTAATTGATTCAGTTATTCCTCATTAAAAAAAGGTCACATAGATTTCTCAGTCCTTGTTACCCATTTCTGTACTTTTAAAAATTTTACTATGTAACCCTTTTGAGATGAGGGGGTCAGAAGATTATGTAATAATGACATTTTTTGTTTTATTCCATATTTTCCATAGTGCATATATGTATATTTCCATGTATTCCCACCATCTGTTTTGTTTTCTTGGCCATTGATGAGCACTGAGATGCATTTTCATAGAACTCTATACTATAACTCGAGATCTTTTTCTTCAGTGGTATCAGCTAGTTCAGGGCCACTAAAATATATCTAAAATTAGGGCTGTGGGGTTTGTAGAGGTTTTTTTGTATGTGTTGTTTTGGGGTTTTTTGTACCAAATTTAACCTACCATTTTGTCCCCCCATCACTCAGTTATCACTAAGTTCTCGTGCAGCTCTTCTCACCATCTTTTTACTACACAGGTAAGTTAATATGATCAGTAAAGTATATGATCACAATATTTACCTCCTTTTTCAGTATGTTGAATAGCATTTTACCTAGGGCAAGGGCTTGTGGGACGTCATTATTTATTTCCCTTCAAAGCGGACCATTCATTCTTGGCAACTTGTTACTGTCCATTTTGTTATGCTGTTCTGTAATCTCTATAATCAACATAAGGGCTTGAGACATTTACCAATATGTTCCACATAATAAAGAATTCTGGTTTGGAAACATCCTTACTCTCCTCCACCGTGAACACAAAGAAAACTTTTTAAATCTGTTTGCAATGACCTGATTTCTTCTGACTGCTGCTCTTAGAAATTTCGTTTCTTACAGGCTTCTTTTTCAGACTAGCTGCTGTTCAGGTGTGCAGAAGTGAATACAAATTTTATGTCTTTACTTTAGAGATCCTTAAACTTTTTTTCGTCTGTGTTGTTAAGTTTTACATTTAACTTGCCAGAGTTCGTTTTGGTTTGTGGGATTTTTTTTTTTTGCTTCCACTGCTTCCGACACCAACCATTGGAGGTAAGACGGCATCCTTGAAAAAGTTTACTTTGTTGCCTAATGATACTTGGGGAAGTTTTGTTCTCTCTAAAGTCTTGGTAATTTTAATTTTACTTACGTTTCTTTTTTAATAGTTCTTTTCTTAACTAGGTATTTTCAAAATCTCTAGCAAATTATTTTAAAAGATCATGTTGTTAAAAAATATTTCCATTGGTTTTATTTTACTATATAGGTGAGAGAGACAAAATAAATGAAACAAACAAACAAAACCCCCTCATTCTCATGCCAATGGGCAGTTTATTTTCTTCCAAGAACATATGAATTTTCTGGGTTTATCAGTTAATTAAAAGCTCAAAGAAAAAAAAGCCTGCTGTTTTATTTGCTATTTTACAAGAAGGAATGTCTGAGTTACTAAATTGTGATAATGTAATGCCATTTCTTTCTCCAACTTCTAAAACTCAGAAAAGCCTAGTAAGAGTTTTGCAGATATTAGTGAGCTTTGGATCAGAAGTGAGTAGGTAAGGTTCAGCTCTTTTGTGTTCAAAAATCAGAAATTACTGCAATTAAACATCACAGTACCTAGTGAAAGACAGCTTTGAAGTAAAATGCAGTACTTCTGTTAAGGTTAGGATATTTGCATGGAACAAGAACGGCGTTTAAAGTGTGCATCCAACTTAATCAAAACATGCTGAGAAACAAAGCAATTTTTCAGTTAAACCCAAGAGAACATCATAAATACAAAAGGAGTAAAAAGACCTTATAAAATAATTTCTTAGTGTTATTCTAGCTCAAGTTTGATCTTTCATTAAATTTTTCACCTTTTGAGTAAAATTAACCTCTGAATTGAACTAATCAGAATTGAGCCTATTATATCACTAAATTTTGTATGTGGATGGGTAAATGGCATTCTATTTATATCATCACAAGTCATTAAATTCTACACAAGTGGAAGAAATGCCTACTGGAAGAGTGCAAATCCTTGTAAAATTGGTACGCTATATATGGATTTGAAGGAGTTCACAGTAAATTGCTGCTGTTATTTTGGCAAGCTGCATGAGCAAGTAGTGGAGACTCAAGTTACTGATATTGAAGTGATTTCTGCTCTTGTAAACTTAGCCATTTCAAATACTGAAATTTTATTATTGAATGAGAAAAAGGAATAATTCTCTTTATTCTGTTTCATATTTCTGTGAGGATCTTGATATTTCTCTTTTCAAATAATTATTTTTAGAACACTTTCTCAGAGCTAGTTTTTAGCTACTTGTTTTAAATGGAAGATAGTGTTTAGTATCCAATTCAGAGGACATTAACCTCAAAACTTGGTAGCGTAGACAGATATGTTACATAATCACAAATTTAGTTTACAAATCAACAAGGTAAACTATTCATTGACAAAGAGCATATAGGTTTTAAAACTGGAAAAAAAATAGTCTCTGAATGGGGAGAAAAAAATCAATTTCTGAACAGATAAATACATTTTACTAAAATTTCCTGGGTTTCCTGCGTGCAAGTGCAAAGTTAAGTTCTATTTGCAGCTTTTAGTGACATGTTATTAGTATTTTCTTCTTATCTAATGTTGCTTTAGTAATGCTAATACACAAATAAAAGCATTTAATGAGGGAAGCCAGGTCAGTTCTGATTTTCCTACTGTAATTTTACTGTTCTTTATCTGATTCTTATATACCTCCACACTTATTTCCTGAGGATACTGTGTTTATTCCCAGCCCTGTAATATAAGAAAGCTGTACTTCAAATTCTTGAAGCAAGGAAATATTCTCTATAAATGAGGGAGATACTTGGTGTTAAGTCTGTTCCAGTAAATTGTATGTGTGATTTCTGCCATACCATGTTGCAGTTATTAATGGAGTGAAATCCTTTTCAGATGACAGCACACGGAACCACGAAAAACTGAATATCTAGCAGACGTTCTACTCAATTAAAGGCTGATGATGTATTAGGAGTATGAGGTGATCATTTAATCAGGACAGATATTGCTATTTGGAAGCAGAGTTTTATCTAAACATGAATTTATTTAAGGGTTGGTTTAGCTTATTGGTTTTTAGTTAACTTTATTAAATAGATTATCGCTACTGTTCTGTAAGTTTCTGTTGCTACAGATACATATGTGTGCCTATTTTTGCATGAATCTTTAAATATTTTTTTAGGTTTTTAGCATACTTTTTGTTGGTTTAAATACATCTTCAAATATATCGTCCTCCTCTTTTCTAGATTTATTACAAGATTTAGCAAATGGGACTGCATTACACAGCCAGACACCTTCCTGATAGTATGTACTACCTGCGTTTTATGCAGTCAGCTTCAGAAAGATACTCCTTACTGCAGTTCAAAGCCATAGTTGTTCTTGACTAACTACAAGCCAGGAGAATTGATCAAAATATACGCAGCAGACTAGACATGAAAAGTGAGTGCCACATGAATGTATATTTGTCCCAGGTCTAGAGAAATGTGCACTAGTTACTTTGCTGATGAAGTATTTGCCAGTCAGGAGAGGAGGACGTTGCTGTTAGAATTTTTCTTGCTATTGATCCTCTAACTCGCAAATGTAGTGCTGCTTAGCAAAACTATAATGAACTCTGACCCTGAGAAATCTAATTCCTGTGGCTTCTTATTAGCAATCCTAATTCTTCACAGAAGAAACCACAAAAATCTTGTCTGTAGAAGAAACCACAGAAAACAAACAGCAGCCACCAGACGTCATAGCAGAAATTGCACAACTGCAGTTAACACAGCAAAAATACTCATGCTAAGCTCCAGAAACTAATAGGCCCCTTCTTTCTATCCTTAGAAAAGATGGATAAGGGCAAGTAATTCTTTTGTAATAATACATGATCTAATCTAATTATGCCATTTTGCAACAATACAAGAGAGTGGAAATACTGAGCATGTAGATACATCATCATCACACTAGCTTGAAACAAAACAGCACACTAATATGTGCTCTGGTTTTCTTAACAGAATATTTGCTATTACAGTGGTGGTGTTTGAAAAGTTAAAAAGAAAGAGTACTGTAAGTACTATCTATCTATGACACAGCATGTACAAATGAAAATTATTTAGCTTTGAGCTTTATTAAATTTTCTATGACCTTTTTCCATCAATACAATTAAAGAGTTAATTCATACTACTTCCTTAATTGAAAATGCGAGAAAGGAAGGGAGGATTGGAAAATACTGCATATATAGGAAAAATGACCAAAAGAAAGAGACAACTACATAAAGATACTACCATTTTTTAAAGCA
Source organism: Rissa tridactyla (assembly GCF_028500815.1). Lineage (NCBI taxonomy): Eukaryota > Metazoa > Chordata > Aves > Charadriiformes > Laridae > Rissa > Rissa tridactyla. The sequence goes on from NC_071466.1 coordinate 136,767,075, forward strand.
AAAGATTTAATTGGTGGTATTAAAATATTAGTTGTTGTTTTAATGTTGTCACTGGCAATGAAGTGGTGAGATTAAAACATAGATATCACAAAAATTGGTTAAAATACTTGAAACCAATGACACTGCTCTGGAATCAGGATGGGTGAGGAAATTAGTGACAAGATAGATGAGAAAAGAGTAAAACTGGTGAATAGTTTAATGCTGTAGTACATGAGAAAACTCAGTTAAAAGAAACCGTGCAGACACGTAGTCATTGGAGTTGTCTTATTTTCCACATTTGCTACTCAGCAGTCTCCAGCAAATCCTCTAGCTGGAAAATGCTGTCTTTCTGATCACATGCAGAAGTATCCACTGTCATTTCCCAGGTTCATGCCCCTGCTGGGCCAATAGTCGGTCTGAGGCAATTAAAAGTCTGAGTTGTGAATTCCTGGGAGATTCAGGTCTCCCTGTATCTGTAGTTACCTGAGTCTAGCTCAGAGATCTGAGTACTAAGTCCGGGCTCAGGATAACTGAAATTGCAGTGGATCAATTTTTTAGCGTACCACTACATATATGAGCATGTAATGTGTAAGCGTAGATGTATATACATAAATGAAAGTGCAATTTTCAAAGCCATCTGTTTAGCTCCTGCTGAGTTTAACAACAACAACAACAACAAAAAAAAGTAAAAAAACCTGGGCTCCTGGAAGGATGGCCAGCAACAGAGTTCATTCCAACAGAGATCATAAGCTTTTTTTCTAGAAAGAAAATGTTTTTCATTGAAAGCTTAAATGACTGAAGAATGAGAGATTCTGCCAAGGATAGCCAAGTGTTATGCAGCTGGTGTAGAGCTGAGAAATACCTTGTTTCTTCACTAAACTGCATTAAGGCAGGGTCTAAAGGCTCTTAGCTTTTCTGTTGTTGAGACCTTAGAAGGACATATAACAGTTCTTGCAAAACTGAGAGCATTAATCATGTATGGTTCAAACACGTGAGCTCTGGCGGTGTATACCTGTGTATGTTTAAAAGGTATATAATATCTGAAAACCTAACCCCTGAGTGGAACCAAAATTTCATCCAGTATCTCCCTGTTATTTTTTGTTTTGTTTCTGCCCCCCTACACCCCCCCACCCCCTCCCCCACCAATATGCTCTAGGTAAGGCCTTCGGTAATATGTTTTATATAAATAAAAAGGAGGAGATGACATTACTAGAACCTCATTTATAAGACTGTCCATATCAAATGATGGAAGAAAACATAAAGAGTTAAAGACGCGCACAGAGGGAAAAGGTTGTAAAGTCTTTTCTTTCCAGACCTATGTGACATTCTAAGATCTGGAAAGAATAGGAAACAGATCTAAACAATCAATAAATGGCAGTACAGTAAAAATGCAAGGATGTCTTGTAGCAGATTTGAAATGAAAAGTAAATGAAAAGTCTCTAAAGCTTTCAAAATGCCACCAAATTAACATGAGCACTCATATTGTTAGTAGTAAGAGGTTTCTGTTACATAATGTGTACTTTAATTTTAAAAGCTCAAGAACACTTCATTCTCATTTAAAAAGTGTTTGCTTACTGCACATTTTTAGTTAGCAAAATTGTGTGCAGACATGAAAAGTACACATAAAGGACTTGCGTTTCCTGAAAAATACTAACGTACGCTGTGGAGTTAATGAAATAACAGGGTTATTCTCATTCCTGCTTGCCACCCAGTACTAGGATGATAAGCCATTGTTAGCATCTCATATAGAATATAACTATAGTTTTCTGCAAGAAGGTGGGGTAGAATTTCACTCATACAAGGGTTAGCAGCAAGGTTTGTCTTAGTTAACCAAATCATCTGTGTTTTCAGCTATCTAACCAAGAAACAGAGTGGAAAAAAAATAGAAAAAGAATTAAGTAAATAATAATTAATGAAAAAACCAGAAACAGCAAACTATAGCTGTATGAAAATCTGAGTAAATTATGAAAGTAACAATTGATACTTCTAATTTTTGCACTTTTGAGCCTCTTGAGAAGTAATTTATGAACAAAATAGAGCAGAGGTCACTAAGGTTCTGGTCATGATTATGGACACTGTTGCTCACACCGCCCCATAAGCAAGTAGGCTGGGGGTGCACAAGAAGTTGGGAGGGGATACAGCCAGGACAGCTGACCCCAACTGACCAAAGGGATATCCCATAGCATATGACGTCACGCTCAGCATATATAGCTGGGGGAGGAAGGAGGAAGGGAGTGACGCTCAGAGTGATGGTGTTTGTCTTCCCAAGTAACCATTGTGTGTGACGGAGCCCTGCTTTCCTGGAGATGGCTGAACACCTGCCTGCTGATGGGAAGCAGTGAAAGAATTCCTTGTTTTGCTTTGCTTGTGTGCGTGGCTTTTGCTCTACCTATTAAACTGTCTTTATCTCAGCCCATAAGTTTACTCTTCTGAGTCTCTCCCCCATCCCAGCAGGAGGAGAGTGAATGAGCGGCTGTGTGGTGCTTAGTTGCCAGCTTGAGTTAAACCATGACAATGATCCAATACCTTATGCTTGGCTCTGATTGTCCTCTGTCAAAAAATCCTAAAGTAGAGAGAAGGGCATTTTGGAGATGAGAAAGGAAAAAAAAAAAAAAAGTTTGAATCTCAGAAAAAAAGCTAGTTTCTGCAATAGTTTAGAACAGTGGGAGACGATGATCGTGTATCCTTGGTCCGCCACACATTTTATGTCTGACCACAAGAGCATTCTTTAAGCTTTCTCCACTTTAGTTTCCAGTCTGCAAAATGAGAATAATTATGTAGAAAATAATATAAACAAATACTTAGATTGGATCTACTTCTACTTCCTATGCTCACTTGAAATTTGAAGAGACTATTTCACAGCACTTTCTGTCAAATTGTAAGATTACATAATTGCATGAAATTATAAAGATAGCTAAAATGGGAAAACTGAATAAAACAAGATAAATATACTTAAGATTTTATGTCACTACATAAAATAATTTGATAGGTACAATGGACTTCAAGTTGTAGTGGTCAACTGGTAGGCCTGAATGTCTCAGCTAATACATCCAGTCAATTACAGGTCTCGTATTCTTGGACTTACTAGTTTTGTAGTTCTTGTGGGCATCTTCTCAGGTTTGCTTATAATAAAGCTCTTAAATAAGAGACTTATTTACCTGACTTCTATGCCATGTGGTGACACGAACTGCTTCTGAAATGCAGCCAACCTTGAAAGTAGAGCAGTTGCATTCATGTAGAACTGCCATTTAAATCAGTCCTGGTTTGGGCTAGCTCAGGACATAGACAAAGTGAATGGGCCACTTTATTTATTTTCTGATAACATAGGACAATGAAACTGGAAGGCAATATGCTTAAAATTGTAGAAGGAAATGTCTGAAAGCAACACATAATGTAAGGAAATACAATCTTTGAGACAGTTTAATAAAATCTAAAATAATTTGTTTATATGGTAATGAGAATCTATTGAACTACTCTGGGGTATGAAAATTATTGTGTAAACAGTCATGTTTCAGGGCTTAAGCCAATTATTGAGACCACCACTTGATAAATCACTAAAGCATGTTAAGAACATGTATGGTTTAATTCGAGGCAATGGCATTCATGCTTAGAGATGGTGTGCACTTAAGTGCTTTACTGGCTCAGGAGCTAGTAGTTCATTGTTAGAAAGATAATACAACTATGGGCACGTTCTTTTAAAGGTGTCTGTTATGTCTTTCTTTTACTTTCCCCTAAAACAAATAGTATAGGTTACTGCCAAAGGCAGGATCTTAGGACAGAGAGACTGATAGATGGTCTGATCCAATAGTTAGTTCATGTTCTTATTTTCCTGTAACAAGCAATTTTTTAATGCTAGGGTTGTTTTTGTTTTCCTTCTTCTGTGATGCATAGTGGAAAAAAAGAATTATGAGCCTTGTCTTCTGCATGACCTATCTGACCTCTCTAAAAATAGAAGAGGCGTACCCACTAGGAAATGTAAATTATTAGAAATGTACATACTAGGAACAGATAATGGAGATTACCTTTTTTAAACATTATATAGCATCCAGGTTTTTTAAGTAGATGGGAAAATCATTTCATTCTTCAGCAATGATGTCACTAAGCTTGTAGCCCAAATCCTGCTCTCATTCTTGGCAAGTAACATTAAACAAAGAATGTATGGTTTTTAAATGCTGCTCAGATTCAGTAAAAAGCATTTATGCAAACAAAAGCTGTTGTTGTGTCTAGAAACCATTGTTTATCTTTAGAATGGAGCCATGTTAATAGTTTTAATATGCTAAAACTCGAGGTCCTAGATGTACAGAATAGTTAAAATCTGATCATCTGACTAAATAGCACCATCATACTGTGATCTGAATTAGGACTTTGTGCAAGAGAAAGAGAAGATTTGAATGCTGAAGCCTCAGGCCCTGAGTAAGTTGTGCACAAATTAGATACCATAGAAGTCTTTTTTGATTAATACTTTCCATGGAAAGTATATCTGTGTTTCTAAGTTTTAGACGTGTTTTCTTGAATGTCTAGAGAAAATATATGTATAATACATACAATAATCATTATGCTGCATCAACATACAAGGTTACTAATCTGATTAAACTGATGTCTTTCTTTTCTGCAATCTTGAAAAAGATGTACTTTGAAGAGACATTGTGAGTTTTGGTTCAAAGTGGTTAATGTCCACATCCAAAATCAGTAAATTCAATAGTGGGATCTCAGTGCTTTTGGTATCCTCTATTTTCTGATGAGTTCTTATAATTTTATCAAAGGATATGATGGTACCGAGTGTGAATGTATAATCTTCATATTCATTTTAGAGCGAATAACCAAGGACTGAAACTTTTTATTTGAGAATAGTATCCCTAATAGTAGATACGAATATACAAATAGATATAAAGTTGAATAAGCAGTGTATTCTTGTGATGATTTACTTGACTGCCAACACGAATTTTCAGTTTTAGCTTTTCTGGTTTTATCTAAACATTTACATTTCATTATAAAACAGCATATAGTGCCATTTTTGCATGGGCATGCCCGTTTGTACTTGGGATGGAAGTCATTCCCATGAAGATGACAAACAACTGGAACAGGTTGCCCAGAGCAGTTGTTGAGTATATCCTTGGAGACATTCAAAAGCTGTCTGGACATGGTCCTGGGCAACCAGCTGTAGGTGTCCATGCTTCAATTAGGGAGTCTCCAGATGGTCTCCAGAGGTCCCTTCAGACCCTAATCATTCTGTGATTCTGTGATTTCATTTCTTGCCTCTACAAAAAGAAGGGAATATACGTGTTGGTGTGTAGATGAAGAATTTTGTTTATAGTAGCATTCAGAGCTATCTTTGTGAAGGTACTCAGCATGTGACAGCGAAAAGCTTTTAAAGTTTCCAATGTAGAAAAGTTAATATGGTTCTCAATTTTCTTCATTGTCCTTCAGTTCTTCTCTACCTATTAGTTGTTCGGGGGGGAGGAGGCAAATGACTCTACTGTACTCGATGTGTCTATAGTTGGGACCTGATAAGGACTGAGTGAAAGAACAGAGGAACAGCCTTACTTCTTCTAATTGGTGAGTGCAACCAAATAGACAGTAGGATATTCTAGCCAGGCAAAGATTTTGCAAGTGAGAATAAGAAGAATAGAGAAAATAATTTACAGGTCTCCTTTTGGGGAAAAGTGTATATGACTGTTCTGTGTGTCATTTTATCTGTATGGCTCTCCTAATAAATTGGCATTCCTTAGCCAATTTCAGTCACATTTCACCAAAAGGGAAAGGTCTCAGCGAGAAGTTCCCATGAGTCTGAATATAGGTAACAGAGAAGGATTCATTATAGGTCTAGTTGAAGAAAAGCCTGCAGCTTTGCCAAAAAAACTGCATGGGAGAAAAAAAATGTTAATTTCTTCAGCCACAGGAAACACTTCAACTGGAGTTTGTATCTTTTTAAACATCTGTTTCAAATAATGACAGGAAAAATACTGTCAGGAACTAAGTGTTAGTATTGATATTTTAGTGTGACTTGTCTTAATATTTACCTAATGTCCAGGAAAAATTAGAAGAAAACAAGAAAGGAAGAGGAGAAAAGAAAAGAAATGGGAGCTATATGAAGTAGATTTTTTTTTTTTTCTTCATTTAAAATGTTCATCTATGTATCTAAACATCTTTTCATCTCAATATCACTGTGACAGTCAGTGGAACTAAAAAGGAACATCTGTATGTCAGCTACATACCATACCATTGTAAAGCGCAACCTCCGGACCATTTGGAAAATGTATAATTAGAATGGCAAGTGAGACATTGTAAGCCATTTCTGAAGTAATGTACAAGCAAAATAGATTGTTAGTTTCTCATTGCTTTCATTTTTCCTTCCATGTTATTAAATTCGTCTCAAGAGGTCTTGGAAAGAGAAAAGAGAAAGGAAAAACATAAAATAACAAAAAAGGAGGAAGAAAAAAAGGAAGTAAAATGAAAGAAAAAGGAAAAAACAAAGGTTAAACGAATACCGTAATATAAGTAACAGCTATCCATTGAGAACAAAAAACTCCGATGTAGTAAAATTCTTCTATGCAAAACCAGGAAGTTTTAATCCCTTCTGGGAAGAGTTTAGGGTTCCAAAACTTACTCAGTAGTGTTTTCAAAATTTATTTGGTAGTGTTTTTGTGGACAGAGTTAATCGTTCTACGTTTATAATGAATCCACCCATATATATATGAAGTGTAGGTTTTGCAAAGACTCACAAATTGCACATTCTTGATAGTTGCAGGGAAGCAGAACCCATATTTTTCTGTCATTTAAATAAGAAAAAGCAGCCCAAGCTGCAGAAATAGTACCAATAGACTGCAATTGACGCATTCCTATGGGACAGAGAAAGAAATGTTTGGGAGACAGGGAAGGTGGTTCTTTGTCCTCTGCTGCTGTGAGACATTGCTCTCTCCCTGTTGAAGTACAATATTCCAGGTTATTTTGGAATATGAAGAGCAAATCTATGACTCAGTGGATTCTTGCATTCTCAGGAATATGGCAACCATATCACTTACAATTTGAGGCAGCCATGGAGTTGTGTAGATGCCACACAAGTCACCATTTAAAATTGTGAAAGAAAAAAATGCGTCTTTCTTCTACCTTTTCAAATCACATGTTTTTTCTTACTTAGTGACAGAATCCAAGATATGGTTGCTTATTTTTAGTTTTTATAGTAGGCCTATTCCATACAAAAATGTATATTTGCCAACATCACATTCCAGTTCACAGGCCCACTTCCAGTCATTAGGAATTAATAAGCTTTCCTACAGCGTGATACAAAAATCTCTTTATCATCTGTAATGCAATCTTCCTCATATAAACCTGAAATTCAGTGATCTGTCTGGATTATTTCTTCTATTTCTGAGAATCTCTGAGGCAACCGCATATGATCATTTTGCAGCTTGCTATGCCAGTTACTAATTTATCACTAATATTTTTTGTAAAATTATGTCCAAAATAACAACTAATGATGCTTGCTTCATATGTATTTGTGTATCAGATTTGGAGTCTAGGAAGTTCTAGCTGCTAATTTAACTTTGCCAAGGTTGAGAAATTTGTGTGTTCTTTCTCTCACCTGCTACCTCTCATGTAGTAATTCTTGGCATCTAATTAAGTAGTGAGCTGGCATCACATAAGGTCATTCTTTATCCAAGTACATGTTGTCACAAGCCTTATTGGAAGTTACATAAATGTGTGAAAGTTTATTATCTATAGAATTTGGCCCAGGCTGTGAAAATAATGTACAAGAGATGGAAGCATGAATGCACTAGAAAAACAAAAAAGCAATTTAATTTAGTTTTTAAAAAGTATTTTAGACAATCTAACCTGCTTTTTGCCTCTGTTTCTTTATTTTTTTTAGCCTTTAATGTTTGCCCTAGAAGACTTTTTATCTACAAAGGTTATAGTAGCTCAGCTAGATATCACGCAGGAGAGCTAAATGTAAAAGGAAATCACAGTAATGCAGTTGGAGTAAAACAGAGGAAGAATCAGCTGCAGGCAGGAAATTTTAACATGCTGAGGTAAGAACTGTTTTGCAAATTTGCCAGTGTGCTGAATAGACTGGTCTGATACCTTGTCCCCTTACATTAGCTCCCTAAGATGTGACACAACCTAAGTGTACCCAGGGAAGGAGCAGTTCGCAGTGGGAAGTATTTGCCATTCATTGGTAAGGCAAGACGTGATCATTTACCTATGGGGTTTCTATTGTGTAGAGAATAGTCTTTATCTGATGCTGTGGTGCAGTATATGTACTTCGAGTTACAGTGTTTGGATAGAGAAAGGAGGGATTTCTAATGGGATTCTTCACTGTTAAGAAGTTTTCTCTTAAGGAGATTCTTCTTTTTTGGAAAATTATTGAATCTCACATTATATGGTGCACTGAAGAGGCAGGTAAATTAAATTTCAAACTTGCATTGGAGATAAGCCTTCCTTAGCAGAGACAGCTAAGTATTCCTAACAGATCAGTTTAGCTAGAAGGATAAATATAGGTGCAGAATTGTAGTTTAGGTTTTGTGCTCACGAGGGTGTTAAAAGCAAATGATTTCCTTTCCACCACACAGTTCTTAAATCTAGGTATAAAAAGGTTATGGGGTACTGAATGTCTACTTGCTCTACATCAGATTGTGTGGGGAACAGACATTGCCCTGGCTATTTGAATTATTTGAATGAAGTGGAATTGATGTTGGGATTTGCTACTATTGTAGAGAAAAGAAAATGTATTTTTAAGATGTTTTTTGTTTGAGATGCCCTACAAACAAACCAAGCCTTCATTACAGTCTCAAATGATTACAGTACATTGTAAGCTCAAAAAACCCAAACAAGCCCACACTTTTTTTGTATGCAATAGTGTTTAATTGTAACTATTATTATTATAACCACTAAAGGCCAAAAAGTTCTTCACTCACGTGCACAGCTTCTATTGCCAAAGGACCCTGCAATTGACCCTAAAATATTCTAATTTTCATCTTGTTGCTATAGCTGCCTCTTTCATCCATGCTGACGAAGCTTACGGTAAGAATGCTGTAATTGTAACATGCTCCTTGCTGTCTTAAGCAGTTTTCACAGCAGTATTTTCAGAGTGTTTGTGAAGCTTACCATATGGTTTCCACACTTCAGTGCTGACCAGACTCTGGCTATTACCAACAGACACGAACAACACTTCTTCAGAAACTCATGTTCTTTACTCCTTCCATCAGTTCATTTTTGCAAAAGATCTGTAATAAACTAGTCTTCATTAAAACAGGAGAAACTGAAATCCATTGTTCTATATATGTTAAGCTGCTGACCACACACAGGACACTAATTTGTGGCTGCTCTATTAGCGCTGTTTGTCTTTGTACACCTCTTGAATTTACTTTATAGTTACTTTGAAGAATGACTTATTACTGATAAAAGAAAAAAAGCTGAAAATCCTCACTAAGAGGTTACTAAGCAGCTCAGCTATTATGACAAACAAGACAACTAATTTATGTGAGCACCGCCATTCTTTTATTAGCTTGTCCTCCATTTGTGTCCTCACCTCTCACTGTAGTTTTCCGCCCTAAATTTTAATAAGGAACATTTTGGCACACATGGGCTTTTGTTTGCCCTCTAAAAAGAATTCTGTTTCCCACTTTGTCATGCGTGGTAGAGTTTTAAATATGTTTAGGTGCTAATTCATGTTGAATTCAGACAATTAAATGCCTTGACAGATATCTTTACAAATACTAATTAGATACGTGTCTACTGCAGTGGGAATGCTATGATCCAGACAACATTTTTTCACTCATCTTTGATTTTGCACCATAGGGAGTTTTCAGGGGTGGGCCTAGAAGACTAGTCTTCTTCCAGACAGTAGAAAAAGAAAATATTTCTGTTAAGTTAGAGCTTTCTAGGGATTATGAGCCAATGCCATATACAGATGCTACAGAGTATCGCAGCTGTCCGTGGATATCACTTAAAATCACACTATTCTTAAAAGAACTAATGAAACTTTAGTTCATGCAGTTATTTTTAAATCAAATGCTATCATAGGGAAGGAAAATACAGTTAACTGCTGTATTTTTTTTTTAAGATTTTCCTAGGTACTTTAAGTCACCTTTCGTCTAGCTAGAAAGGGTTTAAATAATAACTATATGAGATTGCTTCCCAGACAACTTTAGCTTTCCTGGTTTCTAGGTTTTCACAATTAATTGCTTAGTTCTGTTCTTTCTCGTGAATTACAGAAAAAGAATGACTCATATGACTTTACATTTTTGGTAAAACCTGTCATTTTACCTTACAGAATGGTACATTCCGATGAAAGTAAAAGCCAAGCAATCTGGTTTACCATTGATGTAAATCAATACAGCTTCATCAGCTGCCGCTTTGGCACACAAACAAATCTAATATTTTAGGAGCTTAAAGACTAGAAATAGCATGGCTATGTCCACTGCTAAGGCTACAGTAGTATAGACTGAAGATAGCAGAGCCGTTTCTCCACCCTGAAAGATGTTAGTGTCTTCTGTTTGAGCTGACTCTGCATGTTCCAGAAGCGCAGAATGACAGATTCCGCTTTGTGAACCGCACTCACCGAGTAACAAGGCCTCTTTCATGTATTCTCAAACTTGGATGCAAGTTTAGAAGATAACAATTCAGCTGCACATCTGAGCAAAGAAGTTAAAAGTAGTAACACCATTCTAGATCTTTCTCAACTTTGGGATCTAACATGCAAAAGTAAAAGGTGCAACGTACTCTTTTGTTCCCCTTCCAGACCACGCAGCCTGAACATAAATGAGGAGGATTAAACATAACTTTGGTGAGCTACTTGCTGAGCTCAGCCACTATGCACATGATAGTGCAAATTTACAGCTAGCGCAGCCCGTAGGTCAGTTTGTATTCCTCAGATGTGCAAAGATGGCAAGAATATCTGATTTTCTGAACCATAATTACTTCCCCAGCAATCTAGCAGGACAATAAGGTATTACCCCATCCTTTATACATTGGGCCACTGGAACCATGGCAAGGATGCATTGTCTGACTCTCCTTAAGTCACTGCCTTTCTTTCTTTGCCTTATTGCCCCCATATTTGTAAAAACATTTCATGTTTGGGTTTGGAAATACTAATTTGTTAGTGTTTATAATGTGCAGTCATCTGTTCCATGCAGAATTCTGCTATAAATTCATGATAAAGATTCAAATGAGTGGAAACCTAACTAAATACGATCTACATAACAGACCCAATATGGCTTCTATAAAGGAAAGTTCTTTCTTACAGACCTGTGGGTGATCTTTCAGACGGTAAACACATTTGTGGACAATATTGTTCCAAGCAATATAGTCTGTGTAGACATGTAATGCATTTATTGAAGTCCCTCACTGAAAGCTTTTAAGAAAATTAGTCAGCCATGGAATAAATAGGAAGGTCCTTACATAGCTAAACAGTTGACTAAAATATCCACTAAAGAGTTTTATAACGGACTGGTCTGCAGTAGGATCTACTGTATTCAACGTACTCATAAATAACCTGGGAGCAGAGGTGAACATTGAGATTAAAAGTTTGTGGAAGATACTAGGTTATTCAGGATGGAAAGGAGGAGAGAAGACTGTGAAGAAGAACTTATAGAACCGAGTGACTGCACAATGAAATGGCAGTTGAAATTGATTGCAGATCGATGTGAAGTGATTCACGTGGTGAAAACAACTCTAGAGTTATATGTAAAATTGAACCAGCTGTTACCACTCAAGAGCAAGATTCTGAGGTTATGATCTTTAGTTTCATAAAACATTGATTCATTGCTCAATGACAGTCAAAAAAACAAATCATCTGTTAGGCATTTTCAGGATTGAAAACAAAACAGGGAGCGCCATTATGTCACACCATTATGCCACCATGTACATTTATAGTTCGTGTTTTGAATACTGTGCAAGTTCAGATCCCTTCATCTCAGAAAGGAGTATATTAAAACTGAAAAATGTTCAGAGAAGGCAAAAAAGGCAAGGAAGATGTGGAGTTTCTATAGAAGGGATGGGTTAGCAGGCTAGGCATTTTTAACTGGGAAAAGGGTAGTTTAGAGGGCTGATGACAGATGCACAGAATCCTGGCTTTCATGTTGATGCAGATCAGCTGTTCACTGTCTCTTCGCATAGAGAAATTAAGAACCATCAAATGAAGCTGGCTAAACCAACTTCAAAACAAATATAATATGGTAGTTCTTTATGCAACGTGCAGTAGGCCCATGGAACTGCTTGCCAAAAGGCATTGTAGATGCTCATATTTATGTGTATTTTAGCGGAGAGTGGACAAGCACTTAGAAAAGAAATCTACTGAAGGTTACTAAACAGAAAAACTCCTTTAAGCTCAGGAAATTGCATGACCTGAATATAATTGGAGACGGAGGGACTATTGAAGGGAAAGTCTGTTTTTTTCTCTGTTGCTCTTCACTGAACATGCACTTATGGCTGCTTTTAGAAAAAAGATGCTAGGCTAAATGGACCCCTGGTTTGAATCCATAGATGCATTTCTGATCTTATATGAGCCTTATTTGTTTTGCTCCGCTGCAGACGCTGAGCACTCATGCTGAGAATATAAGTGCAAATAATGTGTTTCTTTTTTAAAAACAATAAAGGCTGAAGTCTTCATTCAGTCTTTGAGTTAGACCAAATGTTGAGCATTCGGTATTCTGTGTTATTAGGCTATTTAGATATCCAAGTAAGAATTTAGAGCTGTTATTTTCATAAAACAACAAGGGAGCCTGGCTTCCAAATCTGATGGAATTGCAGACAGGTTTAGATATTTCATTGTATATGTTGTCCTTGAAAACTGGGACATAAAATAACATATAGGCAATATTAGAGAGTAATGATTATGGATAAAATTGTATTGACGTTTGCACTTTAATTAGGGATCCATCTCTTCTCATATTCTTTAAGATTATTAAGATGCCATACAGACTGTCAATGCAGGGTGAGTAGAAACTCATATTTCTGTTTTAAATTTTCATCCCCAAAGCCTAAAAAGACAAAAAAAACAGAGTTCAAAACCAAGCTGATGTTAATTGTGATTTTCCAGGAAACATGACGGTTCCATAAGTGTATTCTGTAGTTCATTCAAGAAGAATAGTGCTCTTTGCATTTGCTGATTCACTGAAGCTCCTGTAACACTCCAGAATGTGTAACCCCTTGGAACATCTTTTTCTGAAGAATCAAATGGGTGTTTTTTTTCAGCTAAGACTCAACAAAAATTATGTGGTTCCTTAATGCATATATTTCTTAAAACCTCAAACTAAACAGTTTAAGATCTAGAAGAATATTTCTGTCCAAGATTATATTAATGCTTTCAAATATTGCATCTGAGAATTTATGTATGAATGGACATTCCCAAAGCATATGCATTAGATTAACATTCAGTCCACCACAGCTACAATGCATAGCATTTTCTTTAATGAATTCCAGGGATTTAAGTATATTTTACATTATTAACTTCAGTTTAATGCTATTAACAGCAGTTAATCCTCCTTTTTGGTCAACTTCATGAAATTTAGGCAAGTTTAGGATTTTGAAAAGAATGTTGTTATATTAGCATAAAACTACTAATGAATGAATAATAGTGAAATCACTATTCACTGTCTATTCAGTGAAAATTCACTGTCTATCAAGGTGTTACCATGCTCTCCATCATTAATAAGCTTACTCAGTTCTCAGTTAAGTTTTCTAGTTAGCACAGGAGGACTCTAAATTTGACCTGAAGACTCCTGCTGACTGATTAGAAAATTAATATATTATTTTATATATATACATGTATATAGTGTATCTAGCAATCTAGTACAAGATTTCTGATAAAATCAGGAATTTTTGTACTACATTAAGGCTTTTGCTTGTATTATTTGTTGCTTGCAGTGTGTATTAACCCTCAATAATCATAGTCTTCTGTAAGGTTAGCACATGACTTTAGTTCTTAATGTCAGATTAATGTGCAATAAAATACCAGGAAGTAGACAACAGCCTGTTTCTTGGTCTGCACATCTAGTAAATAATAAAGTGCAAAAAACTTAAAATTTTTGAGTTTGAATAAGAGTATTTTTTAAGTTTTGAACGAAGAAGGGAAAACTCGCTGAGAAAGTTGCTACCAACATCAGTGCATCCAAGACTCAAGTCTAAAAATAGAAGCAGTGTAGATCATAATTTGCAGAAGTTGCATTGCCTTCTTTTCTTTAGCCCTGTAGGACAGACTTGAGACCTCTGCCTGTGTGGATATCTTTTAATATGAACTGAATGTAGTCTGAAAATTATAATTCTGATCAGCGTAGTAGATTTATTTTTCCTGTTGCTCACCAGGAAGCCGAACTGGCTGTTTGAAAGGAGACACAGCAGGCACAAACAAAAAGATTTGCTCCTAAATTATTTTGGGATGTTACAGCCTCTCTCTTCTTCTCTTAGTACTTCTAGAAGATTGAGAAAACTGTAAAAATGCTATAATGTTGATTTTCATTCTCATTGTAATCTCAGTGTTTGTATTTAATTTCCATAATGAGTTTAATGTACAGCTCATAACTAACAGTAACTACCAGTAATGCTTTGAGCACACTATGGATGTCATAAAACCAGAAATAGCATTTGTACCTTTTGCTTCCAACTAACATTTTTCATTCTGACCCCTCCAAGGTCCATGATGAAATCATGTTCCACTTCTGATACTGTCTCTTAGACCCTTACGGACTTGATCCAGTCAGTCAGAGAGCTGGAAGGGAAGGCCTCAAATTCCAGTGCAGCAGAGCAAGTACTTCAGTGAGTTGCTCCTATCCCTTTGTATACCTGCATTACTAGTTATAAGACATCAGCCTTTGGTTATGCTGGATATGTCTGGCTATTACTTCATGGATTTCCAGTGTTTGGTCACATTGCATGTATATAGTTACAACGTGATGGGAGCTGAGTAGCATACGTTGTTGTTTGCCTGCTCCAGTCCATGGGGGAAAAAACATTACTGCACTCTGTAACGATGTTGCCACCTCAGTGTTTTGTCTCATGAGGATCTGCTTTAAGTCTTCATGCGAGCTTGTTGCATGCACTGAAAATGTCTATGGCTGTGCCTGCTTCTGCCCCAGTCTGGTGTGGAGATGTATGGCTACATAACATAATATAAGGCACATACGGTAATTCCTATCTTCTTCCTTTTCTTGCCTCCACAAGCCAAAGTTGCCACTTCTGCCACTGTTCAGGGTGGATACCATTTTATTTCCACGCTAAATGTTGAAGATAAGACATTCTGAGCTTGAAAGAGTACTTTGGACACTTCCTTCAAGATCTTGAAATATTCCGTAAGACGAATTGCTGAAAACTTACTTGTGGCCTTACTTGCCTGTTTTGCACAATTGTTTTAAGAAGATGGCAGTTTGGTTTTCTCCTACATTTCGCCTACATTGTTAAGCCTTCTGAGCTCCGCTGTTTGGAGATTTTATATGAACCCGTTAAAGAAACCAGGGATGAAATGAATAGAAAAAACTACAGAATCTTTTTAAACCAACAGGAAGATGACTCCATATTAGAATTCAGGTGCAACCAGTTAGACTAAGTGAAAAATTTACATCAATTTTATTTTAAATGAAAAACTCAATTTTTGTTGAAATTCAATTTTAAGTTCCGTCTCCCCTTTTCCTGAGCTGAGGCTTTCAAAGGGGATACACCTTCCTCAATATTCAGTGGTTGTCTGGTTCCCACAATACATCACAGTATGTCAGCGAGAGCAAAGACTACTATAACAGGAAAAAGAGTCAGACTTTCTAGTCTTGCATATGAGAATAATTATAATAAGCTACAGATCCAGCAATAAAGACTGATCTTGCAAAAGAAAATGGGATCTCGCTACTTAAAACCCGTCTTTTCAGAACCAGTGTATCTCAACTGCAACTCAGCTGTATCTCAAATGCAGATCTTAATATTCAGAAGACCACGAAATTAGGAGTAAAAAGAATTTACACATTCATAATGACATCCTAGAATAATAACTATATGGTTGATTAATATATGCGTACATACCAACTGCCTGCTACTTTTCATTTTCTTTGAAAGACAGAGTATGGCTGAAGTCATCTCCACAATACAAAATGTCTTACATAACTTGGATTGGATCCTATTTCCTATGAAGTCAAGGAGAATTTTGCCATAGACTTCAATGGACCTAACTCTTGCCCAGATGCTTATATAGTCATTTGGGACAAAGCAAAGAAAATGAAAGAAAAACCCCACTGTTATTCCGTCTTACTCACAATTAGCACCAGTGTTAATGACTAACATGAGACACAGGACAATGGATAATAAGGCGCACAAAATACTGTAACTTGGAGCATGCCAGAATTTATATGTTCAATTACATTGTATTGTAGGAAAAAGCATTATAAATATTAATTCAACATTTTTAATTGAGCATAAGTGCTAGTATCTTACTCAATTAAATAATTAGCAGATAGTAAGCCATATCAGGCAATGTCAACTAGATGAAATGTATTAAAAATCATTAGTTGACTTCAGCAGTCTTTGGACCAAGCTTGCATGTAAATGTACAAAACTGTCTTGATTTTGTAGTTAGATGCATTTATTTTTTTAAAGACGAGATTTCAAATTAAGTACGGTTTATTTTAACCCTGTGGGCAGTGAGTATTTCCGTTGATTTGTTTAGTGCAACTGTAATGTAGTTAGCTTGATCCTTCTACCATACCCTTGAAATTAATGTCAAAATTCCTGCTGATTCCAGCAGCAAAACCAAGTCTACATCATAACTAACCACAATTCCCTCTACTTCTCCTTCCCTCTCCAAATATCTTGTTTATTACAGAAAATTAATTTTTAAATGTTCTTTAACTAATGATCTGCTGAAAGACATTTAACTTTCAATTTAAATTTACTTTTTAAATGTCAGAAGTTAAGAAACAGGTTGCTTGACAGGAGAAACAAAATACTTTGATTAATGGATTTGTTTTTCGATCTGCGCATATGCCAAACCTGTGGATAGAAAGGAGATGTTTACACAGTATATTGCATATTGCAAATACTAATAGCATTTAAAAAGACCTGTATTAATGCAATTTTTCTGCTTAAATGTATCCTCTGTGTTTTGCATGGTACTAGTTAAAGCTTATTATGATACAAACTAAATGAAAGAGCCTCGTGAAATAGGCAGTTGTCAGATCCCACATGATGAATTGTAACTTCAGGCATCTCTGTTTAAATCTCTCTGCTAACCTGTTCCCAATTAGTGACATCTGGGACCAGATTTTCTTTTATTTGAAGCAGGGGCTTTAAGAAGTTTTGACTCTGGAAAAAAAAGACATAAAAAAAGGAGACGGGAAATGTAATAACAGAGAGAACTTTAAATCCAAGTCCTATATATGATTTTACAAGGAGTGTCAGAATATTTTTAAGTATTACAGCTAAGTGTAGTGCTTTATACCATGATGTGTTAAAGGTCTGATTTTACAGTGACTGGTATTTTTCCAAGTCTAAGTTTCAAAACTAGGATCTCTTGAAAGGCTTTTCTTTTTCTTTTTTCTTTAATAATAGAGAGATGAACTAGAATATCTTTGAAGAGACACTAGTAAACTTCCTATCCTACATATAGACATACAGAAATATGTAGGATACTACACCTTTTTTCCCAAGGTTTGGAAATCCTTTTCTGCTGTAAATTGGCACAGTTTTGTTGAAATGAGTGGAGCCATGAGGATTTACACATTTGAGAATCTTGACACATATATATTTATACTTCCTTTGCATTTTTGGTTATGATATCACTTCTGTTTTTCGTCATGCCATGGATGACTTTTTAGACTATGTATCTGTTCAGTCTTTACCTGAAATTATGGATGGAGTGCAGGAGTCCTGAGGCAAAAACATCTAACTTGCTGAAATGTACAAACAGTCTTTTAAACAAGAATTCTTCATTTTCAGAGACACTGAGTGTTAACCTCCAGTGCATTTCAGCAGGAACTGGGGATGCGTTGATCCAAAAAACAGGCCAGCATAACAATGCATGCATATATACATAAATACACAAACAAGCAAAGAAATACATGCTCAAACTTAGCATTTTTGTGCTGTTTCACAAACAATTATGGGTGCTTTTCATATGTATTAGTGTCAAACGAGAACATGGTTATTTAAGTTAATTTAAGTACTTTTGTGTGTATGTCCCAGAAAATACATATCCTGTTATTGTGATAACTAAGAGTGCTTAAACAATTCATTGTATAAATGTAATCATACGTACTATAGTGACAGCTCCAATCCCACATTGCAAAGGAAATGTCAATCCACTGTCCTACGTACAATGGAAAGCAGCTATTCCTTTGCTTCAGAGGACTTACATAAAAGTAAGAGAGGAGCACCATGAAAATGACTTCAAACAAAATACAACCTGGGTGGTAAATGGGAATGCCAAAGCCAAAAGTGGTACAGACTGAGTAAAATGTGAGGCAGACAAACTCACTCATATTCTAAAAAAAAAAAAGTATAAATTTTGAACAGTGTCACATGGGACAGACAGAGATACACAGAAATCGTTATGTGCGTATCCTGGTTCTCAAGCAGCGTAAGGCCTTTCCAGGCATAATATATAACTCAAAATTGCTGCAGGCTGTTGTATGTGTTGCTCAACTGTGTCTGTTAATAAGAAAGAGATTGTAAACAAAACCCTTTTGCATTACTCTGAACAGAACAAAGGAGCTTTAAAGTGACTTTATTAAATCAGTGTGTCATAAAGGCAGAGAGTAACTGTGGCACACGACAGCCAAAGCAATCATCAAAATGACTGTAAAGAAAAAAAAATAGCAAAAACCCAAAGAATACCAGGTATGAAATAATTAAAACAACAGCCTGAGATGGAGAAAAGTACAAATGACTTGTCGTTCTTTGGCTGTATTCTTAAATTAAAGCTTTATAGATGGTTGTTCATACATATGACAGAAGCTTTCTCTAGGACCTATATTGGTTAAAAAAAATAAATTTTAGGAAGAGGTATTTTGAGGTTTCCCTGTCATCATATGTCTGGAGGTAAAGGCCATATAGGACATAATACAGTAGGAAAACATTTAGAAAATACTGTGAACGCTCACAATAAGCTTGAAAGAGCACATGATGAAAGCAGTATAAAGGCTGATAAAGTCTTTCTGGTAAGTACTTTTTGACCTTGCTATCCTGCTAGCATAGAAGTGAGGACTGTATACGGTCACATACACAATTTAGTCTCGTGTCCATCCTGGCTGTGCTCTTAGGAGCAGACTTGTCCTTCCAGCAAGAAAGATCTCTAGGTAATCTTCCATCTCAAAAGCCCTCAATCGGATGAGAAGCTCTTAGCAAGTTTGATGGGTTAAAGCTCAAGTATTTTAACTGGCATCTAAGGCAAATATTAAGTATATTGTATAAGGAGGAGCTATGTAATGTAGGAAGAGAGAACAGATGAAAAGAATTCTTTAGGCTATCATCAAAAAGGGTTTCCCCTTGTTTTTTATTGAGAGTACATATACCATTACTAATATTATTAGTTACTGTTTATATCAAGACAATATCTAGGGATCTGTCTTGCAAATGGGATGCCACAGTGCCAGATGCCATTAGCAGCATACAACTAATGTCTGCGTAATCAAATAAACGAGCGATTCTGCCATGTGTAACTGTGCCTGAAACAGCCTACGTTTGGCAAACACAATGAACAATAGCCATGGTGATGTGACAGTCTGTTTGTGTGTAGTCTACTGAAAGTCCCTGCTAGTGTGTCTTCACTCCTGATTAAGTGAATAGGGGATACACTCTCCTGAGATATAAACATACTCTTGTGTCTGCTCTCCAAGAAAGTGAAGTTCAATGACAAGCTAGCTAGTTCTTTAAAAAGGAGAAGAGTCATTGATGCCTTCACAGAAGAAATAAACTCAGAATACCAGAGAAGCAGACTGTTCCACCTTTTCAAAACCTAAGGTCAGTTTTAGACATATAAAAGCAATGCTGGCGTTATTATTCATGTCCTCTTCCCCAATACCGAGCTGAATAGAAATCTAGCAATGAAAACTTCAGGAGCTCCAGCATGGATTTTGTTACTAGAAACAGAACAGCAAAACAGGAGAGAATTTACAGACATTTCTAGGAAGGCTGGCTTTTCTAAAAAAGGAAATAGATCACTGTAACAACAAATGAAGTCAAAAAGACCTCAAATTGTGTGAGCTGTCAGAAAATACAGAAGAAGGCATGAGTAGCATGAGAAAAAAGATTCTTTTGACCCATGATGGGGTCTGGCAAATGCTAGCTTTTAAATAGCACTCGTGAAACGGTAGTGAAAGACTACAATTCCCAACATGTACTTTGGAAAATAAAAAGCATGAGCGAGCTTTTCTGTTGAGGATACTTTATATAACCCAGTTCAGTAAAGAATTTAAGGGCATATATAAATTAAGGTGTATGAGTAATCCCACTGTAGTTAATAAGACTATTAAAAAATGATGAAGTGTTTTGCTATATTGAAATCAGACTACATACCATCTCATGGGAACAAGTCTTAACAGCCCTCCAATAGAAATATTACCGTTTACTTCAGTGGCAGTTATTTGCAAAGTTAAAGCTATTCTTAGCTTTGCTGGTTCGGTGCACAGAGTCAGATTTCTTTCACCTAGGAACAGAACGACAGTACTTTAACATCTATTGTAAAACTTCCTAGAGTTTGAAAGAAAAATGCATCTAAGTGTCTAGAAAGACTTATCAAGGGAACACAGAGATTTATTCCATGACCAATAGCATGTATTTGCATACAGCACATTTAGCAAAGCACTTTAAATATGGAAGATCCTCAGTACATTATTACAGAGAATTCTCCATGGTTGGATTTTTAGAGGTTTTGTTGGACGAT